>NC_134689.1:178331928-178661928 GCF_050947455.1 Rhinoderma darwinii | reverse complement strand
GCCATCATCGCCGGATCTCAACTGTATCTTACAGCTGACATCTGGGTGTAATGGCGGGGCCGAAATTAGCTTAGATTCCCGCCATTAACCCCTTCAATGCAGCTACATTTAAGCTGTTTGCAGCTCATCGGAACCCCAGCAATGAAATTGCCGGGGTTCCGGTGGCTGCAATGGCTACCGGACGCAATGCAATGTCATGGCAGTAATTGGAGGTTACTCAAAGTAAAGGGAATTGACCGTATCTATCTGGGAAATCGTGGGGGGGGGGGGATAGTGTAAAAAACCTCTTAAGGAAATTAAGTGGATTATAACTTTAGACACTCTGTCCCCAAGGGGCTTAAAAAAATCACAAACTTTTGCATCTTTTTTTATAGTCATTGGTTTATGACTAATGCCATTTTATTTGTTGCTAGTGTCGAGAGATCGTACCTTAATATAATGTGAACACCGAAATGATTGATGTCATACTGAACAGAGCTAAAACAACCCAAGCAGGATGATATGAAGAGTAAAGTCTGAATAATAATACTAATCTATATTCTTGTATGTATGGGGAACGATATAATTTTATTATGTCTTAACCCCTTCCCGACATTTGCCGTATGGGTACGCCATGTAAAGCTATGACTTCCCGCAAATTGCCGTATCCATACTTCAAATGTTTGGCACCGGCTCAGAAGCTGAGCCGGTGCCATCATCGCCGGATCTCAGCTGTATCTTACAGCTGAGATCCGGCTGTAATGGCGGGGACCGAAATTAGCTTAGATCCCCGCCATTAACCCCTTAAGTGCAGCGCTCAACGCGAGTGCTGCACTTAAGGTGTTTGCAGCTCATCGGAACCCCAGCAATGAAATTGCCGGGGTTCGGGTGGCTGCAATGGCAACCGGAGGCCTAATACTGGCCTCCTGGTCTGCCTAGCACGGAAGCCGGTCAAGATCCGCCCGGCGGTGGAGCCTGATCGGCTTCCGTAGTCGCCGGCAAGATGGCTCAGGAGCTGATCCGGCGTCATCAGCGGTAGAACTCAGCTGTATGTTACAGCTGACATCCACCTGTAATGGCAGGAACCGGAGCTAGCTCTGATCCCTGCCATTAACCCCTTCGATGCAGCAATCGAAAGCGATTGCTGCATCGTAGCGGTTACTAGCAGATCGCCAGCGCTGACAGGCAATCAAGACTGGCGACTGCTGCTATGGCAACAGGAGACACAATGGCCTCCTGCTCTGCCATTACGGAAGCCAATTAGGCCCAGCCGGGAGGCGAAGCCTAATCGGCTTGCTGTCAGTGAATAACTGACAGATCTAATACATTGCACTACGTAGGTTGTGTAATGTATTAGAAAAAAAACATCAGACAATTGGAACTTCAAGTCCCCTAGTGGGACTTGAAAAAAAGTGTAAAAAAAAAGTATAAAAAAGAGTAAAAAAAAAGGGAAAAAAATAAAAGTTTGAAAACAATAAAAGTTTCAAGTAAAACACAGTCGCCCTTTTTCCCTTATCAAGTCCTTTATTATTGAAAAAAATAAAATAAACCATACGTATTTGGTATCACCGCGACCGTAACGACCTGAGGTATCAAAATATTATATTATTTATTGCACACGTTGAACAGCGTAAAAAAAAAACGTAAAAAAATAAACCAGAGTTTCTTTTTTTTGGTCACTTTGCCCTACAAATATTGGAATAAAAAGTGATCAAAAAGTCGCACGTATCCAAAAATGGTACCTATAAAAACTATAGCTTGTCTCGCAAAAAACAAGCCCTCATATAGCTCCGTCGACAAAAAAATGTAAAAGTTATGGTTCTCACAACTTGGCGACAGAAAAAATACATTCTTTTTACAAAAGTAATTCTATTGTGCAAAAAGTTGTAAAACATAAAAAAGTTCTATAAAATATGTATCGCCGTAATCGTACTGACCCGCAGAATAAAGTTAACATGTAATTTATAACACATGGTGAACGCTGTATAAAAAAAAACTAAAAAAGCTGTGGCAGAATTGCGTTTTTTTGTTTACCTGGCCTCCCAAAAAATAGGATAAAAGGTGATCAAAAAGTCGCATGTACCCCAAAATGGTACCAATAATAACTACAGCTCGTCCCACAAAAAAAAGCCCTCATACCACTACGTCTATGAAAAAAAAAAAATAGTTATGGCTCCAATAAGTCAGGAAATAAAAAATATGCAGTTGTGCCCGAGGGGAACATTTCTTCTGTTTCAAGAGGCGATTTATCAAGGACCTAAAATTAGGGAACCAGGAAGGGGAGGGCCCAAACATATCTGCTGGAAGCGAGGGTGCCCATATTATACCAGGACAACACTTTCCCAGCAAAATTTCCCAAACTGCAAAGGTGCGGAGTGTGGACCAAAAGGGGCATAAGAAAGGACGTCATTTATCAGGGTGACTCCGGCCTGTGCAGAAAGGATTGCTTCACAGCGTAACACACATCTATGGATTATTTTATTGTTTTTTTACCGCATTATTATACCACCTGACTATGCCCCTCAGGTACTCTGCCCAGCTTACATGTACCCCCACATTATAAATGGAAACACCAGTAATACTCAAACAAATCTACTACCAAGCTAAATCCGCTCTCCAAATGCCAAATGGCGCTCTCCCATCTACAGTGTGCCCAAACAGCAGTTTTCTTCCACATTTATGGCATCGTCATACCCGGGAGAACCCTTTTCACAATTTTTGGGGTGTGTGTCTCCAGTGGCATAACATATTTGCCACTGAAATGGCATATCTAGGGAAAAATATCAATTTTTAATTTGCACCATCCGCAGCGCATTCATTTATGGAAAAGACCTGTGGGGTGAAAAGGCTCACTACACCCCTTAATAAATGCCTTGAGGGGTGCAGTTTCAAAATGGGGTCACTTCTCAGGGGTTTCTTTTTATTATTTCACATCTGAGCCTCTGCAATTGTGAAACAATACTTTGTAAATCGCCAAATTAGGCCTCAATTTTACATGGTACGCTTTCACTCCTGAGCCTGGTTGAATGTCCAGGCAAAAGATTAGTGCCCCATGTAGGGTGTTTCTAAAACCGGGAAACACCGCATAATAATTAGAGAGCTGTCTTGTTATGGTGGCACAAGCTGGGAACCACATATTGGCATATCTATGGAAAAAATCCCATTTTCACTCTGCAACATCGAGTGCACACTAATTTCTACAAAACATCTGCAGGGTTAAAATGCTTATTACACCCCTAGGTAAATGCATTGAGGGGTGTCGTTTCCAAAATTGGGTCACTTCTGGGGGGTTTCCACTGTTTTGGGCCCACAGGCGCCCAGAAACCAATCCAGCAACATCTGCACTACAAAAGGCGCTCCTTCCCTTCTGAGCCCTGCCGTGTGCCCAAACACCAGTTTATGACCACATATGGGGTATTACCGTACTCGGGAGAAATTGCTTTACAAATGTTGGGTTCTTTTTTTTCTTTATTTGTTGAGAAATGAAAAATTTTGCGCTAAAGCTACGTCTTGTTGAAGAAAAAGGATTGTTTTTATTTTCACTGCCCAATTCTAATAAATTCTAAAATGCTTACTACACCCCTAGATGAATTCCTCAAGAGGTGTAGTTTCCTAAATGGAGATACTTTTTGGGCGTTTTCATTGTTTTGTCCCCTCAGGGGCTCTGCAAATGCGACCTGGCCTCCGCAAACCATTCCTGCTAAATGTGATCTCCAAAAGCCAAATAGCGCTCTTTCCCTTCTAAGCCCTGCCGTGTGTCCAAACAGCCGGTTATTACCACATGAGGGGTATTGTTTTACTCGGGAGAAATTGCTTTACAGATTTTGCAGTGCTTTTTCTCCTTTAGTCCTTGTGGAACTGAGAAAAAAAATCGCTAAACCTACATTTTAATTGAAAAAATTTCGATTTTAATTTTCACGGCCTACTTCCAATAATTTCTGTAAAAAACCTGTGCGCTCAAAATTCTCACTTTACCCCTAGATAATTTCCTTGAGGTGTGTAGTTTTCCAAATGGGGTCACTTTTGGGGGATTTTCACTGTTTTGGCACCGCAAGAGCCCTTCAAACCTGACATGGTGCCTAAAATATATTCTAATAAAAATAAGGCCCCAAAATCCTCTAGGTACTCATTTGCTTCTGAGGCCGGTGCTTCAGTCCAGTAGCACGCTACGGCCACATGTGGGATATTTCCAAAAACTGCAGAACCTGGGCAATAAATATTGAGTTGTATTTCTCTGGTAAAACTTTCTGTGTTATAAAAAAATTTGTATTAAAAATGTATTTCTGCAAAAAAATATGAAATTTGTAAATTTCACCTTTAATGCCTGTGAAATGTCTAAATGGTTAAGACATTTTCTAAATGCTGTTTTGAATACTTTGAGGGGTGAAGTTTTTAAAATGGGGTGACTTTTTGGGGGTTTCTAATATATAAGGCTCTCAAAGCCACTTCACAAGTGAACTGGCCCCTGTAAAAATAGCCTTTTGAAATTTTCTTGAAAATGTGAGAAATTCTAGCTAAAGTTCAAAGCCTTGTAGCGTCCTAGAAAAATGAAAGGATGTTCAAAAAACTATGCCAATCTAAAGTAGACATGTGGGGGATGTTAATTAGGAACAATATTGTGTGTTATAACTGCCTGTCTTACAAGCAGATACATTTAAATTGAGAAAAATCGTTGCCTCCTCAAGGTCCAAAATAGCCACGTCCTATAAAGGGAAATTTTGTGATCTGTTACAATTTACGATTCATTCTAAATAAAGATTGTGTTAATGGTAGATTACAGCAGATGTCCCCAACCCTTTGTACTGTACCTTGCAACCCTCATTCAATTCTGTAATGGGAGCCACATTTAACTCAAAAAGGAGGAGAGACACTGTAAACATGGAGAGACAAGAAATAATTAAATTGCTCAGATTTTTAGATAAATATTTCAGTGACAAATTTGTCAAATTGGCAGTGTATAAGGTTACAGCCAGTGCATACGGTCACACAGAGTCACACAGCTTGGGGTCGCGAGCCACATGTCGCTCCCGAACAACTGTTTGGGTACAACTGGATTACATGTAGTGATAATCTGTGTGTGTGGTAGTAGGCAAAATATTCACTTCAAAACAATTACTTTTTTTTCCCATTGCTTTAACCTGCATGTGATCTGTCATTTTGATAGAAGTGCCTAAATCAGTGGTTCTTAACCTTGTTGGAGGTACTGACCCCCACCAGTTTCATATGCGCATTCACCGAACCCTTCTTAATTGGAAAAATAAAATTCAAAACATAGGTATATATTTTACTGGTGCACAAAATGAACCGTGCATCAACATCAGTGTTCAAAGAACAAAACCATTAAAACATGATTTTCACACAAAAACAAAAACATAATAATGAATATTTACTGGAAATCAGTGTGACTTCTGCTGTTGCCTTTCAGAGACAAGTTCAGAAATGCGCGGCTTCACCTTGGCAAGTGCCACTCTCATGTCATTTTCGCAACAAAGTCTGTTCCTTTTCTTTGTTTTTATGTCCAGCATCCTCGAAAAGGATTGCTCGCAAAGATATGTTGTAACAAACGGTATGAAAATCTCCAGAGCTTTCTTAGCAATAACAGGGTACGTTACCATTTGTTGACACCAAAACGTTGAGAGCGTTGTTGTTCTGAAGAGTTGCTGTTGAACCTGGCTCTGCTGAATTTCAATGATTTCATCGAGGTATTTATCATTGACATCTGTTGTCTCAACACTAAACATGAACGGCTGTCTCACCCATGCTGGATATGACTCTCTTGTAGGGAAGTATCCGTCGAGAGACTTTGCAAGCTCATCTAAGTGCGTGGCAATTGCTTGCTTCAGTTCCGCGGGTACAGAAATGTCTCCGATTCCAGATACATCTTCGATCTTACTTACACAGTCGTCCAGCAGGGGAAAGTTTGCGAAGTTATCGTTCTCTGTTCGTCGTTTCCATAACGATAGCTTTTTTTTAAAAGCCTTCAGGTTTTCTTCCGCTTCGATGATGTTGACTCCACCGCCCTGCATCTGTTGATTGAGATGATTGAGAGCTGCGAAGATATCAGCCATGTACGCTAAAATGAGAATGAACTCAGAATTTTTTAAGCAATCTGCATGACGATGTTGGTGCTCTTGCAAAAACAGGGCTAATTCCACACGCACAGCAAAAACACGATTCAGCACCTGTCCCCGGGATAACCACCGAACGTTAGAATGGTACAGAAGTACCTCGAATTCAGAGCCCATTTCTTTACACAGCTCACTGAAGATGCGGTGCCTCAGAGCACTATTTCGCACATAGTTCACGCATTCCACTACAATTTTTAATACTTCTGCCAGTTTTGGAGGCAAGGTTTTTGTTGCCAACGCATGCCTGTGCAGAATACAATGCGTAACAATGATGTGTGGTGCATCGGCTTTCACTAGCGCACCAAAACCAGCCTTTCTTCCCAGCATGACTGGAGCTCCGTCCGAACAAACTGCAGAAACCATATCCCACGAAAGATTGTTGTCTTTGAAGAAGTCATCCACAAGTTTCTTCACATCGGCTGCCTTAGTTGTTGTCGTAAGAGGTTTACAAAATAAAAAATCTTCCTTTATCACGTCGTCTTTCACATAGCGCAGAAATACAGCAAGCTGGCTTAGATTGGAAACGTCTGTGGTCTCGTCGAGTTGAAGGCTGAATTTTGCCGGGCTTGAAATCAGATCTGCAACTACTTGAGCCAAGATGTCTTTGCTCATGTCCTCTATTCTGTCGCTAACGGTGTCATTTGAAAGAGGAATTTGGGATAGCTTAACTTCAGCCGCTTTTCCCAGCATGATATTCGCCATCTTCAACACAGCTGGTTTTATGAGTGTTTCACCAATGGTGTGTGGTTTGCCCTGCTTTGCGATCAGGTAAGCAACTTCGTACGATGCTGTGAGGATCGGTTTGTTGATGGGTACAAAGCCGAGAACAGGCAGAGTAGCCTTTTCATCGAATCTGGCTCTCTTCACCTTGAATTCAGGGAGCGTTGTGTTCTTGTATTGTCCATCTCCATGCAGCTTAAGGAAGTGTTCTCTTAGTTTTGCCGGTGCTAGACTAGAATTGCTCAACCTAGCATTGCAAATCATGCAGTTAGGACTCTGACTCCCATCACGTTCCGTTATACATGTGAATCCATATTGTACATATTCGTCCGACTACTTTCTTTTTTTGCTCGACATAGTTAGTATGAAGGGATTAAAATATTAAGAAAGAAATGACACGACGTACCATCACGACAGTCACAATTCGACTACTAGGCCAAGCGATGTTGCGTGATCACCTGCAGCCAATGATGGCTAAGCGGGGCGTGTCATCACGAATCATATGAGTCGGGTGTCTGTCTTGACCTCCGCCGAACCCCTGAGACTGACTCACCGAACCCCTGGGGTTCGATCGAACCCAGGTTAAGAACCACTGGCCTAAATGTTTATCAACGAGGAGCCCATGTTATGGTGAATAAGTGTTTAATATTTCTGCACTAGGCACAATGGTTTCTCTAAACATTGTCGTTTTTGTATTGTTGCATGGATGTAAATGCAGTGGACTGATAAATGTTCTGACAATAATGGTATGTTGCCAAGTAAAAATTGGCCAGCCTAAGCACTTTTTTGTAGAGTTTCACATGTCAGAATAAAGTCAGGCATCTTGAGCTCTGTAGCGGTGGATGTGCATATAAGTCAGTATTAAATAGTTATTCCCACCTTAGACATTTATGGCATAGTCACAGGTTATGCCATAAATGTCCGATAGATGCGGGTCCCACCTCTGGGAACCGCACCTATATTGAAATAGGGGGTCATCCGACCCTGTTGCACCTGGTGAGGCGAGCACTGGCCACAGATTCCAGGTGGGAACTACTGGAGAGGGGGCCGCAGTCGGTTCTCGCTATTCTGTTCTGTGGGAATTATGAGAACAGCCGACCAAGCTCTTAATATAAAATTGAGACAACCGCACGCGCGGCCCCCTCTCCACTAGTCCCCGTATGGAATCTGCGGGTGACCCCGTTCTCTATATATTTGCGGGTCCCAGAGCATCTATCAGACATTTATGGCATATCCTGTGGAAAAAATATTTAGCCATTCTTAACATCATTATATCATGTATGGCATGCTAATAATACTTGTTCCATTTTTTTTATCATTTTTTTTTTCAAATTAGTTCTAGTAAATCCCATTATACAAGAATCTAAATAAAGCAAGGTTATTATTTTAATGTTGCCCTTTTTTTCTCTGTGGCCTAATTACCTTATAGTTTTAAATAGTACAGTCTAGTAAGAATTTTGCTAAAGAAAAGAATAATTCCAAGATTTAGGCACACACAACATTCTAAATGCGGTTTTAAGAAATAAGTAAAGACAGCCTAAACAATATGTTGTTACACGTAGAAGTTGATGAGCATTGATGTCCATGAACTGGCCAAGCAATTATACTTGGTATCTAGAAATAATATTGGCTCTCCTGGGAGTCTCAAATCGTTTGGTCACCCTGAAAAGGTGTAGCGCCGACGGCCATGGACCTCCTCCGCTCCAGCGCCCGTCAGTCTGTGGATACTCACCACCAGCATCCTCTGCCTCCTTCCCTAGGACACCAGCACGCTGTGCCTCTGGGACACGCAGGGTGCGCGTGCTATGGCCATTTCTTAAAGGGCTAGCGCGCACACCAGGAATATTGCCCGCAGTCTATCCCTGCATGCCCTGGACTATATAAGAAACACTGCCCACTTTCCAAGTGCCTGAGCATTGTTGTTACTATGTTACTAACCCAGTGTTGGTCTGCAAAGGTTCCGAATCCTGTGTTTATGACCCGTCCTGAGTTCGTGTCCAGCCTGCTTCCAGTAATCCGGCACAAGCCTGCTTCCAGTAATCCAGCACCTGCAATCTGACTGTGTCCAGCTGCCACCAAGGTACCATGTACCAGTGACTGTATTATACCTATCTGGCCAGCAGCTACTCTGTTGCAGCGGAGTAGCCCAGTGGATCCACAACCCCATTGGACATTATAAAAGGCTTGCTTCCGTTCCTCAGCAAGTGTCCCTCGAGGCCACCCAATAATGAGCAAATTATTGGACGAACAAATGCTTGTTAACGATCATTGGCCTGTATAAACAACTCCGCTGATAACATATTTTATGCCACCATAAAAATAATCGTCAGCACATCTCCCCGTCTAAATGGAATGTGCTGTCGACAATATGCAAACTGTATGGGTATGAACAATTGTATTAACAATCGTTCAGCTCCATACTCCTGATCATTGCTCCATGTAAATTCAACAAACGTGCCGATAGACATGCTGTTATTGTTGATCGATACTTGTTACCAGGCAGAAAATCTGCCCATGTAAAACCACCTTTAGACTTGTCGTGGGATTATTGCACAGTGAACTATATACTTTCAACTGTATCCCGGTCAATTTTGCTCTGACAGTGCCAAGGTGTCTTATATTATCTCATTGCTCTCTGGAGAGACTCTGGTCTGGGCGATCTGATTATGGTTATATTTCTGAGAGTTTTTGAGGAACCTGGCCAAACCACCTCTGCTTTATTGCGCCCAAGTATCCTCCACAGTCAGACAGTATGCTGTTACATTTTGTACCCTGGCTTCAGAACTAGCCTGGAATAATGAGTCATTACTGGGGGGTCTTCTTTGAAGGGTTTTCAGGACACATTTAGGACATATCGGCTGATTATAATCCTATACACTAGATGACCTAATCTCCTTAGACACCAGTGTGGACCTCCATTTTTAAAAGGCATCTCAGGAAAAGGAACACGACAGTCGGTATAACCTCATCTGGCCCAAACTTTCAATAACCCTCCTACTGTGAAACAGTTGAGCCCATGCATTCGGGTCACACTTCCTTGTCTCCGCAAAAGAGAGCACATTGAATGACCCAGGGCCTTCCCCTTTGTGGGCAAAACAGGCGTATTCGTTCCAGTTGTCCTGTGTGTCCAAGGAAGCCGGAAAACTCCAAGGCCTAGGTGAGTGTAGTAGGATCACCTACGGCCTAACGCTTTCCTTCGCTGACAAAAAACTACTTGCTCCTGTTCATTTCAATTTCAACACGCCACAATTTCTGTCTGGCTTTTGTAGATTCCAGAACTGACAAGAATTTCATTGACTACATCTTTACCAAGAAACTTCAGATTCTTCTGTTGCCCCTACAAGAACCCCTTCATCTCACCTCAGTCAACGGACCACTAATCCCTCAGGAATATGTTCGTCACCAAACTGCTCCAGTCTGCTTCCAAGGTGGAGTACCCAATTCTGAAGAAATTTTGTTTCTGTTCCTCCCTTGTTTAAATAGTCCGCTTCTGCTTGGGTTTCCCTGGCTCAGACATCCTTCCCTCTAAATGGACTGGTCGACTAATCAGATCACCAACTGGGGTTTCTACTGTTTTCAGCACTGCCTCCCGGTTCAGGGTTATTCCTGTCAACTCCCTCTCTGGTTGGTTAACCTGCACACTCATTCCTCTACCATATCGGGACCCAGAGGTGTTGTCCAAACAAAAGGCTGAGACTCTTCCAAAAATCGCCCCTATGATTGTGCCATTCCTCTCCTTTGAGGTTATTAACTACCCAGGGTTAGAGTTTACCCTTTGTTCATGCCTGAGACTATGTTGGCTTATGTTGATGCGATGTCGGCTTATGTTGAGAGAGAATTCATCAGGAAGTCATTCTTGCCTGCTTAAGCTGGATTCTTATTTGCTAAGAAAAAAGGAAGGTCATTGAGACCAAGCATTGATTATCGAGGTCTGAACAAGATTACGGTGCAAAAACAGGTATTTACTTACGCTCATCTCTGAACTGTTAGAGCCTATCAAATTGGATCTTTGGGAGCTTAAAATTGATCCGAATCAAAGTGATAGATCAAAGGAATACCACCTTCAGGACTTGGGGTGGGCACTATGAATATCTAGTGATGGCATTTGCAATGCTCCTGCAGTCTTCCTGCACTTTGTTAATGAGAACTTCTAGGATTTTCTTTACCAATATCTTTTGGTATATCCTGACGATATCTTTATTTTTTTCCAGGGACTTGAAAACTCATCGTCTGCATGTCTGTTCAGTCTTGCTGCAGTTGAATTCCCTGTATGCCAAGTTGGAGAAGTCTTTATTCAAGCAATTCCTGGGTTACATAATTTCTTCCAGAGATCTTTGTGTAGATTCTGACAAGGTCTCTGCAGTCTTAACCTGTCCGCAGCCTGTGGGGCTATATGATCTTCAGATATACCTTGGTTTTACAAACTACTCCTGTCAATTTATTATGATTTCTCTCAAGATTTTTCACCTTTAACAGCTCTAACCTGGAAGGGAGCAAATACTATGGTTGCATAGACCGCCATGAGCTCCCTACTACACCATTCACACTGTAACGCCTGCTGTGAGCAACTTTGCGCAGACAGGTGTGATGCGGCAATGTCAGCAAGCCTGCTTGCGCCGTGCCACACAAAGCACAGACCTTAGGAGACATGCAGAGTTATCTGCTACATTCATCGTGGCAACTGTGCTAGCACAGTAATAATTTAACTTGGCACTATGGGGGCATTATACTATGTGTGGGGTGAACTACTAGGCATGATACATGTGGGGGCACTAAAGGAGCATGATACATGATATAGAGATAATTAGAAGCGTAGATGCATAAAGAATAAAATAAAGAGATAGATAGATAGATAGATAGATAGATAGATAGATAGATAGATAGATAGATAGATAGATAGATAGATAGATAGATAGATATGAGATCCTAAGGCATTAATATGGAGTTGTTCCCTCATTTGCAGCTAAAACAGCTTTCATTCTTCTGGGAAGACTTTCTACAAGATTGTGTGTCTTTGGGAAATTTTTGCCCATTCATCCAGAAGAGCATTTGTAAGGTCAGACACTTATGTTGGCCCAGAGGGCCTGGCTCACTATCTCTGTTCTAGTTCATCCCATAGGGTTAAGGTCAGGGCTCTGTGCGGGCCAGTCAAGTTCTTTCACACTCAACCATGCCTTTATAAACCTTAAGCAAAGTGAGCCCGCGCCATTGTGTAATATATAGGTTGTAAAGGTGCAGTATAGAAACATTGGACTAACATGTGCTGAATGTGAGTACACCATTTCTATAATGTACCTTTAAAACCTATATATTACACAATGGCACTGGCTCTCTTTGCGGAATAATTTTTAGATATACCGAGGAAATACAGAATTTTCCTTGCACCTGTTTACAAAAAGAATCACACTACTCCAACCAGTGCGAGAGCGTGAAAATACGTTGGCACAGCTTTACCAAACTGTGATATCTTTATAAATCTTGCTTTGTGCACTGGGGTGCAGTCATGCTGGAATAGAAAAGGTCTTTCACCAAACTGTTCCCACAAAGATGGAAGCATATAATTGTCTAAAATGTCTTGGTATGCTGAAGCATTAAGGCCCTGTTCACACAGAGTTTTTTTTGCGGCCAGAAAAATCTGCCTCAATATTCCTTCTCCCACAGCCATTGAGCACCGCGGGCAAAAAAAAAAAACAGCGAAAAGTGCTTTCTCTGCCTCCCATTGACTAAGGGGCCTAAGCCAGCCTTTGAAAAACAACGCCATAGCATTATACCTCCTCCACCCATTTTTACAGTTGGCACAATGCAGTCAGGCAGGTGACATTCTCCTGGCATTCACCAAACCCAGACTCCTCCATCAGACTGACAGATAGAGAAGGGTGATTTTTTCACTCCACAGAACACGTTTCCCCTACTCCAGAGTCTAGTGGCAGCGTGTTATACACCACTCCATCCGACGCTTGCCAGTGTGCTGTCAATTGCGCTATTATTTCCATGAAAAAAACAGCCAAAAACAACCAACTGAAATAGAAGCATTACCATCTAAATCAATGGTAATGTGAACGGAAGCGATAGTTTCCGTTCGGCTTTCCCTTCATCGGTTCCCCTGACTAAAAGGTTGAACGGGACCGATGAACGGAACCCGAATGCTGATGTGAACAGGCCCTTACATTTACATGGTATTAGATATGTCAGGCGTAGAATGGAGTGTTTGACTTGCTTCACATCTTGAACCTTGAGGTCAGAAGGGTTTACAACTATATAAATAAACCAATAAACTAGCTAAATATTTAATATATTGTCAAAAACATGTTTTTGTAAATATATTGAAAATATCCAACTGGCCGTGCTGATTATTCTGATTGCACGGTCATTGCACCTTACCTTGATAGTTATAGGCAATGGCAGCTGCAATCAGGTGGAACAGATTATTAGCCAGTTTTGTTGCCAGGCAACCTGCACGGAGAATAACAAATTGTGCCGTTTATAATGTAGAGACAAGAAGAAAACCTAAGGAAGAGCATTTAAAATGTAATTAGGACTGAAGGATGATAAATGACAGATACGCGATTGTCGGCATTTTAGAGGAGGTGGGGGAATGTGATCCTTAATTTCATTTTTGAACACAAAACAACCAATCACACTGCAGATTTAACCTTGACACAAAAAGCTATGCCACAGAGTAGAATATTAATAGAAAAGAGACAAATATTACTTTAGTCTCCAGGTGTATTGATTTAGGTCTTGGGGTATGTTCACTAGAAGTAGATTTGTTGCTAAAAAAAAAAAAGGTTTTTTTTTCTTCTAGATTTTTGCTGTTGAAACGGAGCTATTCTGTGCCATTAGGTGTGGATTTTCCCTTCCCCATTGAACTCAATGGGGAAAATCTGCAAGAAATGCCCAACCATTCTGCAACATAAGGCTGGGTTCACACGTGGCGGAATTTCACTTAAATTCCGCTGCGGACACTCCGCAGCGTTAATCCGCAGCGGAGCCGTTTCTGCATTGACTTCCACTTCTATTTAGAAGTGTTCGTTTAGACGATGCGTAACATTCCGCTGCGGAGCATAGGCTGCGGAGCGGAATTTGGTGTCCGCAGCATGCTCTGTCTGTTGCGGAGCAGTGGCGGACTCATGGCGGAATTTCTCCATTGACTTCAATGGAGATTCTAAGTTCCGCAATGAGGTCCGCAGCTGTCATGCACATGTTATGTGTGCTGCGGATGCGTCTTGCTTTTGAGCCATGACATTTCCTCATTCTGGCTGGACCTATGTATTTCTAGGTCTCCAGCCAGACTGAGGAAGTCAATGGGGCTCCCGTAATGACGGGAGCGTTGCTAGGAGACGTCTGTAAATAGTCACTGTCCAGGGTGCTGAAAGAGTTAAGCGATCGGCAGTAACTGTTTCTGCACCCGGGACAGTGACTACCGATCCCAATATACAGCAACCTGTAAAAAAATATAAGTTCATACTTACCGAGAACTCCCTGCTTCTGTCTCCAGTCTGGCCTCCAGGGATAACGTTTCATCCCATGTGACCGCTGCAGCCAATCACAGGCCAAGCACAGGCTGCAGCGGTCACATGGACTGGCGCGTCATCCAGGGAGGTCGGGCTGGATGCCGAAAGAGGGACGCGTCACCAAGACAACGGCCGGTAAGTATGAAAGTCGTTTACTTTCACTAGGGAAAGTGCTGTCCCTTCTCTCTATCCTGCACTGATAATAGAGAGAAGGGAAGCACTTTTCCCGCAGTCCGCAGCAGCTAGTCCGCATCAATTTTCTGCACATTTTGTGCAGATCCGCAGCCGTAATCCGCAACCCGGATTAGGTGCGGCATTGATGCGGACAGTTGCGGAGGAAATCCGCCACGTGTGGTCATGCCCTAAATTGACATGCTGCGGGATAAAACTTGTCAAGAATTGTGCCTAATTAACTACACGGCGGATGTCTCTTCAGGGCATGTTCACACGTCCTATTTTCAGTAGTTTTTCGGGCCGTAAATGCACCGAAAAATGGCAGAAAATACGGGTGCTGAACGACTCCAAACATCTGCCCATTGATTTCAATGGGATAAACGGCGTTCCGTTCCCATGGGGAATTTTTTACGTGGCTGTTTTTAAAAACGGCGCCTAAAAAACCGCCCCATAAAAAAGAAGTGCATGTCACTTCTTGAGCCGTTTTAGAACTGTTTTTCATTGACTCCTTTGAAAACAGCTCCGTATTAAAGGCCGTTTTTGGTTTGCCATGTGAACATAGCCTCATAAATAAGGTGTTTCTTTTTACGGCAGTTTTGAGCAGCCATACATTTGTGAGATTTATTTGGGCCTTTTTTAAATTTTGCATTTGATAAACAAGTTGAAAGTACATTTATTGCTTTACCACGCCCACGTTTCTCTCCTATTTTCTTTTTTTAGAGTGAGAAGCAAAATGTCACAAATTTTTCCGGGTACAGTGCAAAAATAGATATGTCGCACCAAATATTGTGCCAAGCTGAACAGGCGTGTTAGTAGGCGACTTTGAAAAGATAGCCATCGGCCCAACAATTATTTTTTGTGATCCTGA
Source organism: Rhinoderma darwinii (assembly GCF_050947455.1). Classification (NCBI taxonomy): domain Eukaryota; kingdom Metazoa; phylum Chordata; class Amphibia; order Anura; family Rhinodermatidae; genus Rhinoderma; species Rhinoderma darwinii. The sequence goes on along the minus strand of NC_134689.1, from coordinate 178,646,545 downwards.
AATCTGGCTGGATTAGGGCCTGTTCAATTTAGCATCGGCTTCCGTTCATTGGTTTTGTTCGACTCTTCTGTCGGAGGAACTGATGAACGGAAAGCCAAATGGAAACCATAGCTTGTTTGCATTACCATTTAATTCAATGGTAATGCTTTCGTTGCAGTTTTGTTTCCATTTGTTTCTGTTCCATATGGTTACCGTTTTTTGGCGGAAACAATAGTGTAGTTGACTACACTATTGTTTCCACTAAAAAAACGGAACCCTTACAGAATGGAAACAAACAGAAGGGAAACAAACGGAAACAACTGCAACGGAAGCATTACCATTGAAATCAATATTTAGGCTGGGTTCACACGAGCACATTAACGTCCGTAATGGACGGACGTATTTCGGCCGAAAGTCCCGGACCGAACTCAGTGAAGGGAGCCGGGCTCCTAGCATCATAGTTATGTACGATGCTAGGAGTCCCTGCCTCTCTGCAGGACAACTGTCCCGTACTGTAATCATGTTTTCAGTATGGGACAGTAGTTCCACGGAGAGGCAGGGACTCCTAGCGTCGTACATAACTACGATGCTAGGAGCCCGGCTCCCTGCACTGAGTTCGGTCCGGGACTTCCGGCCGAAATACATCCGTCCATTACGGACGTTAATGTGCTCGTGTGAACCCAGCCTAATGCAAACGGAAGCTATGGTTTCCATTTGGCTTTCCGTTTATCGGTTCCTACAACGGAAAGGTAGAACAGAACTGATGAACGGAAGCCCGACGCTGATGTGAACACACCCTTATAGGAATCTTTTTCTTTAAATCAAAAAGTTTTTTATTTTATTAACATATTATGGAAAAGTACAAAACATAGCCTTTGAAATAGTTCAAGGTGTAGAATCAGCAGAGCTAAGGTTTCTTTAACCCCTTCCCCATTACTCCCACATAAATTGTAACATAACTTTTTTTTTTTAAATAAATTTTGGTAGTGGTAATGCAAAATTACACTAAAATAAAGTGGAGCTATACTTCCCACATACAAAGTCCCACTATACTGTACACATAAATAAAGCTGTTATACTATACCCATTAATTGTACCGCTATACCGTAGACATAAATACCGCCAGTCTAATGTACACATAAATAGTAGCATTATACCGTACACATAAAAAGTGCCACTATACTGTACACACATACATATAATCACATACATATATACCTATACATATATATATATATATATATATATATATACATATATATATATATACTTTTATAAATAAAAAGAAAAACTAATATCTGGAGCAGCACTGTAGCAAAAAACCTCTCGGTGGGTGCAGAGCTTCAAAAGGAGTGACCTTTCCTTAAAGTAGATACAAAGAATTGGCGAAGAAGCAGCACTCCAAAAGTACAAACGATTTATTCACCACTACATCTCAGTGCAACGTTTCACTCTCAATCGTTTTTACTTTTGGAGTTTTGCTTCTTCGCCTATTATTTGTATCTACTTTTATAAATATATATACACACCAGGGGTGTAACTAGGAAAGACTGGGCCTCATAGCAAACTTTTGACTGGGGCTCCCCCTCCCCTGAGCCATACAGCCCCCTGTAGATAACGCCATACAGCCCCCTGTAGATAACGCCATACAGCCCCCTCTGTAGATAATGTCATACAGCCCTCCCCTGCAGATAACGCCAGACAGCCCTCCCCCTGTAGATAACACCATAGAGCCCTCCCCCTGTAGATAACGCCATACAGCCCTCCCCCAGCCCCCCTGTAGATAACGGCATACAGCCCCCTGTAGATAACGACATACAGCCCCCCCCAGTAAATAACGTCATACAGCCCTCCCCTGTAGATAACGCTCTACAGCCCTCCCCCTGTAGATAACGCCATACAGCCCTCCCGCTGTAGATAATGCCATACAGCCCTCCTGTAGGTAACGCCATACAGCCCCCTGTAGATAACGCCATACAGCCCCCTGTAGATAACGTCATACAGCCCTCCCCCTGTAGATAACGCTATACAGCCCTCCCCCTGTAGATGACGCCATACAGCCCTCCCCTGTAGATAACGCCATACAGCCCCCTGTAGATAACGCCATACAGCCCCCTGTAGATAATGCCATACAGCCCCCCTGTAGATAATGTCATACAGCCCTCCCCCTGTAGATAACGCTATACAGCCCTCCCCCTGTAGATAACGTCATACAGCCCTCCCCCTGTAGATAACGCTATACAGCCCTCCCCCTGTAGATAACGCCATACAGCCCTCCCCCTGTAGATAACGCCATACAGCCGTCCCCCTGTAGATAACGCCATACAGCCCTCCCCCTGTTGATAACGCCATACAGCCCCGCTGTAGATAACGCCATACAGCCCCCTGTAGATAACGCCATACAGCCCCCTGTAGATAACGCCATACACCCCCCTGTAGATAACGCCAGACAGCCCCCCCTGTACATAAAGCCAGACAGCCCACCCTGTAGATAACGCCAGACAGCCCCCGGTAGATAACGCCAGACAGCCCCCCTGTAGATAACGCCAGAAAGCCCCTCTGTAGATAACGTTAGACAGCCCCCCTATAGATAACACCAGACAGCCCCCTGTAGATAACGCCATACAGCCCTAACCCCCCCCTGTAGGTAACGCCATGCAGCCCCCAACAAAAAACGGCCTATAGTTTGTCCTACAAAAAACATGTATCCCCTATCCACAGGATAGGGGATAGTGTGTGATCGCTGGCAGCGATAAGGAGAACGGGGGACCAAAAGTCCCCCGAAGTTCTCAATGACAAACCTTGGACTTCCGGCGTCTGCGCAGTTCAATAAAAATGAAAGGCGCGCTGGTCACGCATGCGTACAAGCGCAACCGGTGCACAAGTCATTTATATGGAGCTGCAGACAGACCCCGGAAGTCCGAGGTTTGTCATGGAGAACTTAAGGGGACTTTCGGTCCCCCGTTCTCCTTATCGCTGCCAGCAATCACACATGTATCCCCTATCCTGTGGATAGGGGATACATGTCTTTTGTAGAAACAACCCCTTCAGTGACGTCACGCTGTAGCAGCCATAGCGGCTGCTAGCGAAGCCTCCGGTCAAAAATTATCTGAATTTTGGTTATATTAAAACACCTGTTGGTCTCACTGTCTTATCAGCGCTTTCCATACGTGGTCGCTGTCTCCCCAGTCACTGCGTTGCAGGTTTGAATTTGTTACGTCTGTTTATTTGTGACTGCGGAGTGAAAAACAATGGCTGATCCACTTGTGATTTGAACGAAAGAGCTGCGTGCAGTGATTCGTTATTTGTGGTGTGAGGGTGTGTCTGGTGCCGATATTTATCGAAGACTTTGTTCACAGTATGGAGAAAGTGTTTTTTCGCAAATAAGTGTGTATGAATGGATAGAGAAAGTCAAGGAAGGTCGCACAACTGTCAACCATGAAGAAGCCAGACCCCCGTCTACGTCCACGATTGATGACAACATTGTGAAGTCAGACGCTCGTCTACGTCCACGATTGATGACAACACACACACACACACATACACACACACACACACACACACATGCACTGTATACACACATTACACAAACATATATTTTTTACACGAACACTTACCTCTCCTGCAGAAAGCTGTCCCAGCACAGAAGTGGAGAGGGAGCCATCGTGAGCAAAGAGCTGTGCTCTTCCTAAGTTGCTGCCAGCAAGAAGCTCCGGCTATTGTAATGATAACCACTTTAATGCAGCAAAGGCAGGAGATGGAGGGAGGGAAGGACTAGTGCTTAAAGTGATGAGGAGATATGGAACAAGAAAGGGGTAATGCGCCCTCCTCGCATTCCCTAAATCTGTACCTCGTGCTGCCACACCAGCCCCCTCCCCACCTAGCTATGCCTCTGTTTAAATTGTATGTCCACCATTGCAACCATTTTTTCTCTATTGCTTCGATGCATCTGATATAAAAAAAAACATATGTATGAAAAACTATTGTACATACACCCTTCAGCCATAAAATTAAAACCATTAAGAGGCAACGTATATAACATTATCTTATTACAACAGCATCTGTCAAGGGGTGGGATGTATTAGTCAGCAAGTCAACAATCAGTCCTTGATGTTGGTGCGTTTGAAGCAGGAAAAATGGGCAAGTGTAAGGCGCAGCTTTGAGGAGGGCCAAATTGTAATGGCCAGAGTATCTTTAAAACGGCAGGAATTGTGAGGTGTTCCCGGTATACAGTGGTTAGCACCTGCCAAAAGTTGTGCAAGGAATGTTTATGGATGACAGGCGTGGGAAGTCAAGGCAAGCCTGTCTATTCTGATCCCACGGAAGAGCTACTGTAACACAAATTGCTAAAAAAGTTAATGCTGGCTATGATAGAAAAGTGTCAGGACACTCAGAGCATGCATCACAGCTTGCTGCATTTCCGGTTGCGTAGCTGCAGAACAGAGTGCCCATGCTGATCAAGTCCAGTGCCTACAATAGGCTCGTGAGCATCAGGACTGGACCGTCAAATAATTGAAGGTGCTTAAAACCACAGAAAAAGGCCATACTCACAGATTAGGTGGTGGGTAAAATACCCGTTCCAAACAGGACGCAACCAGGTCAGAGAATGCTGTTGATGGGAAGTGCCCAGGTGTGTTTAAATAATGATAGCCTCCACTATGCCTCCATGTTTACACACTACACTCACATTTTTGTTTCACTCACAGCCCTGATCTCTACACACTACACTTAGTCATGTCCCCTATACCTCACATGTGCACTATACACAGTACTTTATTATTTATTATTACTACACATTTACTTCCATGCCCAACACACCACTCCCCTCAAGGTTAGTGGGAGTGGCTATCATTATTTAAACACACCTGGGCACTTCCCATCAACAGCATTCTCTGACCTGGTTGCGTCCTGTTTGGAACGGGTATTTTACCCACCACCTAATCTGTGAGTATGGCCTTTTTCTGTGGTTTTAATTATATTCTATGTCCCATTTTTTTGCATATCTTAGATTTTGGAACGAAAAGTTCCAGGTAGGGACTCGCAAGTGTGGGGATCCGTGACGTGGATTGCGAGCTTGCGTTTTTTTGGCCAAAACAACAACTAATACCCCATGTTTTCTCATGGTTACTTACATTGTATATACTTTTTTTCAGGACGCGCCCAGGTCTTATGATGCTGGGATAGCCTGGTGTGCGGATGTTTGGCACTGCATGCAGGGCAGCCCGCTCTCTTACAATATGGGCGTTATAAATAGGCTGCTATTCGGCGATATATGCTGTGCCTCACTATCCAAACACTATGCCTCCATGTTTACACACTACACTCACGTTTTTGTTTCACTCACAGCCCTGATCTCTACACACTACACTTAGTCATGTCCCCTATACCTCACATGTGCACTATACACAGTACTTTATTATTTATTATTACTACACATTTACTTCCATGCCCAACACACCACTCCCCTCAAGGTTAGTGGGAGTGGCTATCATTATTTAAACACACCTGGGCACTTCCCATCAACAGCATTCTCTGACCTGGTTGCGTCCTGTTTGGAACGGGTATTTTACCCACCACCTAATCTGTGAGTATGGCCTTTTTCTGTGGTTTTAATTATATTCTATGTCCCATTTTTTTGCATATCTTAGATTTTGGAACGAAAAGTTCCAGGTAGGGACTCGCAAGTGTGGGGATCCGTGACGTGGATTGCGAGCTTGCGTTTTTTTGGCCAAAACAACAACTAATACCCCATGTTTTCTCATGGTTACTTACATTGTATATACTTTTTTTCAGGACGCGCCCAGGTCTTATGATGCTGGGATAGCCTGGTGTGCGGATGTTTGGCACTGCATGCAGGGCAGCCCGCTCTCTTACAATATGGGCGTTATAAATAGGCTGCTATTCGGCGATATATGCTGTGCCTCACTATCCAAACACTATGCCTCCATGTTTACACACTACACTCACGTTTTTGTTTCACTCACAGCCCTGATCTCTACACACTACACTTAGTCATGTCCCCTATACCTCACATGTGCACTATACACAGTACTTTATTATTTATTATTACTACACATTTACTTCCATGCCCAACACACCACTCCCCTCAAGGTTAGTGGGAGTGGCTATCATTATTTAAACACACCTGGGCACTTCCCATCAACAGCATTCTCTGACCTGGTTGCGTCCTGTTTGGAACGGGTATTTTACCCACCACCTAATCTGTGAGTATGGCCTTTTTCTGTGGTTTTAATTATATTCTATGTCCCATTTTTTTGCATATCTTAGATTTTGGAACGAAAAGTTCCAGGTAGGGACTCGCAAGTGTGGGGATCCGTGACGTGGATTGCGAGCTTGCGTTTTTTTGGCCAAAACAACAACTAATACCCCATGTTTTCTCATGGTTACTTACATTGTATATACTTTTTTTCAGGACGCGCCCAGGTCTTATGATGCTGGGATAGCCTGGTGTGCGGATGTTTGGCACTGCATGCAGGGCAGCCCGCTCTCTTACAATATGGGCGTTATAAATAGGCTGCTATTCGGCGATATATGCTGTGCCTCACTATCCAAACACTATGCCTCCATGTTTACACACTACACTCACGTTTTTGTTTCACTCACAGCCCTGATCTCTACACACTACACTTAGTCATGTCCCCTATACCTCACATGTGCACTATACACAGTACTTTATTATTTATTATTACTACACATTTACTTCCATGCCCAACACACCACTCCCCTCAAGGTTAGTGGGAGTGGCTATCATTATTTAAACACACCTGGGCACTTCCCATCAACAGCATTCTCTGACCTGGTTGCGTCCTGTTTGGAACGGGTATTTTACCCACCACCTAATCTGTGAGTATGGCCTTTTTCTGTGGTTTTAATTATATTCTATGTCCCATTTTTTTGCATATCTTAGATTTTGGAACGAAAAGTTCCAGGTAGGGACTCGCAAGTACAGAAAGAAAGGATTTGATCCAGCGCTGCAGTGATGTTCTTTAAAAAGGAACGTATTCCCACTTTTATTGGTATCAAAAAAGACTTGTTAAAATGTCAAATAACAGGCTTGGCGTCAAGGCAGTATTCAGTAGGTGTAATGGGCCTACGCGTTTCAAGCACGGCTGGTGCTCTTAGTCATGGCATTCATTCACTCACTGGGACACAATAGTATGGGTTTATATAGTTGATTTTAGATGGGTGGAGTTTACCAGGTGGTTAATCAGAGACACCCTATGTATGTGTTTTGGTGGTTAGATATAACAATTAACCCTTCCAGGTATATAAATGAACACTGTGCAAGGAACCTCAGGGTCACTGCAATACTTATGTTTTTATTGTCTATTTTGCCGTTTTTAATTCTTTTTTGGGATTTTGTATGATGTTTATACATCTGAATCCCTAATTTGAGTAATTTATTAACTTACGGCTTGTTGTAATATAGAACATGAAAAATCGCAGTCGGAAAACGGATCGTAAACAACCGCATCCTGAACGGGACCCTGGCAACTCAACACGAATGTGAGTATGTACAAACTTTTGTTAACCTCATGTCCCTGTGTGTGAATGATTCCCAATTACATACCAAAGTTGCAACCAGTTTCAACATAAGAAAAACATAAAAACGGACATTCAGAAGAAAGAAAGAAAATTTTAAAATTGAAATACATCATAAACAAAAAACACAGTTGATTAGGTTTATACATATGTAATAGAAATGAATTTCTCCTAACACTCCTGTAAACCTAGAGATATAATCAACTGAGTTTTACACTGGATTTTTTTGGAAATTCTTCCATAAACAAGTGAATAAAATATATATAGTGGAAACTTATAGTTGTATAAGTTAATTTGAGATGTAGTCATGTCATAATATTGTATTTAGGGGTTTAATATTTTATTATAACTACCCAGATATTCATATATACTTATGACTTTGAAAATTACTATATAAGCTTTATGTCGGCTGTCACTCTATTGACGCACAGAACATTGGCTAATGCTTTTGTTATTTTTATGAGTTTGGACATAAATGTAATAATATCGAAAAAATTGGTGATTCCGATTGGAATGTCTAAACCAATGGTTGTGATATATTACCTTCATGTTAACGATTCAATTAATGTGAGCAAATACAAAAACCGTTATTTGTCCCCTGTATAAGAATTATTATTTAGATGACATTCATGTTGATATTAATAAAGATGTCACCTTGACTGCTATAGAAAATATAGTTAAGGGTGTGACCATTGCGTGACCTAAATAGGGTCGTGCAGGTAAAAAATGGTTTATGTTAACTTCTATTTGAGAAGATGAAATGTAATTTATAAACTTCCATTTTGTCATAAAAGATTAATTGTAGTTGATATAGAGATGATTATTTATATACTATATTCTATATGTCAGAATTAATATGCACATAGAATATCAATTTTTTCAATAAAACCAACTACATATAACTGTTATGAAGTCCAAAGCGGATCAAATAGAAACAATGAACAAATTTGTCAGGAATCTTACAGTAAAGAGACACTTTTCAACTCAAATAGAACAAGATATACTTCCAACAGCAAAAGAAGTCTCTCAAACCCGGAAACATCCAAATGAATACCGGGAATTTATGTTCCAAGAACAGATAACGCTCATCAATCTGGAGGCTCTGACAGAAAAGAAGGAACTGGAGTCAATTTCGAATTTAAAAGAGTTTACAACATCCAACCCAACATACTACCCAATCGAATCAAGAACTGAGTCTATGGACAAATTCCAGGCCATCATGGAAAGAGAATTACAACATCTGCAGGAGTCCAACAGGAGGAGCCAACACAAATATAATTTGTCTATTGTACAAAAAAATGCCATAAAATCATTAAATGACAATAGGGACATAGTTATACGTAAATCTGACAAAGGGGGTAGTGTCACGGTTTTAGATACAAACATCTATATTAAACAAATTATGGAGTTACTTACGGATGCAGAAACATACTTAAAACTAGACCATAATCCTACTCAAATTTACCAATCAATATTAAAAGATCTATTGAATACTGGTCTAGGAAATGGGGTCCTCTCCAAAAAAGAATTTGATTACATGCTAAAGGAACACCCCATTATTCCGATTTTCCATGCATTGCCCAAAACCCACAAGGGCTTAGTACCTCCTCCGATGCGCCCTATCGTCTCTGGCATTGGGTCTCTCTCAGAGAGACTCTCTGAATGGCTAGATCTCCTATTGCAACCCCTAGTACAGAGGGTTCCTGGCCATCTCAGAGACACCAAAGACGTCCTCCGAATATTCCATAATAAACCATGGAAACAGAATTTCACCTGGCTCAGTTGCGATGTGATAGCATTGTATACGAGCATACCACATACAATTGCTGTCAAAGCTTTGAAATTCCATCTCTCAAAATATAGCTCGTATGATCAAAATTTACAAATATTTGCAACTGATGCCCTTATTTTCCTTATGACTCACAATTATTTTAAATTCAATGGTCAATATTATCTTCAAAAACAGGGAGTTTCCATGGGGGCCAAATTTTCACCATCATTGGCCAATTTGGTTATGGCCTGGTGGGAGGAGATGACCCTCTTCTCCAATACCAATCCATTCACTAAGTACATCCACTGGTATGGCAGATACATCGATGACCTCCTACTCATATGGGAGGGTGATGTATCTGCCATACCGGACTTTCTAGCCTATCTTAATAATAATGATTTCAACTTAAGGTTTACACACAATATTGAAAGAACCAGTATAAACTTTTTGGACTTAAAATTAATAGCTACAGCAGACAAAGTAATACACTCAGAAATATATCAAAAGCCGATATCAGGTAACACTATTTTACATGCTAGCTCAAACCATCCAAAGCATACTGTTACGTCAATACCTATCGGAGAATTCATAAGGGCAAAAAGGAATTGTAGTACAAACCAAAGTTTTGAAAGGGAACAACATAACATGAGTAAAAAATTGGCTGGGAGGGGTTATAAAAATTGGATGCTCAAAAGGGCCAAAGAGATAGTGAGAACCAAAGATAGACAAAATCTATTAATAGATAAATCTGATGTCACTCCTATCAATAAAACAGATAAGGAGATTCCCACATTGAGCTTACAATATAGCAATCAGTTTCCCATCATTAAAAATATGATTAATCGATATATTCCAATACTGTACGACGATGCAAGGTTGGAATGTATATTAAAACAAGGGTGCAGGATAGTGGCACGTAGAGGATCGACAATAGGGAACATTTTATCACCCTCACTACTAAAAACTAATATAAGTAATCCAACATGGCTCGAACAAGAGGGTTTCTACAAATGTGGATCCCACCCATGTAAGGTGTGTAATTATACTAAAGTCATCAGAAAGTTCGAAGACTCCAGCGGCCAAAACAGTTATCCCATAAAGTCATACATCAATTGCAATAGTGATCACGTAATATACATAATAGAATGCACGAGTTGCAATTTGAAGTATGTGGGGAGCACTACCAGAAGGTTTAAAATAAGAATTTTGGAGCATCTCAGTTATATTAGGAATCCGGCAATTATTAACATATCCAATGCCGCACGACATTTTATCACCTGTCATAATCGTAATATAACCTATTTGAAAACTTATGCTATAGAAAAAATAAGGAACAATATTCGCGGGGGTGATTTGAAAAAAACACTTCTGACACGTGAAGCGTTCTGGATATTCAATCTAAAAACAAGATTCCCGCATGGTCTGAATTTGAGGAAGGAATTGATGTTTCTATATTGAATCGGCCAGGATAACTAAATCCCTTCATTGTTTCTATTTGATCCGCTTTGGACTTCATAACAGTTATATGTAGTTGGTTTTATTGAAAAAATTGATATTCTATGTGCATATTAATTCTGACATATAGAATATAGTATATAAATAATCATCTCTATATCAACTACAATTAATCTTTTATGACAAAATGGAAGTTTATAAATTACATTTCATCTTCTCAAATAGAAGTTAACATAAACCATTTTTTACCTGCACGACCCTATTTAGGTCACGCAATGGTCACACCCTTAACTATATTTTCTATAGCAGTCAAGGTGACATCTTTATTAATATCAACATGAATGTCATCTAAATAATAATTCTTATACAGGGGACAAATAACGGTTTTTGTATTTGCTCACATTAATTGAATCGTTAACATGAAGGTAATATATCACAACCATTGGTTTAGACATTCCAATCGGAATCACCAATTTTTTCGATATTATTACATTTATGTCCAAACTCATAAAAATAACAAAAGCATTAGCCAATGTTCTGTGCGTCAATAGAGTGACAGCCGACATAAAGCTTATATAGTAATTTTCAAAGTCATAAGTATATATGAATATCTGGGTAGTTATAATAAAATATTAAACCCCTAAATACAATATTATGACATGACTACATCTCAAATTAACTTATACAACTATAAGTTTCCACTATATATATTTTATTCACTTGTTTATGGAAGAATTTCCAAAAAAATCCAGTGTAAAACTCAGTTGATTATATCTCTAGGTTTACAGGAGTGTTAGGAGAAATTCATTTCTATTACATATGTATAAACCTAATCAACTGTGTTTTTTGTTTATGATGTATTTCAATTTTAAAATTTTCTTTCTTTCTTCTGAATGTCCGTTTTTATGTTTTTCTTATGTTGAAACTGGTTGCAACTTTGGTATGTAATTGGGAATCATTCACACACAGGGACATGAGGTTAACAAAAGTTTGTACATACTCACATTCGTGTTGAGTTGCCAGGGTCCCGTTCAGGATGCGGTTGTTTACGATCCGTTTTCCGACTGCGATTTTTCATGTTCTATATTACAACAAGCCGTAAGTTAATAAATTACTCAAATTAGGGATTCAGATGTATAAACATCATACAAAATCCCAAAAAAGAATTAAAAACGGCAAAATAGACAATAAAAACATAAGTATTGCAGTGACCCTGAGGTTCCTTGCACAGTGTTCATTTATATACCTGGAAGGGTTAATTGTTATATCTAACCACCAAAACACATACATAGGGTGTCTCTGATTAACCACCTGGTAAACTCCACCCATCTAAAATCAACTATATAAACCCATACTATTGTGTCCCAGTGAGTGAATGAATGCCATGACTAAGAGCACCAGCCGTGCTTGAAACGCGTAGGCCCATTACACCTACTGAATACTGCCTTGACGCCAAGCCTGTTATTTGACATTTTAACAAGTCTTTTTTGATACCAATAAAAGTGGGAATACGTTCCTTTTTAAAGAACATCACTGCAGCGCTGGATCAAATCCTTTCTTTCTGTACTATTACCTACCGTGGACCGTTGCGGAGATCCGGGCGAAGCAGGACTGTCAGGAGGCGAGCTGGTGAGCTGGAGGTTTCCTCCCCCTGTATTAGGGACTCGCAAGTGTGGGGATCCGTGACGTGGATTGCGAGCTTGCGTTTTTTTGGCCAAAACAACAACTAATACCCCATGTTTTCTCATGGTTACTTACATTGTATATACTTTTTTTCAGGACGCGCCCAGGTCTTATGATGCTGGGATAGCCTGGTGTGCGGATGTTTGGCACTGCATGCAGGGCAGCCCGCTCTCTTACAATATGGGCGTTATAAATAGGCTGCTATTCGGCGATATATGCTGTGCCTCACTATCCAAACACTATGCCTCCATGTTTACACACTACACTCACGTTTTTGTTTCACTCACAGCCCTGATCTCTACACACTACACTTAGTCATGTCCCCTATACCTCACATGTGCACTATACACAGTACTTTATTATTTATTATTACTACACATTTACTTCCATGCCCAACACACCACTCCCCTCAAGGTTAGTGGGAGTGGCTATCATTATTTAAACACACCTGGGCACTTCCCATCAACAGCATTCTCTGACCTGGTTGCGTCCTGTTTGGAACGGGTATTTTACCCACCACCTAATCTGTGAGTATGGCCTTTTTCTGTGGTTTTAATTATATTCTATGTCCCATTTTTTTGCATATCTTAGATTTTGGAACGAAAAGTTCCAGGTAGGGACTCGCAAGTGTGGGGATCCGTGACGTGGATTGCGAGCTTGCGTTTTTTTGGCCAAAACAACAACTAATACCCCATGTTTTCTCATGGTTACTTACATTGTATATACTTTTTTTCAGGACGCGCCCAGGTCTTATGATGCTGGGATAGCCTGGTGTGCGGATGTTTGGCACTGCATGCAGGGCAGCCCGCTCTCTTACAATATGGGCGTTATAAATAGGCTGCTATTCGGCGATATATGCTGTGCCTCACTATCCAAACACTATGCCTCCATGTTTACACACTACACTCACGTTTTTGTTTCACTCACAGCCCTGATCTCTACACACTACACTTAGTCATGTCCCCTATACCTCACATGTGCACTATACACAGTACTTTATTATTTATTATTACTACACATTTACTTCCATGCCCAACACACCACTCCCCTCAAGGTTAGTGGGAGTGGCTATCATTATTTAAACACACCTGGGCACTTCCCATCAACAGCATTCTCTGACCTGGTTGCGTCCTGTTTGGAACGGGTATTTTACCCACCACCTAATCTGTGAGTATGGCCTTTTTCTGTGGTTTTAATTATATTCTATGTCCCATTTTTTTGCATATCTTAGATTTTGGAACGAAAAGTTCCAGGTAGGGACTCGCAAGTGTGGGGATCCGTGACGTGGATTGCGAGCTTGCGTTTTTTTGGCCAAAACAACAACTAATACCCCATGTTTTCTCATGGTTACTTACATTGTATATACTTTTTTTCAGGACGCGCCCAGGTCTTATGATGCTGGGATAGCCTGGTGTGCGGATGTTTGGCACTGCATGCAGGGCAGCCCGCTCTCTTACAATATGGGCGTTATAAATAGGCTGCTATTCGGCGATATATGCTGTGCCTCACTATCCAAACACTATGCCTCCATGTTTACACACTACACTCACGTTTTTGTTTCACTCACAGCCCTGATCTCTACACACTACACTTAGTCATGTCCCCTATACCTCACATGTGCACTATACACAGTACTTTATTATTTATTATTACTACACATTTACTTCCATGCCCAACACACCACTCCCCTCAAGGTTAGTGGGAGTGGCTATCATTATTTAAACACACCTGGGCACTTCCCATCAACAGCATTCTCTGACCTGGTTGCGTCCTGTTTGGAACGGGTATTTTACCCACCACCTAATCTGTGAGTATGGCCTTTTTCTGTGGTTTTAATTATATTCTATGTCCCATTTTTTTGAATAATTGAAGGTGACCCAGTGTGATGTGTCACATTTTCTTTAACATCATGTGGATGACTGGGTGAGTGAGTGTGTGTGTGTGTGTGTGGCTTAACTGTGGAAGTGATGGCACCAGGATGCTCTATGGGATGAAGGCAAGCCGGCAAAGGCAGTGTGATGATCTGGGCAATGTTCTGCTGAGAAATCTTGGGTCCTGGCATTCATTTAGATGTTACTTTGACATGTACCAGATACCTAAACATTGTGGCAGACCAAGTACACCCCTTTATTACAACAGTATTCCCTAATGGCAATGGCCTCATTCAGCAGGATAATGCATCCTACCACACTGCTTAATTGTTTAGGAAATGTTTTAGGAACGTGATAAAGAGTTCAAGGTGTTGACTTGGCCTCAAAATTCCCCAGATCTGAATCCCTATGCAATCGAAGAAAGGAACTGCAGCACTCAAGATAATCCAAAGGAGTGTATTTGATTTATTCATCAAGCATAAAAACACTTGCAACGTTTCAACCCATAAATGGGTCTTTATCAAGCATCTGAATCCTATCGAGCATCTGTGGGATGTGCTGGAAAAACAAGTCCGATCCATGGAGGCCTCACCTCACCCGATTTTCTTACAGAACTTAGAGGGTGTGCTGCTAACATCTTGATGCTAGATACCACAGGACACCTTCAGAGGTCTTGTAGAGTCCATGCCTTAATAGATCAGGGCTGTATTGGCAGCACGAGGAGGATCTACACAATATTAGGCAATTTTATTGTTATGGAATAAAGGAAAAGTTTGCACAATGTCATTTTTTCATCAAAGAGAATAATATTAAGAACATGTATTTGGGCAAAGTATATTTATTAATTAAATCTTTAAGATAGCATTACTGATTTCTTATTAAAGAACTGGAGTTGAGCAGGTTCGCAGAACATGTATTGCACCTGGATTTGTACTATGAATAATAATAATTCCTGCATCTTTGCTTATTTATAAATGCTTCTTCATACTTGTTGCCATGGTGACCAATGTACCATGCCCTGTAAACACCTGATGTAACATTATAATAGACAGATTACAGTAATGAACTGGTAAACGGAACAGAGTGGCTAAGATGGCAAATACCAAAGCAGATGAGCAAAACTCATTCATGACTATTTTTTTTTTACCACATTATGAAGTTTTAATATCTGTACCCGCTTGGAAATTATACCTACTGTGTAACACCCTCTGTGAAATCAGTGGCGACTAGCATTGTAAATGATGGAGGCTATCAGGGGCTGACCCAGACAGCAGTGGGCCTTCTTCTGTCAGCATATCTGCAGCTTTTACATGAATTGAAAAAAAATCTTTTTGCTATGTCTTTCGAAAATGGCCAGATAATCTTAGTTTCCCATGCAGCGTTGGGTAATTTCCCCTTGTGTAGGGCAGTGAATAGACACATGGTAACATCCCTGGTGGTCTAGGGCAGTAAACGGGTTAATGAAAACATGACTGGTGGTCTAGGGTAGTGTAGTGATGGTAAACTCTGTGAAGGGGTTACCTGTTTGTACTGGACGCTGCAGGACTCCTCCCTCTTGCTACGCCATCTGTGAGTGTAGACTGCTGACACACAGATACTGTATCATTAGCTATGAGCCAATCAATCACAGAGCTGCTCGGACAATCATAGAGGCTCTGTAATTGGCTAACTGAAATGATGCAGTGTCTGTGTCATTTGAGAGAGACCCAAGGAGAGTCAGCAGGGTTGTGGGACCACTCCCCCCTCTGGGTCCCTATCATTGTCTTGTTGGAAGGTGAACCTTCGACCCAGTCTGATGTCAAGCGCACTCTGGATCAGGTTTACATTAAGAATATCTCTCTACCAGTGGCATAGCTATAGAGGTCGCAGCGGTCTCAATTGTGACCGGGCCCCCGAAGCCAGGGGGCCCATGGCCCCCCGCACCACTTAAATAAACAGTACTTACCCGCCTGGTTCCGGAGCGCAGCGGAGGTCTTGATGTCACAGCTCTGTGCCCTGCGCACAACATCCCGACCCTGGATAGAGTCAGGACCTCTGCTGCGGTTGAAGAGCAGGGTAAGATTAATATCCCTGTCTTCTGGAGCTGATAGGTCGGGGTCCGACTCCCGGGACCCCGCCAATCATCTCTTTTGAAGGGGCCGCAGCGTTCATACGAGAGCTGCTTCCCCTTCATTCCGGTCACTTGCTCACACTGTGAATCCATGTCGGCGACTCACAGTGTGAGCAAGTGAGGGAAATTAAGGGGAAGCAGCTCTCGTACGAGCGCTGCACTCCCTTCAAAACAGCTGATTGGTGGGGTCCCGGGAGTCGGACCCCGACCCATCAGCTATTGATGGCCTATCCTGAGGATAGGCCATCAATGTTTAGGAAATGGACAACCGCTTAAAGCCTACGATGTAGCAGGCTTAGAGGGCCCATGAGACAGGATCACAGATTGTGTGATGCTGTCTGCTGGGCTCTGTATCTAAGCCAATCACATTGTAGGCTTAGATACATGGCCCATGTGTGATCCTGTCTGATGGACCCAGTATATAAGCCTACCACACGGTAGGCTTATATACAGGGCCTCAACAGACAGTAATCTTACACTGTATAAGATTACTGTCTGCTGGGGCCCTGTATCTAAGCATCTTATGTAACCACATGGTAAGCTTAGATACAGGGCCCATATGTGATACTGTCTGTTGGACCCTGTATCTAAGCCTACCACATGGTAGGCTTAGTGTAATGACGGGGTAAGGAGACAGACAGGTGAGCCCTAATCTACCCGCCACTCAGTCCCTGCCTACTTGCACGACCCGTACTAGGCGACGGCGTACAACTGGGCGACGGTCCCTATGCTCAATACGTGCACGAGAGACAAACAGACAAGGGTACACAGAAGCTAAGGGAAATGGGGCAGTTGACCACGGCAACACTGTGAGAAACAAGAGTAGTGAACGAGCCGAGTCAAACCAGGAGTGTACGAGGTACCAAACGCAGAGCAGGAGCGTAGTCAGTAAAGCCAGGGTTAAAATGAAGCTGAGGTCAATAGTAATAGCTGGAACAGCAGAGCCAGGAAACAAGAGAGAATCACAGGCAAAGACAAGAAGCAAATGAAGGTATACATAGACTGAGGGCGGGAGCTAGAACCGTCGGGCCAGGCTGTGATAGGTTCTCCCACTCCTCAGCCTACCAGCCTGAGTGGTAGCAGATCGAGTCACTCTAATAGACCTAGGAGCAGATGCAGACTAATTTATCACGGGCGTCGACACAGAAGCTGTGTCTGGCAGATTCTTTACACATAGGCTGGGTTCACACGACCTATTTTCAGGCGTAAACGATGCGTTTTACGCCTCGAATTATGCCTGAAAACACGGCTCAAATACGTCGGCAAACATCTGCCCATTCATTTCAATGGGTTTGCCGACATACTGTGCCGACGACCTGTCATTTTCCGCGTCGCTGTCAAAAGACGGCGCGTAAAATAACAGCGTCGTAAAAAAAGTGCAGGACACTTCTTGGGACGTAATTTGAGCCGTTTTTCATTGACTTCAATGAAGAACAGCTCCAAATTACGGCCGTAATTGATGCCCCGCAAAACGCAAGTACGAGCAATTACGTCTGAAATTCAGGAGCTGTTTTCTCCTGAAAACAGCTCCGTAATTTCAGACGTAAATGCAGTTATCGTGTGCACATACCCTTAGATACAAGGCTCCAGCAGACAGTAAACTTATACTGTATACGATTTCTGTCTGCTGGACCCTGTATCTAAGCCCACCTTGTGGTAGGCTTAGATACAGGTTCCAATAGACAGTATCACACATGGGCCCTGTATCTAAGCCTACCACGTGTTACTCATCTTTTTTTGGTGTTTGTGTTTTTTTACAGGTTCGGTCATTGGACTACGTTGGATTCGAGGACTACTTCGATGACGGATTTTTTTATTATCAATAAAATGGTTAATGAGGGTTGTGTGTGGGGTTTTTATTTCAATAAAATATTTTTTCTATGTCTGTGTTTTTTTTAAGCTTTATTACTACCGCCTTAGTAATTGCCACCGGCTGATTGACAGTGTCCATTACTAAGGCGGGGCTTAGTGTTAGCCGGTGTAGAGGCTAACACTAACCCAAATTATTACCCTGGTACCCACCAGGGGTGCCGGGAAGAGCCGGTTACGATCCAGTACTTGACCATCTGTAGTGATGGTCCGATACTGGGGCGGCCGCGGGCTGGTATTATATGGCTGGGAAAGGCTAGAAACAGCGCCCCCCCCCTCCCCCCCCCCATGATGCTAGCCTGCTGCTGTTGTATCTGGCTGGTTATGAAAAACCCACGTCATTTAAAAAAAAATAATAATAATAATAATAATTGGAAAGAACGATGTGAGGTCCCCCCCAATTTTCATAACCAGCCAGATACAACACAGCTGCAGCCTATCATTACCAGGGTGGGAAGGGCCACTGTTTTTGGCCTTCCCCAGCCTACTACTACCAGCCTGCGGGCACCCCAGTGCTCATCCATCGCTACAGATGGTCGGGTACTGGTTCGTACCCAGCTCTTCCCAGTACCCCTGGTGGCGGTGGGTATCGGGGTAATAATGGGGGTTAGTGTTAGCCTCTGCACTGGCATAACATTAAGCCCTGCCTTAGTAATGGATGCTGTCAATCAGCCAGCAGCTATTACTAAGGTGGCAATAATAAAGTTTAAAAAAATACATAGAAAAAATATTTTATTGAAATAAAAAAACCCACACAACCCTCATTACCCATTTTATTGAGAATAAGAAAAAACGCTGTCATTGACGTAGTCCTCGAATCCGAAGTAGTCCCAACATCCGAACCTGTAAAAAAACACAAAAATAATTAGTAACACATAAAGAAGCAAAACAATTATTATTCATACCTTTCCTGGGTCTTAGGAGACCAGCGATGCAATTGAAAGCTGCGGGCTGTCGACCATGAGAAGTTTGCGTGGGGGGGGGGGCAATAAGAACTTTTGCATCGGGGCCCATGAGCCTTTAGCTACGCCCCTGCTCTCTACTTTGCTCCATTCATCTTTCCCTCAACCCTGACTAGTCTCCCTGTCCCAGCCAAGGAAAAACACACCCACAGCATGATGCTGCCACCACCATCCTTCACTGTAGGGATGGTATTGGGCAGGTGTTGAGCATTGCCTGATTTCCTCCAGAGATGATGCTTAGACTTGAGGCCAAAAAGTTCAATCTTTTTTTCATCAGACCACAGAATCTTGTTTCTCACAGTCTGAGAGTCATTTAGGTGCTTTTTTGCAAACTTCAGGTGGGATTTCATGTTTCTTTTACTGAGAAGAGGTTTCTCTTTGGCCACTTTGCCGTAAAGCCCAGATTGGTGGAGGGCTGCAGTGAGGGTTGAAGTTTCTCCCATCTACACACAGGATCTTTGTAGCTCAGCCAGAGTGACTATTGGGTTCTTGGTTACCTCTCTTACCAAGGACCTTCTCCCCCGATTACTTACTGTAGTTTGGTGGGGCAGCCAGCTCTAGGAAAAGTCCTAGTTGTTCCAAACTTCTTCTATTTAAGAATTATGGAGGACACTGTGCTCTTGGGAACTTTCAGTGCAGCCGAATTTTTTTGTACCCTTCTTCAGATCTGTGCCTCCACACAATCCTGTCTCTGAGCTCTACAGGCAGTTAGTTCCTCCTCATGACTTGGTTTTTGCTCTGAGGCTGGGTTCACACGACCTATTTTCAGACGTAAACGAGGCGTATTATGCCTCGTTTTACGTCTGAAAATAGGGCTACAATACGTCGGCAAACATCTGCCCATTCATTTGAATGGGTTTGCCGACGTACTGTGCAGACGACCTGTTATTTACGCGGCGTCGTTTGACAGCTGTCAAATGACGACGCGTAAAAATACAGCCTCGTCAAAAGAAGTGCAGGACACATATACATTATATGCAGGACACTTCTTTGGATGTTTTTGGAGCTGTTTTCTCATAGACTCCAATGAAAACAGCTCCAAAAACGGACGTAAAAAAGGCGCGAAAACGGCGCGAAAAACGCCGCGAAAAATGCGAGTTGGTCAAAAAACGTCTGAAAAGCAGGGTCTGTTTTCCCTTGAAAACAGCTCTGTATTTTCAGACGTTTTTGGTCACTACGTGTGCACATACCCTCATATGCATTGTCAGCTGAGAGACCATATATAGACATGGTATGTGTTTCCAAATCATGTCCAATCAAATAAATTTATCACAGGTGGACTCTAATCAACATGTAGAAACATTTCAAAGATGATCTAGAGATATGGGAGACCCCCAGAGCTAAATTTCACGTTTCATAGCAAAGGGTCTTATGTCCATGCAAAATTTTAGTTTTTCATTTTTAATAAATGTTAAAAAATTTATACAATTCTGTTTTCACTATGTCATTATGGGGTATTGAGTGCAGAATGATGGTGAAAAACATGATTTTTTTTTATTTTAGAACAAGGCCTCAACATAACAAAATGTGAAAAAAGTGAAAGGGTCTGAAGACTTTCCAAATGCACTGTATATTCATATGAAGTGAACCTTCAAGTATATTTAAAGCGGATTTGTCAGATTAATATGTTGCACATTGGAAGCACAGCATATTACAGCTATAGGTCCATACCCGCAGTAGCCAAAATGACACAAAAACTTTTTGTGCACTTTGGCTAAAAGAAGCACTAAGTGTATGTGCACACACACTAATTACGTCCGTAATTGACGGACGGATTTCGGCCGCAAGTCCCGGACCGAACACAGTGCAGGGAGCCGGGCTCCTAGCATCATACTTATGTACGATGCTAGGAATCCCTGCCTCGCTGCAGGACCACTGTCACGTACTGAAAACATGATTACAGTACGGGACAGTTGTCCTGCAGCGAGGCAGAGACTCCTAGCATCGTACATAAGTATGATGCTAGGAGCCCGGCTCCCTGCACTGTGTTCGGTCCGGGACTTGCGGCCGAAATACGTCCGTCAATTACGGACGTAATTAGTGTGTGTGCACATACCCTAAAAGTATACAGCAGATTTATGAGTCCGGTGTATTCATGAGCGGAGTGCTCCCCTGCCTCTTCTCCCCCCGCTCTGCATGAACTGACAGGCGGCTGTGTATACATTTATACACAGCAGCCTGGCAGTTCCCGGCCTGAAGGAGTGTTCTATTCATAAATACAGTGGCTTATAGCTGTGTGTCCGGTGTATTCTTTCAGCGCTCCTATTAGCGAAACAGCACAAATTTCTTTATGCCGTTTTGACTAGTAGGGGTACGAACCTGAAGCTGTAATATACCTCCCAACTTCTTTCTAAGAGGGACAAATTGTGCAGCACGATGAGTGTGCCACAGCTATTAAGTCAGATTTCTAACCCAGCCCTCAAAAGGTTCACAAGATTTTGGGAAAACTACAACCCGCATGCTCTGAAGGTCTGCAGCTGTTAGGATATGCTGGGAGCTGTAGTTTCCCCAAAAAACACAAGAAGATGATTCAATTTACCCAACTCATCTACAAATGTGGGAGCTTAAATATTTTACAGATCATTTTTTTTTTACGTTATATCTTCTGTGATTGGAGCAGCTACAGGGGAAACCAGCCCTAATAAA
Source organism: Rhinoderma darwinii (assembly GCF_050947455.1). Taxonomy (NCBI): domain Eukaryota; kingdom Metazoa; phylum Chordata; class Amphibia; order Anura; family Rhinodermatidae; genus Rhinoderma; species Rhinoderma darwinii. Next base: position 178,624,636 of record NC_134689.1, on the reverse strand, counting down.
TGTGACAGTTGTCACAGTCAGGATTGCAGGTCAAGTAACCAATCTCCTGGCAAACACGTGACCACTTGGAGCAGTGTCCACTACCTCCCTTGTATATAAATCGATCATCAGAGTTCAAGAAGCAATCAAGAAAGCAGAAATGGTAGGACACTATTTCTACTTCCTCCTGTGGGTGTTGGGCTGTCTCTGACAGCTGGCCACCATAACATGGCAGGATGCTTCTCTGTGCAGCTATTATCATAGATCACTGTAAAAACATGGCCCTCTACAATAAGGCCCCTAAATGACCACTGGTCATTAAAGGGTTAGGCCTCATGCACACGACCGTGTTTTTGCGTCCGCAATTCAACCGCAAATCCACGGGTAAATTGCGGACCCATTCATTTCTATGGGCCCATACACACTATCCGTGTTTTCACGGCTCTCCGCATGTCCGCACATCCGTGCCGCAGAAACTACGGACATGTCCTATTATGGGCCGCAAATGCGGTGCGGACATGCCAATAGAAGTCAATGGGCCCGTGGAAATTGCGGATACACCGCCGTGTGTCATCCGCAGTTTTGCGGATTTGCGGAAGTGTTGCTAGGCGACGACCGGGAATGAGTTCTGTCGTCATCATGTTTTACCTAGGCTTTTTATTTTTCATCCGCATTTTGCGGATTACATACGGATGAACTGCGGAGGACATACGGATGAACTGCGGATGACATTTCACGGAACACGGTCCTGGAATTTGCGGACCAGAAAAACACTACGGTCGTGTGCATGAGGCCTTAGACACAAAGTCTCAAATTGACATTCTGCAGAAACCAGCTATGACAAAAAGCTAGTCATCTGGATGCTTCATTACAAAGATATTGCTTGTTCATTCTGCACTGTCCCTCCTATACTCAAAGTGTGCGAGGCAGGGTCATATTTACATGTACTCATGCTGCCTAGGAGACTGAATACACCCCCATATAGTTATTCTTATGCACTATAATTTTATATGTAAACTATACAGCCATACTATACAATCTTCACAAAATAGCTCCACACATGGCCCATATAATATAATTGTGTCTAGCAACGTGCAATTAAAGTGTACCTAACCTATCAGGGGACTTTCTGAATAAGCTGTTTTGTGTGTACATGAGGAATAACCAGAGGTGGGATTAATAAATTAATCACTTTTTTTTCCCATTATTCTATGATGTTTAAATACAAGGTTTTTTATAGTTTTTGTTTTTAGGAAATTTATTTTTATTCATGTTCTATTGACCTGTTATTTTTATAGCATAGATGGTCATTTTAATTTTAGTACAGCATTCCTCCCACCTTTCCAGTATTGCAAAAAGGGAGAGGCACGCCTCCAACCCCAAATTTTTGCCCCAATTAAGCCACACCTCCAACCCCGCCCATTCCCCACCCAGTTCAGCCCACACAGTATAATGCCCCAAAGTGACTCCTACACACAGTATAACGCGGCCTTAGCTGCCCCCACACAGTATAATGTCCCCATAGGGCCCCCACACAGTATAATTCCCCCATAGTGCCTTCCACACAGTTTAATGCCCCCATAGTGCTCCCCACGATATAATGCCCCATAGTGACTCCCACACACAGTATAGCTGCCCCCCTACAGAGTATAATGGCGCCACAGCTGCCCCCCATATCCAGTATAATTATTAGAAATAATTAACCCCTTCCCGACATTTGACGTATCCATACGCAGTGAACACGCTCCATATGATGCGGGTGTCGGCTGTTTGTTACACTTCAGATTAACGAGCGGCATTGCGTTTGAGCGCGATCCCGCTCGTTTAACTCGTTAAATGCTGCGGTCAATAGCGGACCACAGCATTTAAATCATTAGAAAGAGGGGGCGACCCCCTTTAACAGCTCATCGTGCCCCCCACAAAGCAATCGTGGGGGAGGGGCGATGGTTGCTACGGCTACCTGGGGGCCTAATGAAGGCCCCCAGGTCCGCCATCTTTGTGCACCTATTAAGCCTTGCCTCCGGCAGGGCTTAATAGTTGCCTGTCAGAATCACGATATACTGCAATACAGACGCTCGTGTAAATCCCCCCTCAGCTTTAGGCCTGATTTACACGAGCGTGTGCGTTTTGCGCGCGCAAAAAACGCTGCGTTTTGCACGCGCAAAAGGCACTTGGCAGCTCCGTGTGTCATCCGTGTATGATGCGCGGCTGCGTGATTTTCGCGCAGCCGCCATCATAGAGATGAGGCTAGTCGACGCCCGTCACTGTCCAAGGTGCTGAAAGAGCTAACTGATCGGCAGTAACTCTTTCAGCACCCTCGACAGTGAATGCCGAACACAATATACACCAACCTGTGAATAAAAAAAGACTTTCATACTTACCAAGAACTTCCTGCTTCCCCAAGTCCGGGCTCCCGGCCGTTGCCTTGGTGACGCGTCCCACTCTTGTCATCCGGCCCCACCTCCCAGGATGACGCCGCAGTCCATGAGACCGCTGCAGCCTGTGATTGGCTGCAGCCTGTGCTTGGCCTGTGATTGGCTGCAGCTGTCACTTGGACTTAACTGTCATCCCGGGAGGTCGGACCGGAGTTATCGGTAAGTCAGAACGTCTTTTTTTTTTTACAGGTTCATGGATTTTCGGAGCGGAAGTCACTGTTCATGGTGCTGAACCAGTTTAACGCTTTCAGCACCGTGGACAGTGACTGTCTCCTGACGTCGCGTTCCCGAACATTTTTTACCGGTTTCGGTCAAAACGAGTTTGGCCGAACCCGGTGAAGTTCGGTGCGCTCATCTCGAATTTGACACTCCGTTTGGATGTTTGTAAACAGAAAAGCACGTGGTGCTTTTCTGTTTACATTCAGGAGTTTGACAGCTCTTGCGCGAATCACGCAGTTCGCACGGAAGTGCTTCCGTGCGGCATGCGTGGTTTTCACGCACCCATTGACTTCAATGGGTGCGTGAGTGCGCGAAAAACGCACGATTATAGAACATGTCGTGAGTTTTTTTCTGCGCACACGCGCTGAGCGCAATTCACGCATCGTCTAAACTGCCCCATTGACTAATATAGGTGCGTACGACATGCGTGCAAAGCACGCGCGTCGCACGCGCGTATATTACGTTCGTGTAAATGAGGCCTTAGACAGAGCCTTTGTACTTGAATCGTAATCATCCAGGTACAGAATTTTTTTTAGTGAAGGTGCAAAAGCAGATATGACTAGAGTAGAACAGACTAAAATTGGTGGCCAGGGTTATCTTTGTCTGTTCACATTCTGCGTCATAGGAACCTGAAATCCATGTGAAATACATTCAGTGTGGGTTTCAAGAGGTGTGCATTTTTTTGGGTGGCTTTTTTATATTTCTTTTTTTAGAATTTTTTTCTAATTTTATTAATTTATTTTTATTCGTTTTTTTAGTTTGTTTTTTTTACAACTTACTATATTTGCTTTTTATTTTACTGTGGGGACTCAGGTTAGCAAGAAACACATGATCTGTGTGTTCAATGTTGTCCTAACTGTATATACTTATCACTTAAAACAGTGATCTAAGGGTATGTTCACACACAGTGTTTTCAGACGTAATTCAGGCATTTTACGCCTCGAATTACTCCTGAAAAAAACGCCCCTAATACGCCTACAAACATCTGCCCATTGCCTTCAATAGGAATTACGATGTTCTGTTCCCAAGAGCCTTTATTTCACGCGTCGCTGTCAAAATACAGCACATAAAATGACGGCTCGTCAAAAGAAGTGCAGGACACTTCTTCGGACGTTTTTGGAGGCTTTTTTCATTGACTCCATTGAAAAACAGCTCCAAAAACGGCCGTAAAATATGCAGCGAAAAACGCGAGTTGTTAAAAAAATCTGACAATCAGGAGCTGTTTTCGCAGTATTTTCAGACGTTTTTGACTTAGCGTGTGAACATACCCTAATGGTAACAGTCCATTTGATCATTGTTTTCAGTGATCTGTATACACAGACATGCAGAAAAGACACGGATCGCATCTGCTCTGCATGCCAGGGAATCCTTGTGAGATCATTAATGACGCACGGGGTTCCCTAGTAACCGCCGAAATGCATAAGCAGCGGCTTCTGCATTTGGTGTCACAACACTCAATATGAGCATTGTGTCCAGGGATTTGTAGTGACAGGGAACTGATTATTTAAGTTCTCTTTTCCCACAGTAAAGGATCCGACTGTTAAATTCTCACAATAAAGAATCCAACTGTCAGTGTGACAACCCCATCCAGCCGTTAGCCCACTAATTTACAGACGCTCGTGTAAATCCCCCCTCAGCTTTAGGCAAGAAGTTATGGGCATATTAAGGGAAATTAAGAAAAATAGAAACACACTAAAAGAGTAAAATAAATTTAGTGAAAGTGTTCCGAAATGTATGTAGTGCATAATTTTCAGAATCTCAGATTTATTTTTTTATTCAACTTGAAAAGTGAAAAACATTTCTACCAGAATAGCAGCACTCTTCATGGGTCAACCTGCCATCAACTTGTCCAGGAAGTGGCTCTGGAATAGAATAATTTTAATAATACCGGAATAATTTTAAAGTGGGGAGGGTAGTTGGTGAGTTGTGTGCCAAATTTCTGCACATTCCATTTAATAAATTTGGCGCATCTTTAACTCTCTGACTGCCCAAAAAAAATTCTACACCTGTTATGATGTATGTAATGCTCCATACTGACATTAAGACCAAGAGTAGGTCATCAGTATACGATCGGAGGGGGGTCCAACAGGGCCGGCATCAGCACCAGGCTAACCCGGGCAAGTGCCGGAGCCCACTACCCTGGGAAAGTGCCGGGTGCTGACACTGCTGTCATGGCTCCTTCAGGAGTGGAATCCCCGGCCAGAGCGTTGCCGCAGATTTACAGCAGAGCAAGCGTAATCCCGCGAGATTACGCAAATGACAGGTTACAACGAGATTACGCTTGCTCTGCTGTAACTACCAGAGAAACATTAACGAAGTGCCGGGATTGTGAATAGACATCCCGTGGAATTTCTATTCACTGTCTGAACACTTCAGTATTGTTAATGTGTTCGTATAAGACAGCACATACTGATCTAAAAGGATCCCTATGAGCTGAGTAAATGAATGGAGAGGAGTGCATGACGCTGATTGGTCAGCGTCATACACTCCTCTGCACAACGCCCACTTGGTCAATAGTAAAACACGCCCAGTTGTCTATTGAGAAACTCATTAGCATAAAGCTAAAATCGCTCCTAACGTGGTGAAAATAGATCGTTTTTTTAAATAAAAAGCACTGCTTTCACCTCCTTATGTAGGACATAGGGCACTTATAATGTGGTGACAGAGCCTCTTTAACCCCTTAGTGACCACCAATACGCCTTTTCACGTTGGTCACTAAGGGGCCTTAGGCTAGGCTGACGCCTTTTCACGTGAGCCTAGTCTAAGTCCTGCACTGGTCTCCCGTGCAGGCAGGAGCCGGGGCTCTGCTGTCTGATGACAGCTGAGCTCCTGCTCCAACGCCCGCGATCGAAGTTTACTTTGATCGCGGCCGTTTAACCCGTTAAATGCCGCCGTCAATAGCGACCGCGGCATTTAACTTTGTTAACAGAGGGGGTGAGCTCCCTCTGTCACCCATCGGCGGCCCGCGAATGCAATCGCGGGTCTCTGATGGGTTGTCATGGCAGCCGGGGGCTTGATAAAAGCCCCCAGGTCTGCCCTGGACATATGCCTGTTAGGATGCGCCGGAGGCACGTCCTAACAGATTGCCTGTCAGATTTACACTGACAGGCAATAATGCTCTGGTATACGAAGTATACCAGAGCATTATAGCAGCGATCTGAAGATTGCACAGTAAAGTCCCCTAGTGGGACTAATAAAATAAATAATAAATGTGAAATAAAGATTAATAATAAAAGTTACAGTAAAAAAAAAAAAAAAAAATGTTTTCCATAAAAAGTGGTTTTATTTAGTAAAAGTGTAAAAAATAAATAAAAGTACACATATATGGTATCGCCGCGACCGTAATGACTCCATTAATAAAGTTGATATGTAATTTAAACCGCAAGGTGAACACCGTAAAAAAAAACGCAAAAAACAATGGCGAAATTGCAATTTTTTTCCATTGCCCCCCAAAAAAGTCATAATAAAAATTAATCAATAAGTCCCATGCACCGCAAAACAGTACCAATCAAAACTACGTCTCGTCCCGCAGAAAACAAGCCCAAAAAATCACTACATTGATGGAAAAATAAAAAAGTTACGGCTCTTGGAAAGCAACGATGCAAAAACAAATAATTTTAGTTCAAAAGTGTTTTTATTGTCGCATAGTGAACGGTGTCAATTTAAAAACGCATAGAACAATGGCGGAATTTCAGTTTTTTTTTTATAATTATATGTACCCAAAAATGGTGCTATTAAAAAGTACAACTAATCCCACAAAAAACAAGTCCTCATACAGCTATGTAGACGAAAAAATAAAAAAGCTATAGCTCTTTGAATGCGACTATAGAAAAACAAATAAAATAGCTTGGTCATTAGGGCCTAAAATGGGCTGGTCACTAAGGGGTTAGGGTATGTTCACACGGCGGGGGTCCGTAACAGCTGAAATTACGGGGATGTTTCAGCCTGAAAACATCCCCGTAATTTCAGCCGTACCGGCATGTGCAGGCGCTTGAACGCCGCGTCAATTACGGCCGTAATTAGCGCTGCTATTCATTGGAGTCAATGAATAACGGCTCCAATTACGGCCAAAGAAGTGACAGGTCACTTCTTTGACGCGGGCGTCTATTTACGCGCCGTCATTTGACAGCGGCGCGTAAATATACGCCTCGTGTGAACAGACAAACGTCTGCCCATTGCTTTCAATGGGCAGATGTTTGTCAGCGCTATTGAGGCGCTATTTTCAGACGTAATTCGGGGCAAAAACGCCCGAATTACGTCCGTAAATAGGCCGTGTGAACATACCCTTAAACCTAGAATCAAATGATAAAAATAAACAGAAGATAAATTGGCCCACGCTGTTTGCTAGTCTGCAGAATGTTCTGCATGTTCCCAAAACAAAGTCTAGTAGAAATCCTGTAGAGAACTCTTATCTTGCTCCTCTTCCATTTTTGGCTAGTTTACAACTGAGGGGCAGGGCTTAGGAAAGGAGGCTGGTCATAACAATCTGTGTGTCCTACTGCAGACAAGAAAGTGGTGGGAGGCCCCTTCTGCAGCCAGTTGCCTTATAAGATTGTAAGGAAATGGTTGATCTAATGGAACACATAGAAGAATCCTTTATATATTTCTCAGCATTAAAGGATCAAATGAAAAGTGGAGATTAAGAGAGAAATTGCTGGGATTGTTTGTTTTTTTTTGTGAATTTTCTGTTTAGTGCTCCTGTAAGGAATTGCTACATATGTAATTGCCTAAGGCTTCGTTCACATCTGCGTCAGGGTCCCGTTCTGACGTGCTGTCGAGGTTTCCCGTCAGAACGGGACCCTGACTGGCACAAACGGAAAGCGTAGGTTTCCATCACCATTGATTTTAATGGTGAAGGATCCAATGCCATTGGTTTCTGTTTGTCTCCGTTGTGTAAGGATTCCGTCGTTTTGACAGAATCAATACCGTAGCCCTTGCACAACGGAGACAAGTGGAAACCATTTGCACCAGATCCATCACCATTGAAATCAATGGTGATGGAGACGGAAACCTACGGTTTCCTTTTGTGTCAGTCAGAACTCTATTCTGACGGGAAGCTCAGACGGAACATCGCAACAGAGCCCAGACGCAGGTGTGACCAAAGCCTAATACATTAATATCGCAGGGGTGACTTAAAACATATTAAAAATATATTATTTTCGTACCAAAGATACATTTTTGGGCAGACTGTTCGCCATGGTCATGATGTGGGTAATGTTTCTGCGGTTGTACACAGTTCCTCCAGCGGTCCCATAAAGCTGCACTCCCTCACTGTGTAAACATGTCTCCCTTTTGTTTTTCTGAAGGTTGAACCTGTAATGGTAAAAGTTACAAATACAAATGTTAGCTTCTACCTTCAGAATAGCGACCTCTGCTGGTAGAACACAACTTGTCGTGAGCAATCAATGCACGGCTAAGCAGCAGATATCTGTGAGGAAAATGAGAAAGAGACAATACAAGGCAAACAGAAAAGACACGAAGTCAAGGTAAGAGAATAAAAGACATGTCAGCCATTGCGTATTGCTTTAAATGCTCCCACCCTGCCCGAGGTGATGCATGCAAATGCTTCCATGTTCTTCCCAGTAACAATGTGCTCATCATTCTCCTCCCACTCAACTCCACAGAAAAAAACAATGCATCACTCTGGGTGTTTCCACTCTGGATTTTATGTAACAAATCAATAACGTGACATTTGACGAACATGGCTGCCTTTCTTTTCTATACATAGCAGGCTGGAAGCGCGAGGCAGCCTCGGGAATGCGCCTCAATGTACAACCATTGGCGCACAGGTCTACTGAATATGGCTCCCACATCCTGACAGGGCATAGCCAGCCCAGCGGACATTCCACATTACTGGTGGACTAGGGATGGGCAAGGTGTCGACTGTGGGAGCTGCGGCAGGTAGGCATTAGAAGCTGCCAACCTGACGTGCCCTCATTCAGACAGTAGTGGGCTGCTTTTACTGCTGCTGTTGCTGGGAGAGACTGTGCTGCTGCGACAGGGGAGGATGAAGCGAGCAGCTCAAGGAGCTTCATAGCGCATGCGCCGTCCGAGCCACTGACTATATTCTCAGGCAAGGTACCTAAGGAAAAAAAAAATCAGCATTTTATATAAAGAAGAAGCTCCAGCGGAAAAATATACTCTTGTCAGGATATATAGCACCAACAGGTAGGACGCCTTGCTTTCACTTATCAATGAGGACGTGTGTGTGTCATTCTATGCAGCCAAATAGGTGGTCGTTGTATATCAATAGACATAGCCAGGGCTTTTACTAATAAATGGCATAATCGGGGCACACAGGGGAAATATAGCTATATTATATTGTGAATATTACATGTCTGAGCCTGGAGTGTTGCAAGCAGACCCTGGGGGAGAGAGCTGCATTCCTGTGATAATGGAGAAGCCCTAACAAAGGGACGTTTTCTATGGCCATAACCAACATCAACCATGATCAAGCCTCAGACAAGGCATTGCAAGCCTGTATATTACACCCATGCTGAGATCATGGACATTATAGACATATATATGTATATATATGTGTCTGTTTATCCATCTCATATCTGTCTGTGCATGTAAAATAATACATCATTTCATGTCTGACTTGCTGCCTTCCACCTATAATAAGGGCACAGCCGACCAACTAAACCCCCCCATGCAGAATGAATACCCGGATTTTCCTTCTCCTTTGAGATCTGGAAGTAGCATAGTAACAGTTGCAATGATTCATAGAAATAATGGAGCCTGCTCTTCTTCCACTGTCTGCTTCACATTAGCTGCTCAGCCCATTTATTCTTTATTCTGATATTGTAGCATCATACATTGTAGTGACAGGGAGAGATGGGCTCATATACATCTAGAATAAGTGGAGATCCTTCAGCTTGTCAGATATGGGGTGTATTTCTCCAGCAACATAATGCCACCCTGCGCCCGAGAGATTGCTGAGATTTTCAACATTTTGTGTTTATTTGGTGGATGATGGAAGAAATTGGCATTCCTGTATATTGCCCACAGGCTGGCCATGTAGGTAGGGGTATTGATACATGAGCTATAAACCGTATATATGGTGTGATCTTTATCTACTACACAATAGATCTGAGAGATCTAGATGATAGACCTGGGCTAGTTGGACTATATATATATATATATATATATATATATATATATATAGCTTGTTGTGTATATCATCTGTATTGTATAGGAGTATATTTGTTGAGTAAGAGTGTGTAATACTTCATTGCTCCTCGTGGTATAAGCTGTATTAATGCAAACTTTATAAACAAATGATAGTACTCGAGTGTAACTTTTCGGTCCTCCATAAATTAACATTCTTAGGTTAGCACCTTCTCACATCATTACTTGCTAGCTTAAGAACTGATAGCTTTTTTTTTTTTTTCAGATCTCTTGACAGCATGACACATCAGAAGAAGGGAAGAGCAGAATGTGTGCCTAGACACCAGCTCAGTTGTTTTTGTGGATTACATTTGCAGTAAAATGTATGGATCTATCTTGTGCTTGCCCTTGTATATAGACCATGAGACTTGACTGAAGCAATAATATATATCCTCCATCTATGGCGAACGATAGCCATGCAGCTGACAACATTCTGCAAAATGTGTCTCCTTTAACAGCATTTTTAAAGCTAACATCATTGGGCTTTATTATAGGAGTCAGCGTGGTGGGTAACCTTCTTATTTCAATTTTGCTTGTCAAAGATAAGACCTTACACAGAGCTCCTTACTACTTCCTGTTGGATCTGTGCTGCTCCGATATCCTGAGATCTGCTATTTGTTTTCCATTCGTGTTCACCTCCGTGAAGAATGGCTCTACTTGGACTTATGGGAATCTTACTTGCAAAGTGATTGCATTTCTTGGGGTTTTGTCCTGTTTTCACACGGCTTTCATGTTATTCTGTATAAGCGTTACCAGATACTTAGCTATAGCCCACCATCGATTTTATACGAAAAGGTTGACTTTTTGGACTTGTTTGGCAGTCATTTGCATGGTGTGGACCTTATCTGTCGCCATGGCCTTCCCACCAGTCCTTGACGTTGGCACCTACTCCTTTATCAGAGAGGAAGACCAATGCACGTTTCAGCATCGTTCCTTCAGGGCCAACGATTCCCTGGGATTTATGTTACTCCTTGCTCTCATTCTTCTAGCCACACAGCTTGTCTACCTCAAGCTGATATTTTTTGTTCATGACCGAAGGAAAATGAAGCCAGTGCAGTTTGTAGCAGCAGTAAGCCAGAATTGGACTTTTCATGGTCCTGGAGCCAGCGGTCAAGCAGCAGCTAACTGGCTCGCCGGCTTTGGAAGGGGTCCCACACCACCCACCTTACTTGGAATACGGCAAAATGCCAACACCACGGGCAGGAGAAGGCTACTGGTTTTAGATGAATTCAAAATGGAAAAAAGAATCAGTAGAATGTTCTATATTATGACGTTCCTTTTCCTGACCTTGTGGGGGCCCTATTTGGTAGCTTGTTACTGGAGAGTTTTTGCCAGAGGTCCTGTTGTACCGGGAGGATTTCTAACAGCTGCTGTCTGGATGAGTTTCGCCCAAGCTGGAATCAATCCTTTTGTCTGCATTTTCTCAAACAGGGAGCTGAGGCGCTGTTTCAGCACTACCCTTCTTTACTGCAGAAAATCCAGGTTACCAAGGGAACCTTACTGTGTTATATGAGGGAGCATCTGCAAAATCTTTTAGCCTTGTGAAACACTACCCTTCTCTGCTAAGCAATTGTGGCCTGTAGCCATGTCTTGAGAAGAAGATCAAGAATGGAGCATCAGCAGCATTGTGCACACTTTGCAATAGCGCACCTGTAATCCTATTTTATCCTAAAGTGTTCCCGCTGGCCACCAGGGAAGGTTTGTAATTGGAAACAAAGGACTCAACCACAGATTCCCTTTGTGTTTCTGTGGCTGGAGGTTCAATCTTGCTAATGACAGGTGCCAGGAAGCTGTGCATATCACCACATATAAACAAGAACATCCAGAAAGGTTAGCATTGGACATCTTAATAAATTGAATTGAGGTAAATGTGTTAATAAACATGATTTTAAGAGTTTGAAGACTCTTTGAATATTTAATACAGTTTGGGGTTTCTTTTGCAAAGATTGGCGAATGGGAATTAAAAGTACTGTAACTGATAAAGGATGTGCCATGCATTACCGGATTATCTTACTGAGAGATTTCGTTACCTTGTAAGTCAGTCTTGGGGAGCAGTATTTTTGGTTACGATTATATTCTACTTTTTCAGATATTCTTTCTATAAAAAGGAGGTTTTCTTTAACAGTGAAATGCGCATTTAAATGTATTCTGTGTTTTATTTTCTTCTTCTTTTAATTTGGCAAATACTGAGTTAAGTCTTGTTTAAAAGAAAACCCAGGTATCAATCTGTTTGGCAACGTACTATCCAAAATGCAGTATTAAAGGATCTACATATGGAGCACTCATAATAATACAGAATAAATACATGTTGCCTTAAAGGGTTATCTAGTAGCTTCCATTTTGTTTAACCTAGACTTAAACCACAATCGGTAAGCCTGGTCAGTGATTTGGGAGTGCATGAAAGAACGCCACCACTTTCTTTGAGCTCCTATTGTTCCCACAGTCAGTATGCACATGACCTGGGTGAGATGAGCCTCCCAGATATGACGCCCGGTCTGGTTCACCCTAAGAAGCAGAGGCGGTGGAGTATGTTTATATTTAAAGTGAGCTGTCTTGGAGACTGAAGCCTTAGTATTATATTTTGCAGAGTTTAGGAAGCATATATTTTACTGAAGGCACAGTCCTGTTTATACTTTCTGCACATTTTGATGTATTGGTTGTTTAAATTATTTCATTTTCTTTTCCTTCTTGTATAAAACATATACTTTTTAGTATTTTAGAATAACATTATAGTCTGTGAGTCTTTCATTCTTTAAGATACAGATGTGTGTGAAATTTAAATATAAAGTTGCATTTGCCAAACTTTTCCTGTGTAGCTTGTTAATTTTTTCTGGAATAAAATTTTACATTTTTCCAGTTCGGCAACTAACCTTATTTTTTCCTGTTTTTGTTTAGTGGTCTGGAATGAACTAGTGAGAGTGTGAGATTATAGATTTGCCTTTTAAGTTATTATTCTGTTCATAAACTGTATGATTGCTGGACCTCATAAGATGATATTTACAATTTGGAGCCCTTTTTGCTGTCTATTGACCGATATATCTTTCAGGGCTGATGGTGGTATGCAATTCAAGTTGTGTTTTACCGTTTTGCCTTGAATCGGGAGAAATAGTGATTTAAGAAGATGAATTGACTAAAAGGACAACAGTATTGATGTAATGCTTTTAATATACCTTTTTATAATTGCAGATGTATTTTTTCATATGCACAGCACAATTCAGAATACTTTACAATATGGATGCACTCTCCGTAATTGAGATGCGTTCCATTGTCTACTGAAAAAAAAAATATGCATTACATATATTTTCAGCTTGTTTTTATTTCATCTTAATTCATTATATGCGCTGTATTAAAACGGCAACTTCCTGGAGGTCGTAGTAACGATTACTCGGGGATCTCCATCATAATCTTCCCCTTGAGTGTAATAATTGTGAGAAGACCCATATAAACCATAGCTTTTGTTAAACATAGTCTGCGTTCCTCACATTATCTGCAGTATCATGTCCCAGACAAGCAACCATGTAAACTGAGGACACTTTTAGTGGGTAGATCATCATAATAAGGAGATGCATTAGTATGGAACACAGCTTCCTAAGCATCCAAGTCATTTGGTGATATAAATCATCCAGAATTGCTATGAATAGATTTGCAAGTTGCCAAAAAAATAAAACCGCCACAATGTGTGAGCACTAGTTCTTATTTCCACTAAAAGCTCATCTCAACAAATAACAGTTTATTACATGTATATTATATACATTTCTGGTTTTAACAATGAAAAATGTTCACAGCATTTATAAGTAGAAAATTCTGAAAATAGTGTTTTTTGCTGAGAAACAAATCCAATGCTTTTGACTAGAAGTATCTGTTTGTCAAAACGTGCCTGTCCTACCTTAAAATGGAGGCAGACGTGTCTTAAAATTACCAAAATCAATGCAATATTTGCATATAAAATGGTTCATTCATTGGTATCTTCACTTCACAACTAGTCACACGGAGCTGTGCTTGGGGTCGAGTGGTCGTTACTCCGATCGCTCGTCACCTTACAGTATTATCATGTCAGCAGAGACTCTCCCTGTTTACACAGGGAGATGTGCTGCCTACAACGGTAAAGTTAAAAAAAATTAATACGATCAGCGGATGATCGAGTATTTGCTCGTTCATCTGCTGATCGCTACCCTGTTTACACAAGGCAATTATCGGCAAAGAGCATTCTCATGAACGCTCGTCTGCACGATAATCGCCCAGTGTAAAACCCGGGTATGTTCACACAGAGTTTTTTGCAGGCAGAAAATTCTGCCTCAAAATTCAGTTTGGAATGTTGAGGCAGACTTTGATCTGCCTGCACGCCCTTTGCCACATTTTTCGCTCGCGCCAACGGGCAAATGCGCTGCGAAATACGCTTTCTCTGCCTCCCATTGATGTCAATGCGAGGTCAGAGACGTAAGCGCCCGAAGATAGGGCATGAAATCAATGGGAGGCATTTTCGGACGTTTTTTGGCGCGTTTTCCGCGTCTAAAAACGTTTTAAAGAACTCTGTCTGAACGAACCCTTAGACTCAAGCCTTTTCCAGTCTTTAGGAAAATCATCTTTATTTCCAGGAAGCATATAACTAGTGTCAAGAATATGACTATATGGAAAATAATCAGTAAAATGATTTTGTCTGTAAATTCTGCTCCCATCGTTATATCGGACATGTCAATAAAAAGTCCTTCATTTCTTTTATTTATATTAAGATTGAAAATGAAATAGTATTAATTTCTCACCCTCTGTTCTGATTAGGCACCTTTAAAATCTGAGCAAGTTAAGGAAACATTATACGCAGAGTTATGTTTTATTATAGACCGGCTCTGACATATTAGGCCTATAACAAGAGCACATTACTGTATCTTCCTACATATATGTGATAAAGGGGTAGTCCGGTGAGGGTGGGGTGAGTTTTTTTAATCTCCAGTGGAAGCTGCCGGAGCATGGCAATTTACTGCAGGGGCATAATGGTATTACCTTGTGTAAAATAAATGGAAGACTAGTGCCTGGTCATTCCGGGGTCGCTGTGACGCCGTACAGGAGTGTAGCTATAGGGGGTGCAGAGATATCAGTAGCACCCAGGCCCTGGTGCCTGAGCGGGGCTCAAAGGCCATTCTGCCACATAAGAAGACACCAGTATTATAAATGGCACATTCGGTGAAGGGCCCGGTTACAGATTATGCATTGGGTCCCAGGAGTTACTCGTCTTGAGAGCTCCTTTAAGGCTAAATTAAGTATTAACTAGTAGACATGGGAGTGATATTTTTTTGTTACCTTTTATTAATTCATACAATTTAAGAAAACATGAGTGGAAACAGTACATGAAAATACGTTTTATACATTAAAGGGGAATTCAACCTTGACATTTCTTTTGACATGTCAAACTCAAGTAATTCTCAAGTTGTTTAGTAGCTTTATAGACCATTGCAGTTTCTTTGATTTGGGAATCCAAGCTCATGCCACAAGAGGCATCTTCTGACATGTCTCTGTAATATGTCAGAAGACTAAGAGCACATTGAACGTGAATAACGTCCGTGTGCTGCGCATTGATTTCCATGGGGCTGTTCACACATGAATGAGTTTTCACACAGCGAGAGTCCGTTGCGTGAAACTCACTGCATGTCCTATGTTGGTGCGTTTTCACGCACCTACTCGCCCATTAAAGTCAATGGGTGCCCGAAAACCATGCACCACACACGAATGCACGCGCATGTGTGGGGCGTGATTTGCGCATCAATTCAATTGAAAATAATAAATAAAAAATTACGACACACACGGACCTGATTCACACACGTTGATATGCTGGTGTGAATGTAGCCTTATTAAGGTCAAATTTCCCCCTTAATTAATCAAGAAGAAAATAGCTAGCGTTGGCAAGACAATGATCGAGAAAGGAATATAATAAAGTAAGAAGTTTAAGTACATTTTCATTTATAGCCATTCTTATTTCAGTTCTAAAGATATAATACATTGTATAGTGTAAAATATTGGCAGATTACATAATTACTAACTGATCCTTATTAAAGAAGGACTCCTGCAAATAATTTTTTTGTTTTACCTATATAGTGCAGTACAGGCTGTTATTCAAATAATAATGTAGAGGCTCTTGTGTATGCCTTGTGTATAGCTGTTTTAGTTAATGTGCTATTTATGGGTTGTCTGCCACTATAAATTCCTTCTTCCACTCTGATATGGTGCCCCTAATGCAGCTTACATTTCCCATCATGCCTCTGGCTTTGCAGAGGCAGATGGGGCAAAGTCTCATCACACTGCACTTGCTATTCTCTGACTCCTATCTTAGTTCAGCAAGTGATAGATCAGTGACATAAAGCTTCTGTCCCCTAACTCACACTGCAGTGTCTCAGTGTATCCCATGTGATGCAGCTTCACACTGCAAAGTTCAGTGTGTTCCTACGTGATGCAGCTTCAGTCTGCCTCCGCCTGATAGATTTCTTGCTGTCAGCTCTTACAGGCAGGAGGCAGGGGAGAGCAGTGAGAAGCTGTATCTTAAACACGGCACACATAGTATAGACAGTTAGTGTGAGTCAGGGCAGTTTTATCACTCTGCAGCTAATCATTGTATTGACTTAACTGTTATATCACTGCTCTGCTGCTCCCTCAGATAGAGAAGAAACAATCTTTTCAGCAGCACTTTATGCATGGCGGCACATACAGAAAAACAAAAAGGGTGGAGCTGGGTGGGGAGGGGTCGAGGAGCTGCCAGGAGGGATTTAAAAGGGGATAATGTAATCATGTAGTTTACAGGAAGTCATCTTCACAGGGGAGACTGACCTCCTGTCTACACATGAGAGCATGGTCTATCTTGGTGATCAGACTGAGATCACATGACACAGCTGCCCAGAAGAAACGAATGACACTGCCAGAATAATGCTGGTGAGAAAGCAAAAAAAAAGAAAATATATATATATATATATATATAGTGCTGACATGCTTTTTTAAGACAAGTGCCACAGAATTAAATATTATATTTTCAGATCTCATAAATGTCATTATTATAATTAGTGGTAGGTCAAAAGGACTCAATCATACTCATTCTCAAATCTGTACGCTAATAATTCAAGCCATGTTAGAATGTCGAGTTTATAATATTGAGGGAATAAGTCATTAATCCTCCCATCTAATGTGTAAAAATCCCCAAAATATCAAAGAAAATACTAAGCATATTCTGAAAATTTCTCATGTCCGGTATCAACACTGCCAGTTTTCCACTGGTTGGTATCGCTCATTGATTTAACACTTCTTGGCTCATTGCTTTGCAGAACACTGTGGATTTTTATTCTAATGGGCAGTATGGTTGATTTTATATACACATAGCCTACACAATACAGCAATTCTCAGTTGGTATGAGTGGGAATTAAAATAAATCTCTTATGATCAGGCCCATTACTCTGGTTCATCTGATGTAAGTTACTATTCATGCTATTATTAATGTAAATATAGCCCATCAAGCCAATCACTTCAGCTTCTCAATGCAAGTCAAGTCCGGCCAGATCAATGTCAATACCAAACCCATATCCAGCATTGCAACACACTAGTTACATCTTTACCATGAAAGGCTGACCTACATACAGTATACATTCTTTTATGCCTGTTATATGCCAGAATCGGTTGTTTTCTGAATAAACAGCCTCTTTGAAATAAAATGTGGGTTTTAAAATCTGCAGTTCCAAAGATAAACTGTCGGAAAAATAAATCTTACTTTATTAGTGTCTGTGGGTTAGGTTTAGGCTTCATGCACACGTTGCGTATTTTGCCACGGAAAATACACAGCGAAACCGCAAGAAATGTGCAGCAAAAAAACGCAACTGATGGTGCGTTTTTTTTATGCCGTTTTCGGTGCGGTTTTTACGTTTTTCTGAGTAAATTGCAGCGTTTTCATGCTTTGGGTTTTGCTGTGTATTTCCCCAATACTAGGGAGATAGAATTCGCAAGCGGAGTCGCGGGATAAATTGACATGCTGTGGTTTTGCAAATACGCACCGCGGGTCAATTTACGTCCAGAAAAATACCACAGCATGGACATGAGATTGCCTGGAATCTCATTACCTATGCTGGTACTGTATTATGCTGCGGTTCTGCCGCACGCAAATCCACGTGGCAAAACCGCACGTAATATGCAACGTTTGCATTCAGCCTCAGGCTTTTTTCAGCTTGAGAATCCAGTGACAGTATTGCGGTTAAATACTTATATTTATTTTTATTATATATTATATTATTTTACTTCAAATTAAGTTTTACCTTAGCTGTGTAGAGTGTACAGTAAAACCTCTTTAAGTCGGACACCCAAAATTGCAATAAAAATGGTCATCTTAAAAAAAAATAGCCAGTATGCATAGTAGTTGAAGGAACTGAAAATTTGTCACAGGAAATCTTGTCTAGATAAAGAGGTGGTCTTTTGTTAAGGTTTTACAATATCGTCTTTCTTATATATACCATAGATGTCTGGTATGATATGTCATAAATGTTCACCTCTGGGACTCCCAAATATATGTGGAATGTGTCCCTTGATTCTCGTTCTGCCAGCCAAGCGGACAGTAATGACCTCATATAGGGGGAGAGTAAATAGAAAGGTGGCCATGCATGGTCTCCTCCTGAATGCAGCCACCCCTGGCTGCCTTGGCATGCGGGATAGGGATCAAAGAACCCCCATTCTCCCAATAGGTAGCACAATATATGCCATAAATGTCTGGAGGGGAAAACCCTTTAACCCATAAGTGACCGGCCCATCGTGTTTCTACGTCGGTCACTAACGGGCCTTATTCCGATGCCATAGACTTTTTACGTCGCGGCATTGGAATAAGTAAACAGAGCAGGGAGCTGTCAGATCTCCCTGCTCTCAGCTGCCAGAGGCAGCTGAGGGCTGGGAGTGTCCCTGCTCTGCCATGGGAGATCGATATTAGTATCGATCTCACACGTTTAACCCCTCAGATGTGGTGCTCAATAGCGAGCACCGCATCTGAGTGGTTTTGGAGAGAGGGAGGGAGCTCCCTCTCTCTCCCACCGACACCCGGCGATACGATCGCCGAGTGTCTGTGTCTATAATGGCAGCCGGGGGTCTAATAAAGGCCCCCAGGTCTGCCTGGAGTGAATGCCTGCTAGATCATGCCGCAGGCATGACCAAGCAGATACCTGTCCGTGTTAAACGGACAGGCAGTAATACACTGCAATACAAAAGTATTGCAGTGTATTATAAATGCGATAGCAGAATCGCATATTATAGTCCCCTAGTGGGACTAGTAAAAAAGTGAAAAAAAAGTTTAATAAAGTTAATTAAAAAAAAAATGAGAAAAAAATGAAAAACCCAGCTTTTCCCCTCACAAAATGCTTTACTATTAAAAAAACAAAATAAAGTTAAAAAATTACACATATTTGGTATCGCCGCGTCCGTAACGACCCCGACTATAAATCTATTACATTATTTAACCCGCACGGTGAACGCCGTAAAAAAAATAATAAAAAACGATGGAAAAATTGCTGTTTTCTGTGAATACTGACTTTAAAAAAATGTGATAAAAAGTGATCAAAAAGTCGCATCTACTCTAAAATGGTACCAATAAAAACTACAAGTCGTCCCGCAAAAAAAAAGCCCTCATACAACCGCATCGGCGAAAAAATAAAAACGTTACGGCTCTTCAAATATGGAGACACAAAAACAAATAATTTTGAAAAAAAAGCGTTTTTACTGTGTAAAAGTAGTAAAACATTCTATTCCCCCCCAAAAAAAAGTTTATAAAAGTTAATCAATAAATAATATGTACCTAAAAATGGTGCTATTAAAAAATACAACTTGTCCCGCAAAAAACAAGACCTTATACAGCTATGTCGACGCAAAAATAAGAAGGTTATAGCTCTTGGAATGCGACGATTCAAAAACGTAAAAAATAGCTTGGTCATTAAGGTCTAAAAAAAGGCTGGTCATTAAGGGGTTAATACCTTTTTGTTGTTTTATTTTTATTTTTTTCAATATTTTTTTACTACCTAGATCTCAGGAGCAAACAGGGTAATGATGACAGATGTTAGTACAGCTTTATTTTCACCCTAATTATTGCTAGTCTGCTCATGATCATTTGAGACCTGAAGCTTATTCACACATGAATATTTAATTAAAAAGTCTGATTACCGTAGGATTATATGTTTTACAAAGAAAGTAACGTTCATTACAAACTACAATTGTAAAGACCTAATAAATAGCAAACAATGAAGTCGGATTTCTTAAAGGGTAAACTTAAAGAGGCTCTGTCACCAGATTTTGCAACCCCTATCTGCTATTGCAGCAGATAGGCGCTGCAATGTAGATTACAGTAACGTTTTTATTTTTAAAAAACGAGCATTTTTGGCCAAGTTATGACCATTTTTGTATTTATGCAAATGAGGCTTGCAAAAGTCCAAGTGGGCGTGTTTAAAGTAAAAGTCCAAGTGGGCGTGTATTATGTGCGTACATCGGGGCGTTTTTACTTCTTTTACTAGCTGGGCGTTGTGTATAGAAGTATCATCCACTTCTCTTCAGAACGCCCAGCTTCTGGCAGTGCAGACACAGCCGTGTTCTCGAGAGATCACGCTGTGACGTCACTCACAGGTCCTGCATCGTGTCAGATGAGCGAGGACACATCGGCACCAGAGGCTACAGTTGATTCTGCAGCAGCATCAGCGTTTGCCGGTAAGTAGCTACATCGACTTACCTGCAAACGCCGATGCTGCTGCAGAATCATCTGTAGCCTCTGGTGCCGATTTGTCCTCGCTCGTCTGGCACGATGCAGGACCTGGGGAAGTGACGTCACAGCGTGATCTGCCAGAAGCTGGGCGTTCTGAAGAGAAGTGGATGATACTTCTCGTCAGAACGCCCAGCTAGTAAAAGTAGTAAAAACGCCCCGATGTACGCACATAATACACGCCCACTTGGACTATTACTGTAAACACGCCCACTTGGACTTTTGCAAGCCTCATTTGCATAAATACAAAAATGGTCATAACTTGGCCAAAAATGCTCGTTTTTTAAAAATAAAAACGTTACTGTAATCTACATTGCAGCGCCTATCTGCTGCAATAGCAGATAGGGGTTGCAAAATCTGGTGACAGAGCCTCTTTAAAGGGTTTCTTAAAGGGTAAACTTTTAAACAACGTTTGACATGTCCTATTAACATGTCAGAGGTTTTGATCAGTGGGCGGTCTGATCACTGAGACCTCCACATATCACTAAAACAAAGCGGCAATAGTGCTCGGGTGAGCGCTGTGCGGCTTAGTTTCTGAAAGCCTATGAGCCCATACACCGCTCACTTGGCTTTCCGAGAAAAGCTGATCGGAAACAAAGCTTTCCTTGGGAAGCCGAGACATGAGCAGTGTATGGGCTCATAGACTTTCAGAAACTACCGATATGTTTTAGCGATGTGTGGAGGTCTCAGTGTTCAGACCCCCACCGATCAAAACTTCAGACATGTCACTATGACATGTCAAAAGTTTTTTTTTAAAGTTTAGTTACCCTTTAAATACACAGAGAAGACCTAGTAAATAATTTTAAAGACTATTCTAAAACATGAAACATATGAAGAGTTCAGAATTTGAGTATGATATCACTTGTTCCTGGGCAATCCCAGATATTATAGCTAACAGTTTCATTGATCAGTAAATTGTGATTACATTGTGTAGGCTAACAACTATTTTTAGCATTCAGATGCTAATCCAAAACATGAACTGTATAAGGCTTCGTTCACATCTGCGCCAGGGTCCCTTTCCGTCGGAACGGGACCCTGACTGACACAAACGGAAACCAAAAGTTCCGGTGCCAATAGTTTCCATCTGTCTCAGTTTTGCAAGTTGACTACGCTATTGAAATCAATGTTGATGGAAACATTTGGTTTCCGTTTGTGTCAGTCAGGGTCCCGTTCCGACGGAACAGGACCCTGGTGTAGATGTGAACGAAGCCTAACTGACCGTAGACAATAGTTTATAGTTGTTGGGATCCCAGTTCCCCCCATTAACAAGTATGTTTGGTTCGCCTGAACTTGGATGTCAATTTCTATGGAGGAATGAGGGGGGAATGGCAGATGGACACCTCTGGCTTCACATCTTTAGTAATTGGGAAGGTTTACATGTAAAAATAACAACTGATTGCAGGGGCTTTTTAGTACCTGGTAAGCCCCCTCTCTGACATTCATAAAAAGCTGTGTAAAATAGTACGATTCTTTCTTACGCCACTAGGGGAAGTGAGCTCGGAGCTCCTACTAGTGGTGACTTCGGGTAAATAGAATTTAACCATGTAACTCTATGGCTGTGTGAATGGAAAAAAAATTGTAGCTCTGTATCAGAAAAAAACCAGAGAAATTTTGGCCATTAAATAGAAATTATTATAGGTACTTTTTCTGCCCTAAACCGCCTCCATTAACCCCAGCAGCATCCATATTAGGTGCCAACCAGAGTTTCCAATCATAGGTATAATCCTGGACAGTCCTTGTAATGGGCACAAACGCACTTGTAAACCCTCCTTTTAAACATACCCCTGCTCCCAATATGATTTTAAAAGAGATTTGACAGGCCTAATACAGTATGACTGTAGTGATGAAGTTATAAAGTAGACACAAAAAATAAATTCCATAGTGACCAATCAAATATACATCTTAGATCAGTGCTATACAATTTGGATAAAAAGAAATAAATCTTACATCTGTTGCTATGGATTTCATTTTGTTCCTCAAGGCTGGTAGTCTTGCGTTTGCTCCGGTTGTACAAAACCAATTATAATAAAGCTAGTATAGAACAGATGATTTGAATAATAGATGGGGTGGATGTGACTGTCTGTATAACATAGTTGTGTGACTGTGATAGTTTAGACTCCATGCTGTTCTCTGTGGTCAGAAAGTCACATGGATTTAACGCTAATAAATATTTAACTTCTACTTTAAAGCTTGTAATACTTTCATTGCCATTCTCCGCTAGATAGATGGATTTAAAGTATATAAATGGGCGTATGTTGTATATGCTTATTAAACAATTCCAAAATACGCCTTAACAATTACGATAATATAAAAAAAGAAATGAAAGAGTATTGAACATCATAAAGGACATGATCCGGAAAATCTGTTTTCTGAAAATAGTATTTACTCAAAATAATTATTATTTTTAGAGATAAAATGAATACAATTACAACTGTCAGTGGTGTACCGTTCATGAAGGCAGACCACGCGACTGCTTTGGGACCCGTGGTGGAAGGTGGCCCGGGACTGCACTGTTTCTTCTGATTCCCGACACACAATCTCAGCATTTTCCTACAGCCACCATTAGGGAAGCTCACTGCATAGAGATTTTTATAGCTCTTATAGAGATGAGTAGTAACTGTATATATTTATGTGCACTGAGCTCCCCCTAGTGGTGGCTGTAGGTAGTCACCGTTTTATAATTAAAGGGTAACTAAATGTTCAACAAATTTGTGACATGTCAGAAGTTTGGATTTGTGGGAGTCCGAGCACTGAGACCCCCACCAATCGGGTTGCCTTCATGAATCAACTCCTTACAATTTAAAGGGAATGTATCGTTAGAAAATGACATTATTTTAATCAGGGTTTTATTCTAAACATATTTTTTTTATATGTTGGTGCTGCTTTTGTGGGTTTTTTTGTTACTAGACACATAAAAAGTAATCTTGAAAGATTGCATTTTTTTTTTTTTTGCACTGGGCACTGGAGCAGATGCAATAGGCTGACGCTTCCTCTCTTCTGTTGCTCGCTTGTCAGCTTTGCTGTAAAGCAAAGTCATCTCAATTTAATTATAGGGTGGGCAAGTTAATGACAGCTCTATTGTATTGCTGGGGGCAATTCCTGAAAACTATAATTATCTGTGACATTTCTCCGTCACTTGACTCCCATTAATTTCAGCTGACATAAAGGCCTCACATTCTTCTGTACAGGAAGGAAGTGTGTGTCTCCAATATGATCTCCCCCAGGGAAGTTTTAACAAAAAAGAAATAGCTCCAACATAAAAAAAAAGAATAAACACATAGTTCTTTTACAGACGTAAATCTAATTAGCAAAGCTAGAATTGAGATACATTAGACATGATCTTCAAAGGGAAAATTCCTAAAACTTGATATATAGAGCTAATTAACTGCACAGATGTGCAAAAAATAAATAAATCATATTCTTGGATGAATGTATCAGTCATTGAAGTTACTGCCCCAGAATATAAAGCTTTTCTGCTCCAGTGTCCACATGACAACACTTTATGTCCTGCGCTCTAGCAGTTTAGTGTATACCAGATTTATAGGCTTCATTTGAAGGACAAGTTTAGTTAGCAAAATAAAAACAACTAAAAAATTTTTTTCCTGTACTGTACTGTAGGTTTTTTATGGGCCAAACGAATACATTTTGGAGTAGTGATTGTCTGCTTTTGTCAAGTATTGTCTGGTATGTGAACTGTATCAGCTTTTTTGCATGCCGTCGAGTATATTAACTAGCTGAATAGCAATAGTTAGGATGTAGACATTGATGTGGATGGTGATATGCATCTGTACAATGATAACACTGTGCTACCAGATAATAAAGCTGTCAAGTGCATCTGGTACATGTCTGGGTATAAACTGCAGGATGATCTGGGAAGGTATCGCTGTCCAATGTAAGGGTATGTGCACACACACTAATTACGTCCGTAATTGACGGACGTATTTCGGCCGCAAGTACCGGACCGAACACAGTGCAGGGAGCCGGGCTCCTAGCATCATACTTATGTACGATGCTAGGAGTCCCTGCCTCGCTGCAGGACAACTGTCCCGTACTGTAATCATGTTTTCAGTACAGGACAGTTGTCCTGCAGCGAGGCAGGGACTCCTAGCATCGTACATAAGTATGATGCTAGGAGCCCGGCTCCCTGCACTGTGTTCGGTCCGGGACTTGCGGCCGAAATACGTCTGTCAATTACGGACGTAATTAGTGTGGGTGCACATACCCTAAAAATTTGCTGACATTACCTGCTTAAAGAGGCTCTGTCACCAGATTTTGCAACCCCTATCTGCTATTGCAGCAGATAGGCGCTGCTATGTAGATTACAGTAACGTTTTTATTTTTAAAAAACGAGCATTTTTGGCCAAGTTATGACCATTTTTGGATTTATGCAAATGAGGCTTGCAAAAGTACAACTGGGCGTGTTGAAAAGTAAAAGTACAACTGGGCGTGTATTATGTGCGTACATCGGGGTGTTTTTACTACTTTTACTAGCTGGGCGTTCTGATGAGAAGTATCATCCACTTCTCTTCAGAACGCCCAGCTTCTGCCAGATCACGCTGTGTCGTCACTCACAGGTCCTGCATCGTGTCAGACGAGCGAGGACACATCGGCACCAGAGGCTACAGATGATTCTGCAGCAGCATCGGCGTTTGCAGGTAAGTCGATGTAGCTACTTACCTGCAAACGCTGATGCTGCTGCAGAATCAAATGTAGCCTCTGGTGCCGATGTGTCCTCGCTCGTCTGACACGATGCAGGACCTGGGGCAGGAAGTGATGTCACAGCGTGATCTGCCAGAAGCTGGGCGTTCTGAAGAGAAGTGGATGATACTTCTCGTCAGAACGCCCAGCTAGTAAAAGTAGTAAACACGCCCAGATGTAACACACATAATACACGCCCAGTTGTACTTTTACTTTTCAACATGCCCAGTTGTACTTTTGCAAGCCTCATTTGCATAAATACAAAAATGGTCATAACTTGGCCAAAAATGCTCGTTTTTTAAAAATAAAAACGTTAGTGTAATCTACATTGCAGCGCCGATCTGCTGCAATAGCAGATAGGGGTTGAAAAATCTGGTGACAGAGCCTCTTTAAGTTACATAACATAAAAAGTTGAAGTTCAAATTGTTGAGTTTTTTTTAAAGTCTTATTATGGTACCAGCAATAATATGTGAAAGTATTTTTCTTATTGTGACTTATACTAGGAAGACTGTGCAAGATGCCTCCTAAGGTTGGTTTCTTTCTGCATAACAAGTAATCAAAGTTTTGAATCTAATGGAATTACAATGCAATTAAAAAGTAGCTCACATTTTAGAGCAATGCATTATAATACCTTTTTGTCCTAAAACTGGTTGCCTTTTGTTACATCGTTACATTGTTGATAAGGTGGAAAAAAAGGCACAGGTCCATCAAGTCCAACCTATAATCCTACCGTGTTAATCCAGAGGAAGGCAAAACCCCTATGACGTTGATGCCAATTGCTTCATTAGGGGAAAAGTTCCGCCCTGACTCCAAATATGTCCATCAGAATAAATCCCTGGGTCAATGTCCCATCTCGAGAAACTAATACTCATAAGCTGTAATATTATATTTTTCAAGAAAACCATCAAAGCCCTAATTGAACTTGTTCAATGAATCAACCATCACAACCTCCTGTGGCAAAGAGTTCCATAGTCTCACTGCTCTCACAGTAAATAATCCCCATCTGTGATGATGGTGAAACCCTTTTTCCTCTAGACGTAGAGGATGCACCCTTGTCCTTGTTACAGGCCTAGGTGTAAAAAGATCATTAGAAAGATCTCTGAACTCTCCAATTATATATTTGTACAATGTAATTAGATCTCCCCTAAGCTGACTTTTTTTCTAAAATCAATAGCCCCAAGTTTGATAACCTTTCTTGGTACTACAATCAGCCTATTCCACCCATTCCCTTAATTACCTTGGTCGCCCGTCTTTGCACCCGTTCTAGTTCAGCCATGTCCTTATACACAGGTGCCCAAAATTGTACACAATATACCATATGTAGTCTGACTGGAACTAGTGAGGCAAAACGATGTTTTGATATATCCCATGATTTAATTTGCCTTGGCAGCATCTGCCTGCCACTGGTTGCTAAAGGTAAATGTACTGCCCACCAACATCCACAAATCAGTATTAGTTTTACCCAGTATTTTACCATTTATTGCATAATTGTAAAATCTGTTTCCTTGGCCCAAGTGCATAACCTTACATTTATCCACATTAAACTTCATTTGCCATTTCTCTGCCCACTCTGAGGATGTACCATTAATACCCCACCCTCAGTTTTCTATCACTGAGCCAGTTGTTAACCCAATTACATATATTTTCCCCCAGTCCCAGCATTTTCATTTTATAAACCAACCTTTTATGCAGTTCAGTATGAAACGCCTTTGAGAAGTTTAGATACACCACATCCACAGCCTTACCCAGGTCCAGTCTAGAACTTACCTCCTCATAGAAGCTGATCAGATTGGTTTGCCAGGGCCGATCCCTCATAAACCCATGCTGATGCTGCGTTAACAATTTATTTGCATTGAGATGCTCGAGAATAGCTTCTCTTAGAAAACCCTCAAATATTTTACCCACAATGGAGGTTAGACTTACAGGTCTATAGTTTCCGGGCTCACTTTTTGACCCCTTTTTGAATATTGGCACCACATTTGCTGTGCGCCAGTCCTGTGTAATAAACCTAGTCATGATAGAATCCTTAAACATCATAAATAAGGGTCTGTCTATCACAGTTCTGAATTCCTGCAGAACATGGAGATGTATACCTTCCGGACCAGGTGATTTGTCTTGGATAAGCAGGTGACATGGAGAATTTACTTTATCCCTAATCATCTTGTCTGACATTGAATGTTCGTGTGCAAAAACAGTAGAGAAGGTGTTTATCCTCCTCCACCATTATACCCAGATTATTTTTGAGAGGGCCAACACTTTCAGTTTCCAGTTTCTTATTATTTATGTATTTGAAAAATATTTTCGGGTTATTTCTACTTTCTTAGGCAACGAGTCTCTGCTTCAATCGTTGCTGCCTTTATTTTTCTTTTTTCACAACTTATTTTTTTCTTTATAATTATTTAATGTCTCGTCATTACCGTCTTGCTTTAGTAGTTTGAACGCTTTCTTTTTATCATTTATTGCCCCCTTACTGTTTTACTTAACCACATCTGTTTTCTCCTGTTTCTAGCTTGTTTATTCCCATAAGGCCTCATTCAGACGAGCATGTAACTCGTCTGTGTGACAGCCGTTAAAACAACAGCCGTCACACGGACACATGTATTTCAAGGGAGCGTGTGAAGGGTACGTGGAAAAATAGGACATGTCCTATTTTCCCTCATTTTCTTGCATCCCTCAATAGACTCTAGTCCATGAGAGATCCGTGATAACGCGCCCCAGGTGCACCTCGGACATGAAAATCTTAAGTTTTATTTGTCCGAGGTTGCCCACGCTCATCTGAATGTAGACTAAGGCATATATTTTTCACAGGACCTATTTGAGAGGCTTTTAACCCTTTTTCGCAGCCATTTTTCGGATTTTCACTTTGCCCCCCCTCCCCTTCCAAAAGCCATAACTTTTTCATTTTTTCATCAATATTGCCGTATGAGGGCTTGTTTTTTGCAGGACGAGTTGTAGATTTTCAAGGCATCATTTATTGTACCATATAATGTAGTGGGAAACTGGAAAAAACAGCAATTGCCACGTCCGTAACACCCTGTAGAATAAATGTATAATATTATTTATGATAATCGGTGTGTGGTGTAAAAAAAAGAAAAAAAAACTGCAGCGGAACTCCTTTTCTTGGGTCTTGCACCAGTTGTGAAAGATAATTGTCCTTAATTATTGTCAGAAACCGGTTTTATTTGTTGGATCTGCAGATTTCAAGTCCCACATAGTAATGACTTCATTATGATTTTCTGCCTCATCTATTTGCTTTATTAGTAGATTTTCTGCTTCTTCCATTATACTTGGAGACTTATAACAAACCCCTATCAGTATTTTTTTATTCTTTCTCCCTCCCCTTATTCCCACCCATAGGGACTCCACATGATCATTTCCCTCACAGACATAATCACGCAGGATGGGTTTTAGGCAGGATTTTACATATAAGCAAACCCCTCCCCCTTTCTTATTAGGACGATCATTCCTAAACAGACTGTAACCCTGCAAAATAACAGTCCAGTCATAGCTATCATCCAGCCATGTCTCACTTATCCCCACTATGTCACAATTCTCCTCCAGCATTATCAACTCTAATTCCTCAATCTTGTTATTGAGGCTTCTGGCATTAGTATACATGCACTTTATATGTTTATCCGTACCACTTTTTCTCATTCCTATTAACAATTCTAACCCATTCCTCTATTCCACCCCCAAGTTCATTTCTCAGCCCCAGCTCACTAGCTACGCTGTCCTCCCCTTCTATACAGTAATTGCCCCCCCACCATTCCCTAGTTTAAACACTCATCCAACCTTCTAGCCATCTTGCCCCCCAACACAGCTGCACCCTCCCCATTTAGGTGCAGCCCATCCCTACTGTAGAGTCTGTAGCCAACAGAGAAGTCGACCCAGTTCTCCAAGGACCCAGACCCCTCCTTCCTACACCAATTGTTTAGCCACTTATTCACCTCCTTAATCTCCCGCTGTCTCTCTGGTGTGGCACGTGGTACAGGTAGTATTTCTGAAAATACTACATTTGAGGTCCTTGCCCTGAGCTTGTTACCCAAGTCCCTGAAATCATGTTTTAGGCCCTTTCACCTACCTCTAACTTTGTAATTTGTGCCAATGTGCACCATGACCACTGGGTCTTCACCAGCCCCTCCCAATAATCTGTCAATCTGATCCGCGATATGCCAAGCCCGAGCACCCGGAAGACCGCAAACAGTTCGGTATTCCTGGTCTTTGTAACAGATTGCCCTATCTGTTCCCCTAATGATAGAGTTTCCCACTACCAAGACCTGTTTAGCCTTTCCTATGCTCCCATTCCCCTTACTGCAGCAGACCTTCCCCTGGAATGACAGGATGTGTTTAGCTGCAGCAATACTACCCCTGAACTGACGTCCCCCTCATTCGCTAATTTAGCAAACATGTTGGGTTGTTTCAGATCAAGACTAGTCTCCCTGACACTCCTTCCTCTACCCGCCTTCTAACTGTTACCCAGCTAGCTACCACAACAGCCTAAACCTCCTTTCTACCATCCTCCCCTGCATCTGCCCCAGTGAGTGCTTCCCCAGTGAGCAGCAAACTCCTCTCCATGTTGTCAATTGCCCGCAGTGTTGAAAGTTGCTCACTTAGATCCAGAATATGCGCTTCCAAATGGGCATCACACACCCTGCACAGCAGTATGGTCCCTCAAACGGCTGTTCAAGGAGAACATTCATGGCACAGGATGTACACTGGGTAGCATTGGCAGCAATGGAGTTATGGTAGAATTGGCAGCAATGGTGATTATATTCATAATAATTATATTTTAATATTTATATTATTTCTACGCCTTCTTTTTCTGATCCTTCATCCAAGCAAGCAAGAACTACAATTGTAAAATACTGAAAGGAAAAAAATGCACATTTGGCATGATGTTAGCACTGTGTTGTCCCTGTTAAGAAAACACTGTGACAACAAATCTCACATTATATATTAGCCTTAGTATTGGTATGACATTGCACCATTATGAGCACTTGTGTAATGGCAGGGGGTAGGGAGACGGACAAGTGAGCCCTAATCTACCCGCCACTCTGTCCCTGCCTACTTGCAACGACCCGCCCTAGGCGACGGGGTACAACTGGGCGGCGGTCCCTGCGCTCAGTAAGTGCACGACAAACACGACAAACATACAAAGGAACACAAGCAAGGAAAAGGGGCCGTTGCCCACGGCAACACCGTGAGCAACCAGAGTGGTGAACGAGCCGAGTCAAACCAGGAGTGTGCGAGGTACAAAACGAAAAGCAGAAGAGTAGTCGGTAAGCCAGGGTCTGTATGGAGCAGGATCAAAAATAGCAGGAGCTGTAGCTGGGCCAGGAAACCACAAGGAAAGAAGTACAAGCACCGAGGGACAGGAAGTGCAGGCTTAAATAGACCGAGGGCGGGAGCTAGCTGAGTCTGGCCAGGTTACGATAGGTTCTCCCACTCCTAAGCCTGCCAGCCTGAATGGTGGAAGCAGGAGTCAGTCTCAGGGATGTATTCTCAGGTGCTGACTGATTAGTTCTGGGAGTTAACCCCGAAGCTGTGCCTGGCAGATCCTTTACAACTTGATTATGTTGATTACTGTTGAAATGAGCAACTACAGTATCTTGACAGTAATGTATACAGAAGAGATGGGGCCCCATAGCAAAGAACAAACTGGGCCCCCTCTTATGGCCTAGTGTTTGTTTCACCTCCATCCCTTTCTGTGACAGTTGGGCCATTTGTTCACCCCCTTTTTTGCTAACAATGCAGTTCCTATGGAGGGGATAGTCCTGTATAGGTTCTTGCCACCTAATAGCAAAGGGAATAGAACCAGCTAGGACTGGGCACCTGCTCTCCAAGGGTACCATAGCAGCCTTTTTTGGTGCCTACACCTTTTGAATTTTGACATATATGTATATTTCAAATATTTAAGATTTATTATTTCAAAATCCTGTATAATAACATATAATTACTAATATATTTTGTATTAAACGTCACACAATTGTAATTCTAGAATAATGGAAATCATCAGTATTGAGATACACATCTGTATGTCTTAATTTGCTCTATATTGGATAAGCTTTACTTAAGGTATACCATGCATCAAAACTGTCCCAGACAAAAAGCGGCCTTGTACACAGCAGCCAATCAGAGAATATTCCGAAATGCACTGATAAAATTAAAAGCGGATTGGTTACTCCGGACATCAAGGTCACATTTTCTCTGGCACAGTTTTGATACGTTAGGCTCTGATTTAATATAATAGACTTAAAATTACAGTTAATGACAAATACCTGAAGGAAAAGAACATATTTACAATTAACGGTAGGATGTGACAGTTATTCATTTCATTATTAGTGGGAGGTTAAAGAGAAAGTTTCAGATTCTTCCTTGGTAACTGGGCTGATTACTAAAAGAATATGCTAACAGGGTTGCTGCCATTATTAGCTAATCAGCTCGGCATTCTAATGATCTACGTTAGTCCCTCTCTCAATTTCCCTAAGGAGATTTTGCCTTGAATAATCTCATACAGGCCAGTCCTGATAAAATAATTCCTAGATGTAATAAACAGAAAATGTATATTGCAGCATCCTAATGAAAGTATGATTAGCACTTATGAATTAACATGAATGGCTGGTGCATAATACAAATCAGTGTGGGTAGAACAATATTAAGGCTTGCGCATTTAGGAGAATGACTGGATTTAATTACTAAGTTAAGACTGAGTGGTGAATCAACCTTAAAAGCCTAGCATTTAGATCATTTATGGTTGTAGATTAAAAAACAGTTAAAAACCTTAAACACAGTTGCGCTACTGATAAAGTTCAGGAGCTAGTCAGAAGTGGAAAAATTGTGATAGTATTGTGGTCGCTTCGGAGAATAAGGTGATATTTCGGAGTAGTATACATTCACCAAGCTTGTTTAGTATAAGTGTATTTGCCTACGTTTTATGAGCTAATTTATTTCTCGAATAGAAATACATCTGCTCTGCTAGCTAGTTCCTTGGCAAACCCATGTAAAACATTCTGCTTTCATTATTCTCAAAATTGATCACACAGATATTCTTGGGTTTATAATTCGAAATTGCAGAATGTATGCTTCTAATCTATTTATTGATCATTGATATATGGAAGAGAAAAAGTTCTTGACCTTCAGGCTTGGGCCTCTCATCTGGTTATTCTAATGTTGCCAGCCTGTAGTGAGAGGGCCACACTATAAATGCGCACCATAGAAACTGCATGGTCTGTTTTACACCTTTAGAATTCAGAACCTCTGATCTTGGTTTATATATATATATATATATATATATATATATATATATATATATATATATAGTTTAATCTATAAGGACTTATGC
The DNA here is from genome assembly GCF_050947455.1 of Rhinoderma darwinii. Taxonomy (NCBI): domain Eukaryota; kingdom Metazoa; phylum Chordata; class Amphibia; order Anura; family Rhinodermatidae; genus Rhinoderma; species Rhinoderma darwinii. The sequence continues at coordinate 178,592,043 of NC_134689.1, read as the reverse complement.
ATCGGACCTTAGAAGCAGCTTCTTCAGTTCCTAAGGTACTATTTTAAAGACGACCTCCCGTAGGAACACGACTTTCCATGTCTGCATTGTCCACCACACTCTACACTTCTTTTATGTATACTGTACTTGAACTGCTGAATTGTCTGTGCTTTAAAAAAGCCTCCATCTTGATTTTTAGATTTCCCAAACTTTCTCTTCCTTTCTGCTTTGCTATCACTCCCATGATGCTTCAGCACAGCATTACATGACCAGCTAAAGACCATACCATTTCTGCATGCTGGGGGACACTGTGATTATAATTCTCTCTATATTCTGCCCAATAAGCTGAGAAACCATAAGTATACAGACAGGGAGGCTGCACTATATTCTTCTACATTATATCTGTGTGATAGGAACCTGTCTAAGTATCAGTGGTAGCTGATGATAGAAGTCGTCCCCCCCCCCCTGTGCAAATCTAGTGTGGTGCAGGAACTGCTGAAGCTTGTGATGGGTGACACATAGATCTCCATAGACTCGACTCAAGTAGTGAAAGTGTTTCACCGAGCCGGATTCACACTGCTGCTAAGCAACCATCCCAGTCTGATATATAGAGATAGAAGAAGCAAAAAAATAACAGATGAGAGACGGACACATGGAATACCATAATGGTACACATGGGGAAGGTTAGTTTTGGCTGGAGTGTCACTTTAAGCTTTTAAAGGGCATCATTCATAATCAAGCTGTGAGCTGTGTTTTACTAGATAAACTAGCCAGAACTTTAGGACAGGCTTATTTACCTGAGTTATATAATATATTCAAAGTACTATTTCCTTATTTTAATCCATTCAATTTGTTCAAGGACCTATAACCAATTCTAACAACTGATACGCACACCTACCCTAATCAGTATAACAAAGAGGCTGTGTCAACCTCTTCAGAGCTATGTGTCCCTCTTGGCTTAATTTGGGATAGAAGCACGGTGGCTCAGTGGTTAGCACTGTTGCCTTGCAGCACTGGGGTGCTATATACAAATCCTGACCAAAGGCATCTACATGGAGTTTGTATGCTCTTCCCATGTTTGCATGGGTTGTGTGGGTGCTCCAGTTTCCTCCCACGGCTCAAAACATATGAAATTGGCCCTAGTGTGTATATGTGTGTTTAAAATAGGGAATTTAGATTGTGAGCTACAATACGGACAGCGAGTGATATGAGTGATGACAATCTCTGTACAGCTCTGTGGAACATGTTGGTGCTTTATAAGCAACAAGAAATAAATAAGCTGTCAGGCCATACGTTGTAATATTAACTAATTCAGCGTAGGACATCAACTTTTTTTTTTTTTTGCAACAATCGTACAATGTATCATTATACAGATCAATAATATAGACAAGTATTTCCATATTACAACCCTACACCCCAGTCCACACCCATCCCAAAAATTGATGGTAAAAAACCAAAACATAATTCTACCTCATTACTATAGTCAAAGGCTAAACAAAGACCTCTGCTGGGTCTCCAAAGAGCCAATCCAGCAGCTGCATTTCTCGTGAATTTTTGAAACTATTCCCCTACTCTGATAACACCTTTTGATGAGCGTGATCCTGTTCACCTGGTGCTTCCACTCCATCACAGATGGCGCAGGCTGATTGAACCATTTATATAGTATTACAAGCCTGGCTATAAAAAGTAATTGACATATAAGAGGCCTATCTGTCTTCAAAGATCTCAGAGGCTCCTGGGCTCCCAGGAGACATACGTCAGGATTAAATGGTAGATCTTGCTTACATAAGGCCTCTTGGACCTCTTTGATCTTACCCCAATATCTATGGAGCTTCGGGCATCTCCACGTCAGGTGAACCAGATCCACACCATCCTGGGAACATCTGGAGCAACAATCATCCTCTCTCCTCTCCATTCTCTTTAGGAGTTTTGGTGTATAATGCAGCCTGTGAACTATCATAAATTGAGTAAATGGTTATACATGATTTAGAGAGATCTTTCTTATTCCCTTATACACATCAGACCATTTATTTAAGGTTATCTCTCCTATGTCCCTTTTCCATTAGTCCTATGAGGAAATTACATATGGTGAAGACATGATTATTCTTAACATTTTAGATGTAAGGCTTTTCAATTATTTTGCTCTAAAAAAAAAGTTTAGTGAGTTGAATGTAGATATGCTAAATCTCTGTTTATTTACTGTGGAAAGGTGGGCATGCTGTAATTGTCTATAACGGTACCATCCATTCCCAGGAACCTTAAATAATATTCTAAGCTCCTGAAATGGTCATAATTTAGCATTAACAAATATTTGTGAAATTTATGTCATATTATATTTCTGCCAGAAAAAAACATCAGGCAGTTTCATAAATTCCTCTAGCATAGGATTATTCCATAGTGAACTGTTTTCAATAGATGTGTGAATACACTCCATCTCTCTAAAAGCAAACCAGATCCTTTGCATTAATTTGTATACACACTTATGCCAGTCTACCAAGTGTAGAAAAACCCCACATTCCAATATTTCATATATATCCTTCCATTTAGCATTACCCTCTATTGTTAGAAAGTGTCTATTTACTGTCCCACGTCACCAATTTTTAAAGTTTGTAGATACAAAATACAGAAAAAAAATTGGTAGGTCAAATCCTACCTCATCCATTGACCTAGACAATATTTCTCATTTTAACAGAACCCTCTTCCCCTGCTATACTATATAAGGTCATTTAATAATAATAATAATTTTTATTTATATAGCGCCCACATATTCCGCAATACTTTACAGTTCAGGGGGTACATTGTACAGACAAATTCATACATTACATATTGACAAAACTAAATTACAATTCAAACAAGAGGAGTTTGGACCTTGCTCGCAAGAGCTTACACTCTATGAGGAAATAAGGGAGACACAAAGTGTAAAAAAATGCTTAAGTACAATGGTCCAGCCATCTTTTATACATATGGGGTAGTACACATAAAGCTTCATGAGCCGGTCACAGCCAGTGTCTGTATGACAAACATGAAGTGTATTAGGGTGCAGGGAGTATGGGGGATACTGGTGAATGAAGGGGCCTCATTACTAATGTAAAGGGGGCCAGGGAAAGGAGTTTGATTAGGGAATGTTATAGGCCTGTCTAAAAATATGTGTTTTCAGGGCACGTCTAAAACTGTGGAAGTTGGGAATTAATCTGATTGTCTGGGGTAGCGCATTCCAGGGGACTGGTGCAGCATGAGAAAAATCTTGGAGACGGGAGTGGGAGGTTCGGATTATGGCGGATGTTAATCTGAGGTCGTTGGCAGAACGTAGAGTGTGAGTAGGGTGGTAAACTGAGAGGAGGGAGGAGATGTAAAGATGGTCGATTGAATCAAAAGTTGTAAAAAATTTCTTAGGTACTAAATTGGACTGTTTGAAAGGAAATGGAGTATCTTAGGCAACAAGACAATCTTGACTAAGGCTATTCTAGATGCTCTTGATATTGGCAGCCAGTTCCACGACTTGACCTTATTTGTAAGTTCCGATAGTAATGGATCTGTATTCCGGATCCTATAATCCTGTAAAGTTTTAGAAAATGTTATTCCCAGATAGTCAAAATGCTCCACAATTTTTATTTGTGAGTCCATAGGGGTAGCAGAGGTCGGATCAAATGTAATCAGTCTGAATTTATTCCAGTTAATCCTGACTCCCGCATAGGCTCCAAAATCATCATAAACACGGATGACATGCTCCATAGTGTCTATGTCACCAAGGAACAGGAGCATATCATCCACATACATCGAAATCTTGTCCTCATATGGTCCATAGGAGAAACCCTTAACCTGGGTATCCGACCTAATTTTAATAGCTAGCACCTAAATTACAATATTAAATAATAAGGGAAATAGTAGAAACCCTTGACGTGTGCCTCCTTCCAAAATAAAGAAGGGAGACGTCACCCCATTAATACCCACTCTTGCCCGGGGTTCAAAATATAATATTTTACAACATCTTATGAATCCATCTCCAAGGCTGAACCTGCTCAAAATCTCCCAGAGGAAGGGCCATTCCACTTCATGGCATCTAGGGAAAGCAAACCTCCCCTACTTAAATATTCAGATGCATATTGCAAGTTTTCAAAGGTTCTTCTGATTGAACTTGTAATAGTTCTCCCTTTCATAAACTTTGATTGGTCCGGATGTATCGTTCCCCCAGGAGAGCTACCGTAGCACAAATTGCTAAAAAAGTTTGAAATTTGTCGGAACACACAATGCTTGCTGAGCCTATGCTGACTCCTTTTCACGGCTGAAAGACCCTACAATGAACAAGTGAGCATCAGAACTGGGGCAATGATAGAAGGTAGCCTAGTTTGATAAATCACATTTTATAGTCACGGGCTCCTCCTGTTGCCGATGCTTTGGCCAGTGATTTCACTCCTTGAGGTAGCCTTTGATGTCTCGATCCATATATGGACAGTGACTTCAGGGGCTCCTCCTAGAGCGAAATACTGAAGCCGACAATCTGGCTGGTGATTCCACTACTGGAGTAGCCCCTGGGGTCACTATCCATTTATGGACAGTGACAACAGGGGCTCCTCCTTGAGCGCAATCACTTTCCAAAGTGTTGCCGAGGCTCTGGCCGGTGACTCCACTCCTAAGGCTACATTCACATAATAGTAAAAAAAAATCAACTGTCAGATTTTCATGGCCGTTTTGCATTAGTGTGTCTCAAAATTTTCATCCATTTCCAGTCCATCTGTCCGTTTTTAATGGCCGTTTGTTATCCGTTTGCCATCCGTTTTTCATGGCTGTTAAAAAAAAAAGGATGGATTTTATGTGTCAGGGTTTTTTGTCCCAATCCCCTGAAAACACCACAGTGCCCATGTAGATAGTGCCACAATGTCCAATGTAGATAGTGCCAGTGCCTACATAGATAGTGCCCACAGTGAAGTGCCATAGTTCCCACATATAAAGTGCCAGTGCTCACATAGTGCCACAGTGCCCACAATATATAGTGCCACAGTGTCGACATAGTACCACAGTGCCCAAATAGTAAGTGACATAGTGCCCACATACAAAGTGGCAGAACCCACATAGTTCCACAATGCCCATGTAGATAGTATCAGTGTCCCCTGTAGATAGGACCACACCTCCCATATAGTGCCACAATGCCCATGTAGATAGTGCCACCCCCCTGTAGATAGCATCACCACCATGTAGATAGCACCCCCCTTGTAGATAGAACCCCCCTGTAGATATCGTAAATCCCTGTAGGAGCGGAATCCCTATTGCTGGGGATTCCGCTCATAGACGGAGCACCTGATGTCTCTGTCCATATATAGACAGGGACATCAGAGGCTTTCTCTAAGAGCGGAATCCCCTGTCGTCAGCAGCCCTCTGGCCAGGGATTCCGCTCCAGGGGTAACCCCTTTATGTCACTGTCCATATATGGAAAGTGATGCCGGGGGCTTCTCCAGGAGTGGAATACCCGGGAAGAGCGGGATCTGGCCCCCGGGAATTCCGCTCCTACAGGGAGCTACAGTGGCGCTCTTTACTGGGGGGGGGGGTTGCTATCTACAGGGGGGGGTCAGAGGGAGCCCCTGATGCCACTGTCCATATATGGACAGTGATGTCAAGGGCTTTGCCAAGACAGGAGTCCCTGGCCGCAGACTAGTTGAAAGCCCTGACTTCAATGTCCATATATGGACAGTGCTGTCAGGGCATTCCTCGGGCTCAGCGTTCAAAGTAGCGCTGTGTGCGGGGGAGTCCTCAGCCAGGATCAGTTTTTACCGGCCGTTACAAGGGTTGATTTCTGAAAAACGGCTGGTAAAAACGGATCCATTGACTTCTATGAGAGCCATCTCGCCGATAAAACGGCCAAAAATAGGACATGTCCTATTTTTTAACGGCTGGTATTCACAGAACGTTAAAAAAATGTCCGTGTCAATACACCCATAGAACTTCATTGTTCTGAAAACGACCATGTAACAGCCGTTATAAAAACGTCCGTTACACAGACATTTTTCACTGTCATGTGAATGTAGACTTACACAGTACCCACAGCCTGGGGAAGACAGGCATTGCAAGCCTATAGGATTCAAGATTACATGTGGGAACAAATGTTTGTTTGAGATGCTGTCAGTAGGTCTTTCACCCTGATAGCTAGGGAAGCTATGTGTTTAGTTAGAGACTGGACAGACAGAGTTTATTTTGCAATGTGTTGTAAAACTGTTTTGCCATGAATGAAGATAATAAAGCTGGTTGCGGCCAGTTTTAAACCTATCCACTGTTTTGGAGTGAGAATTTTCTAGTGTGCCAAACATCTTACCCTGGAGATGGTGATCCTGTGAGCTAACTTGCCCCAGAATTGTCACACTATGGTGAAGGATTGCATTGGGCACAAAAATGGTGCAGGAAGTTTACTGCGGTGGAATTTAAAAAGCCAAAAGCCCGATTTGAAAGACTGTCTCTGAGAAAAGAGGCAGTTTATGCTGATTTGCGAAAGACTGTTTCCTGCTGATTTAAAAGAGACTGTGTTTCTGCTGCTTAAAAGTTCTGCAAAGGAGGAACTCCTCATAAAACTGCTGCAAAGAAATGCAGAGCTGCAGGAAGCAACTGCTAAACAGAAGAAGAATACCCAAAGTTTCTTGGCACAGCTTACAGCAGAGCGGAAGGCTATGAGGGTGCAAGTGGAGGTGTTCCTAAGGAAAAAGCCTTCCATGCCAAGAGATTGCTATCAAAAGATCCAAAGTGCCTTGGTGTCTGGATGTCCAGTCGAAAAGCGTGAGAGCTGTTACCAAGGGCACAAAATCTGACCCATGCTGGGGATGTTTAAGGGTGGACCCTTATATATCCAGAAAGGATTTAAGTGTGCAAAAGCCAAGTTTGCTCAAACGCAATAATGTGGTTGCACAGGGCAACTAACCTCAACAGCAGGCGCTATTGCTGTGTCCCAGCAGAAGGTGCACTGTTGGAATTGCCATCAAGTGGAGAGATGTGCACCTGATTGTCTTTTTATCAAGAGGCCAGAGAAATTTCAGTGGAAAACATGTGAGTTGTTCTAGGTAGAATCCCACTTCGAAGGTGCATCCGGACATATTGCTGTTCGTTAAGAAGAATCCTGAGACTGGTGAGGCTATTTTCATTACTTTTAAGGCTGGATTCACACGAGCATATTCGGTCCGTAAAGGACGGAACGTATTTCAGCCACAAGTCCCGGACCGAACACACTGCAGGGAGCCGGGCTCCTAGCATCATAGTTATGTACGATGCTAGGAGTCCCTGCCTCGCTGCGGGTCAACTGTCCCGTACTGTAATCATATTTTCAGTACGGGACAGTAGTTCCACGGAGAGGCAGGGACTCCTAGCGTCGTACATAACTATGATGCTAGGAGCCCAGCTCCCTGCAGTGTGTTCGGTCCGGGACTTGCGACCGAAATACGTTCCGTCCTTTACGGACCGAACATGCTCATGTGAATCGAGCCTAAGACTGATTTTAGAACTGTGCAGCACAAACTGAAAAAATGTGTGGAACTTGGTGAGGAGTTTGCGCTTTGCAGAGACTTCCCTCATTTTTGGCAGTTATGGGAGAAAGACAATACCCCAGATAACCATGGTGGCTATTACTCGGAGAAGTATACTGCTCATATTTCTAAGGGTATGTTCACACGCAGTGAGCAGAAACGTCTGAAAATACGGAGCGGTTTTCAGGCGAAAACAGCTCCTGATTTTCAGACGTTTTTGTAGCAACTCACGTTTTTTTCGCTGCGTTTTTTACGGATGTTTTTGGAGCTGTTTTTCAATGGAGTCAATGAAAAACACCTCCAAAAACGTCCCAAGAAGTGCACTTCTTTTGATGAGCCGTCATTGTACGCGCTGTATTTTGACAGCGACGCGTAAAATAAAGGCTCGTGGGAACAGAACATCGTAATTCCCATTGCAAGCAATGGGCAGATGTTTGTAGGCGTAATGGAGCCATTTTTTCAGGCGTAATTCAAGACGTAAAACGCCCGAATTACATCTGAAAACAGTGCGTGTGAACATGCCCTAAGCGGGGACATCCACCTGTAGTGACTGTGTCTGATGATATGTTTCATGCAATAATGTCTGTAGAAAATGACACACAACTGTTATGTGATGACACTAATGTAATATCCAGTTTTTATGCTTAATATGTCTTTAACCCATAATTTTGTCACACAGCCTGAGCAGGTGAATGCAGTGTGTGAACTGTCTCGTAAAGAAACTGCAGCCCAGGCAGAAAATGGGGATTAGCCCAAGTGTGCCCCTAGATGTTGGGGTTGACAATGGCGAGAATGTTGCATGTGATGTGTGTACTGTTGCTAATAGTAACCCAGAGAATAATGTTGCCATGCCAGTTTTGTGTGAAAATAATGTGGTGGCTAATAGCAACCAGCTGTCTTCTACACCTATGGGGTGACAAAAAGGTAAATGAGATGGAAAATACTGGCTATGGTCTCCCTGCTGCTATTTGTGGGTTGAGTGAGGCTGAACACTATAAATCTGCGAATGTGTTGATTGGTGTCATCTTAGAGCCATCTGCATCAATCAGCAGTGGTCGGCCATTGGATTTGGAGTATTACCCCGGTGTAAATGTAATCCCAGGTGACGCAACAAAGTTCCGGGATTGTGGAAGAATCAGTGAGGTGTGTGCACTGGTAACTGTAGCCTCAGTCACTAATGAAACAAATGTATCTGAAAATAAGTTCTTAGAGGTTGGGGTTGTCAATGGTAAGAAGGAGTATGACACTGCCATGCATGATGAACGTGATAAAAATGTGTATAGTTCAATAGGGTTGACAGCAGTAACCTTAGAAATGTTGCCCCATGCAGGTTATTCTAGTTATGCAAAAACGGAGGCACATTTAACGCTAACTCATTCCAATGTGGAGGTGAGGGCAGCCATAGAGTTGGCCTTCAAACCTTGTTCAGTGGATACTGATAAAGTGTATGCTTCAGCCACTGATGTTATGTGTTATAAATCAGGTTGCTGAGTGGTAATAAGACGTGTTATACCACTAAGCAGGAGCAGTGCCCTAACAATGTGGAAATGACGACAACTTGGTGTGATAAAAACGCAGAGTTGTCTCAGCAGTTTCAAGGGAAATTGTCCCTGGCCGGCAAGTCTGAGTATTTAACCCCTTCCCGACATTTTTCGTAAGTATACGTCATGGAAAGCCGGTGCTTCCCACAAAATGGCGTATACTTACAACAAATGCATGGCACCGGCTCAGAAGTCGGTGCCATCATCCCCGGATGTCAGCTGTATCTGACAGCTGACATCCTGCTGTAACGGCGGGGACCGAAGTTAGCTTCGATCCCCGCCATTAACCCCTTAAATGCAGCCGTCAAAAGCGATCGCTGCTTTTAAGGTGTTTGCAGCTCATCGACACCCCAGCAATGAAATCGCCGGGGTGTCGGTGGCTGCAATGGCAACCGGAGGCCTAATACTGGCCTCTCGGTGTGCCTAGTACGGATAACATCCAGCGGAGACGGGGCCTGAAAGGCCGCCGGCAAGATGGCGCCGGCTCAGGAGATGAGCCGGCGCCATTAGCGGTGGATATCAGCTGTATGTTACAGCTGACATCCAACTGTAATGGCAGGAACCGGAGCTAGCTCCGATCCCTGCCATTAACCCCTCAGATGCAGCGATCGGATGCGATTTGTGGTTGCTAGCAGATGGCCAGCTGTGTCCTGCAATCGCACGACTGCCGACTGCTATTATGACACAAGGAGACCTAACAATAGCCTCCTGTTTGCCATTACGGAAGCCGATTAGGCCCCGCTCGTAGGCGAAGCCTAATCGGCTTGCTGTCAGTGAATGACTGACAGATCTAATACATTGCACTACGTAGGTAGTGCAATGTATTAGAAAAAAAATCTGACAGTTGGACCTTCAAGTCCGCTAGTGGAACTAAAGAAAAGTGTAAAAAAAAGTGAAAAAAATTTGAAAAAAAAGTTGTCAAAAATATAATAAAAATTGTAAGTAATAAAATAAAATCAAAAGAAACATGTGGAGAGATCCTCCAGCTCACCTGACACACTCCAGTGTGTCGTTGATAGCGCCCGGTTCCTCGTGTCGACACACAGGTTACAAGTAGGAAATCAGGAAAACAAAGGCAGGATCCAGCGCTGAGATGCGTTTAAAATGGAAATCGATTTTTCCAAGTTTAATGTTATAGATTAAAAGGAAGTCCAGTGGTATAGGTCCAGGGTGTGTATGAAGTGGAGGGAGGGTATCCTCTATGGCCTACGCGTTTCGGACGACGCTGCGTCCTTAAACTTGGCTGTGGCCGAAACGCGTAGGCCATAGAGGATACCCTCCCTCCACTTCATACACACCCTGGACCTATACCACTGGACTTCCTTTTAATCTATAACATTAAACTTGGAAAAATCGATTAATAAAATAAAACACAATCGCCCTTTTTCCCTCATCAAGTCCTTTATTATTGAAAAAAATAAAATAAACCATACATATTTGGTATCGCCGCAACCGTAACGGCCCAAACTATAATAGTATTATGTTATTTATTCCACGCGGTGAACGGCGTAAAAAAAACTTAAAAAATAATGCCAGAATTTCTGGGTTTTGGTCACTTTGTCCTACAAATATTGAAATAAAAAGTGATCAAAAAGTCGCATTAAATTAAAAAGTTATGGTTCTCACAACATGGCGACAGAAAAAATACATTCTTTTTACAAAAGTAATTTTATTTTGCAAAAAGTTGTAAAACATAAAAAAGTGCTATAAATTAGGTATCGCCGGAATCGTACTGACCCGCAGAATAAAGGTAACATCTAATTTATAACGCATGGTGAACACTGTATAAAAACCCCCTAAAAAAAACTATGCCAGAATTGCTGTTTTTTGGTCACCTTGCCTCTCAAAAAATAGGATAAAATGTGATCAAAAAGTCGCATGTACCCCAAAATGGTACCAATAATAACTACAGCTCGTCCCGCAAAAAAAAACAGCCCTCATACCACTACTTCTATTAAAAGATTAAAGTTAGTTAAAGCTTCCATAAGTCAGGAAATAAAAAATATGCAGTTGTGCAGATCAGAGGGGAACATTTTGTCTGTTTCAAGAGGCGATTTATCGGGGCCCTAAAATTAGGGAACAAGGAAGGGGAGGGCCCAAACATATCTGCTAGAAGCGAGGGTGCCAGTATTATACCAGGACAATGCTTCCGAGCAAAATTCCCCAAACTGCAAAGGTGGGGAGTGTGGACCAAAAATGGGGATAAGTAAAAACATTTATCAGTGCGACACCAGCATGTGCAGAAAGGATTGCTTCACAGCGTAACACACATCTATTGATTATTTTATTGTTTACCCCATTATTATACCACCTGACTATGCCCCTGATATACTCTGCCCAGCTTACATATGCCCCCACTTTATAAACGGAAACACCAGCAATACTCAAACAAAACTACTACCAAGCAAAATCTACGCTTCAAAAGCCAAATAGCGCTCCAACCCATCTGAGCCCTACATTGTGCCCAAACAGCAGTTTAATTCCACATATATGGCACCACCATACCCGGGAGAACCCTTTTAACAATTTTTGGGGTGTGTGTCTACAGTGGCATAAGCTGAGCACGACATACTTGCCACTGAATTGGCATATCTGGGGAAACATTTAAATTTTTACTTTGCACCATACGCAGCGCATTTAATTTATTTATTTTATTAGACCTGTGGGGTGAAAATGCTCACTACACCCCTTAATAAATGTCTTGAGGGGTGTAGTTTCTAAAAATGGGGTCACTTCTGGGGGGTTTATTTTATTATTTCCCATCTGAGCCTCTGCAATTGTGAACCAATTCTGTGTAAATCGCCAAATTAGGCCTCAATTTCGCATAGTATTCTCTTACTTCTGAGCCCTGTCAAATGTCCAGGCAAAACATTAGGCCCCATGTAGGGTGATTCTAAAAACCGGGAAACACAGCATAATAATTAGAGAGCTGTCTTGTTATGGTGGAACAAGCTGGGCACCACATATTGGCATATCTATGGAAAAAACCCATTTTCACTCTGCAACATCGAGTGCACACTAATTTATGCAAAACACCTGCGGGGTTAACATGCTCACTACACCCCTAGGTGAATACCTTGAGGGGTGTAGTTTCCAAAATGGGGGTCACTTTTGGGGGTTTTCCACTGTTTTGGTCCCACAGGGGCTTTGCAAATGCTATATAGCGACCAGAAACCAATCCAGCAAAATCTGTACTCCGAAAGCCAAATGACTCTCCTTCCCTTCTGAGCCCTGCCGTGTGCCCAAAAATGAGTTTATAACCACATATGGGGTATTGCCATACTCGGGATAAATTGCTTAACAAATGTTAGGGTTCTTTTTCTGCTTTCTTTTTTTAGAAAATGAAAACTTTTGCGCTAAAGCTACGTCTTATTGGGAAAAAAAAGTCATTTTTATTTTCACTGCCCAATTCAAATAAAATCTATGGGGTCAAAATGCTCACTACTCCCCTAGGAGGGTAGTATCACAAATGGAGTCCCTTTTGGGTAGTTTCCACTATACTGGTACCTTAGGGGCTTTGCAAAAGCGACATGGTGGCAAGAAACCAATCCAGCAAAATCTGTGCTCCAAAAGCCAAATGCCACTCCTTTTCTTCTGTTCCTTGCCATGTGCCCAAACAGCCATTTATGACCACGTATGGGGTATTGCCATACTCCAGAGACGTTGATTTACAAATGTTGCGGTTCTTTTTTTTCTTTAATTGTTGAGAAAATGAAAAATTTTGAGCTAAAGCTACGTCTTATTGAAGAAAAAGTTTTTATTTTCACAGCCCAATTCTAATACGTTCTATGAAACACCTGTAGGGTCAAAATGATCACTACACCCCTAGATAAATTCCTCAAGGGGTGTAGTTTCCTAAATGGAGTCACTTTTTGGGCATTTTCATTGTTTTGTCCCCTCAGGGGCTCTGCAAATGTGACATGGCCGCCGCAAAATATTCCTGATAAATATGATCTCCAAAAGCCAAATAGCGCTCTTTCCCTTCTAAGCCCTGCTGTGGGTCCAAACAGCCATGTAGGGTACTGTTTTACTTGGGAAAAATTGCTTTACAAATTTTGGGGTGCTTTTTTTCCTTTAGTATTTGTGGAAATGAGAAAAAATTAGCTAAACCTACATTTTCTTTGAAAGAATGTCGATTTTCATTTTCACGGCCTACTTCCAATAATTTCTGCAAAAAAACTGCGGCGTCAAAATGCTAACTATACCCCTAGATAATTTCCTCAAGGGGTGTAGGTTCCTAAATGGGGCCACTTGTGGGGGTTTCCACTCTTTTGGTCCCTCAGGGGCTTTGCAAATGTGACATGGCCTCCGAAAACCATTCCTACTAAATTTGAGCTCCAAAAGCCAAATGGCGCTCTTTCCCTTTTAAGCCCTGCTGTGGGTCCAAACAGCCGTTTATTACCACATATGTGGTATTGTTTTAATCGGGAGAAATTGCTTTACAAATTTTGCGGTGATTTTTTTCCTTTAGTCCTTGATGAAATGAGAAAAAATTAGCTAACCCTACATTTTCTTTGAAAGAATGTCGATTTTCATTTTCACGGCCTACTTCCAATAATTTCTGCAAAAAAACCGCGCCGTCAAAATGCTAATTATACCCCTAGATAATTTCGTCAAGGGGTGTAGTTTCCTAAATGGGGCCACTTGTGGGGGTTTCCACTGTTTTGGTCCCTCAGGGGCTTTGCAAATGCGACATGGCCCCCGAAAACCATTCCTACTAAATTTGAGCTCCAAAAGCCAAGTGGCGCTCTTTCACTTTTAAGCCCTGCTGTGGGTCCAAATAGCCGTTTATTACCACATATGTGGTATTGTTTTACTCGGGAGAAATTGGTTTACAAATTTTGTGGTGCTTTTTCTCCTTTAGTCCTTGTGGAAATTAGAAAAAATTATCTAAACCTACATTTTCTTTGAAAGAATGTAGATTTCCATTTTCATGGCCTACTTCCAATAATTTCTGCAATAAACCTGTAGGGTCAAAATGCTCACTATATCCCTAGATAATTTCCTTAAGGGGTGTAGTTTCCCAAACGGGGTTACTTTTGTGGGATTTCCACTGTTTTGGCACAGCAAGTGCCCTTCAATCCCGACATGGTGCCTAAAATATATTATAATAAAAAGGAGGCCCAAAATCCACTAGGTGCTCCTTTGCATCTGAAGACGGTGCTTTAGTCCATTAGCACACTAGGGCCACATGTGGGATATTTCCTAAAAATGCAGAACCTGGGCAATAAATATTGAGTTGCATTTCTCTGGTAAAACTTTGTGTTACAAAAAAAAATGGATTAAAAATGAATTTCTGCAACAACAAAAAATTTAATTTGGAAATTTCACTTCTACATTGGATTAATTCCTGTGAAAGGTCTAAACGGTTAAGAAACTTTCTGAATGCTGTTTTGAATATTTTGAGGGGTGAAGTTTTTAAAATGGGGTGACTTTTTGGAGGTTTCTAATATATAAGGCCCTAAAAGCCACTTCACATATGAACTGGCCCCTGTAAAAATAGCCTTTTGAAATTTTCTTGAAAATGTGAGAAATTGCTGCTAAAGTTCTAAGCCTTGTAACATCCTAGAAAAATAAAAGGATGTTCAAAAAATGATGTCAATCTAATGTAGACATATGGTGGATGTTAATTAGCGACTATTTTGTGTGGTATAGCTGCCTGTCTTACAAGCAGATACATTTAAATTTTGAAAAATGCAAATTGTTGCAATTTTTCGCTAAATTTTGGTGTTTTTCACATTTAAATACTGAATGTATCGAGCAAATTTTGCCAGTAACATAAAGTCCAATGTGTCACGAGAAAACAATCTCTGATCGCTTGGATAGGTGAAAGTATTTCGAAGTTATTACCACATAAAGTGAAACATGTCAGATTTGAAAAATGAGGCTCTGTCAGGAAGGTCAAAAGTGGCTAAAGAGGGAAGGGGTTAAATGCGGAGACACATGCAGCTTCCTTAAACTCCAAGATGGAAGGTAGTGAAGCGGCCCAAAGTGGTTTTGTAACTGTTTATATGGTGTATACCACAACCCATATGGTTATATGTAATGATGCTCAGGTTTCAGAGCACCGCGCCAATCATGCAGATTGTGGCTCGCTAACTTAAAATATGTGCTCAGTTAGCAGCGCACAAAGGGTTAGCTCCTGAACTGCAGTAACTGAAGTAACATTTTCACATGAAAGTGAAATTCAGTGTGATGAGGAATTATCTGTTAACCCCTTCCCGACATTTGACGTATCCATACGCTAAAGTCGGGTAGGGGAAGTATGGAACAGGCTCACGGAGTGAACCCGCTCCATACGATGCCAGTGTCGGCTGTATATTACGCTCGAGCGAGATTCCGCTAGTTTTTAGTCGTTAAATGCTGCGGTCAATACCGACCGCAGCATTTATATCGTTAGAAAGAGGGGGGCGACCCCCTCTAACACCTCATCGCGCCCCCCACAATGCAATCTCGGGGGTTGATGGTCGCTATGGCTGCCTGGGGGCCTAATGAAGGCCCCCAGGTCCGCCATCCCTGTGCTCCTATTAAGCCCTGCCTCTGGCAGGGCTTAATAGATGCCTGTCAGAATCACGATATACTGCAATACATTAGAATTGCAGTATATCGTGCAAGCGATCTAACAATCGCTGGTTGAAGTCCCCTAGGGGGACTAATAAAAAAAGTAGAAATTAGTTAAATAAAGGTTTTTATTTATGTAAAAAAAAAAATAATAATTCAAAGTTTAAAAAAAAAACCTTTTGCTAAGGGTTTTGGTAATTTAAAATTTTGGGCCTGGATTTTTATAGAATGATAGGCAGGTTGGTAGTGGGGCCTATCATTATCTTACTGTCCGGTACGGGTTTTCTCTGTAGCTCTCAGTCCAGGGTTTGGGCTGCCTTTTGAGTCTTGTTAGCTGCCAGCTGTGGGGAGACCTTTACGAAAGGTGTGATCTATTCACACTGTACTCCCAGCCTGGGAAAGACAGGCATTGCCAGTCTATAGGAGTCGAGTTCTGGTAAGAACAAATGTATGTTTGAGGTGCTGGGCGATAGGCCTTCCATCCTGATAGCTAGGGGAGCTATGTTTAGTTAGAGGCTGGACAGCCTAGGGTTTATTTTGCATTGTGTTGTAAAACTGCTAAAAGTAAGTGAACCCTTTGGAGTAACCTGGATTTCTCCATTGATTACTAATAAAATGGGGTCTGATTGTTATCTGAGTCACAATAATAGACAAACACAATCTAACTAAACTAATAACACATACACATACAGCTGTACTGTTCTTCTCTATTATTGAGCACATTGAGTAAACCCACAGTGCTGGGAGAAAAATTAAGTCAACCTCTGTGTTAATGACTTCTCCAAGAGATAACTGGCAAAATGTACTGTAATTAATGAGATGGGTTGGGTTTAACATGTGCTTTACCTATTAAATAAAGGCACAGAAAACCTGGTTACTGACAGAAAACTTTCAGAAGACCACAGAAGAGTCGTTATAGAGACGCATGAATCTGTTATTCTCCCTAGGAGTGGGTGTCCTGTTTAGATCACTCCAAGATCATGACGGGCAATCCTGAAGGAGGTTAGAAAGAAATGAAGGGTGACAGCAAGAGACCTACTGAAGACTCTACAAACTGCAAAAGACTCTGTTCATGTGTTCACTATTAGAAAAACACTGAACAAGAATGGTGTTTATGGAAGGACATTACGAAGGAAGCTGCTGCTGTCCAAAAAAAACATTCCTGCCCTTTTCATCTTTGCCCAAGACCACCTGGATGTTCCACAATGCTTCTGGTGAAATGTACTACAAACAGATGACACAAAAGTGGAGCCTTTTAGGACAAATGCACAATGCTTTGTTTAGTAGAAATAGAGCACTGCACACCAACACTTTATCCAAACTGTGAAGCATGGTGGAGGGAGCATCATGGTTTGGGGCTGCTTTGCTACCTCAGGACTTGGGCACCATTTGATCATTGAGGGAACATTGAATTCAAAGGTGTATCAAAACATTTTACAGGAGAATGTAAGGGCAGCAGTCCATGATCTCAATCTGTAGACATTGGGCCATGCAACAAGACAAGGACCTAAAGCACGCTAAATAATGGTTGAAAAAGAAGAAGACTTGTATTATGGAATGGCCAAGTCGGAGTCCTGACCTTAACCCTATCGAGATGTGGCATGACCTGAAGTTTGCTTTGTACGCAAGTCATCCTACAAATTTTGATAAACTGAAACACATTTGCAGGGAGGAATAGTCCATTTTTCCTCCTTAATGTTAGGCAAATTTTATTTGCAGCTACAGTAAATTATTGGTGAAGGTGATTGCTGCTAAAGGGGGATCTAGAGGTTATTAAAGTCAAGGGTGCACTTACTTTTTCTCCCTTCACTGTAGGTGTTTACTCAATGTGCTATATGAAAGACAAAAAAAACACAAAAAATGGCCATACTCACAAATTGGGCAGGTATAATCCCAACAGGACGCAGCCAGGTCAAAAATGCTGCTGAAGGAAAGTGCACAGGTGTGTTTAAATAATAATAGCCACTCCCACTAGCCTTGAGGGGAGTGGCGTGTGGTGCATGGGATATGTAGTAAAAAGTAAATGAATAGTGTATAATGTGCAAGTAGTAATAATATGTGTGAAATATAGGGGGCAGTACTGAGTATAGTGAGTGGTGAATAAAGTGTAAAATATAGGGGGCAGTACTAAAAGGGTCAGGAACGTGAGTGATGCATGAAGTGTGGGTGCAGTGTGTAAAACATGGAGGGCTAATGCGTAAATCATGAGGCACAGCCTATATAGTGTCACGCTGCGGGGTGTGGATGTCACGATGCGGGGTGTGGACCCACTGGGCCGTACCGCGTAGCGGGGATGGCAGCTGGCCAAACCGGAAGGTACACAGTTCAATGGTTCAGCGAGAGTACCTGAGGCAATCGTAGGCAGTGGCGAGGCGGACACGTCCAGAACCAGGCGGTGGGAAGTCGTTCGGTGAGGCGTAGCAGGGTAGCGTAGACTGTAGCACAGCACGGCAATAGCACTAGGTAGCATGGAAACAGGATACGGAATACAGGAGCAAGGTACACTGGGAGGCTGGAAGACACTGGGAGACCATAAGCAAGACGAACAACGGGAAAACTAACAACGCTCTGGCAAAGGGCAAGAGGGCAGAGCCCTTTTTATAGCCCAGGGCATCCTGGGCCAGATTACAGTTTTTTCAAAAACGCGCGCACTGGCCCTTTAAGGCAGTGCACGCTCGGGCGCGCGCACCCGCCGGAGACACTCGGAATCCGGAAGAGAGTGCCGGCGCCTGACTGGGGGATGACGCTGCAGGCAGGTAAGCTGTCCATGGCCACGGCCGTCGGGGTTAACGGCCGATCGACGGGCCGTGGCCATAGACGTTACAGTATCCCCCCTCTTACGCCCCCTCTTCTTGGGACCAGAGCGAGAGAGAAACTTCCTCACAAGAACAGGGGCATCGATGTTCTCCTCTGGCTCCCAAGACCTCTCTTCTGGGCCGAACCCCCTCCAGTCCACCAAATAAAATGTCCTTCCTCCCACCTTCTTGGTGGCCAGAATCTCCTTTACCTCGAAAGTCCCAGATGGACCGGCAGGAACCACTGTGGAACTAGGAGTCCTGGAATAGCGGTTCAGGACCACCGGTTTTAGCAGGGAGACGTGAAAGGAGTTAGGAATCCTGAGAGTGGGGGGGAGCCGCAGCTTGTAGGATACCGGGTTAATTTGTAGCAGGACTTCAAAGGGACCAAGGAACC
This sequence comes from Rhinoderma darwinii, assembly GCF_050947455.1. Lineage (NCBI taxonomy): Eukaryota > Metazoa > Chordata > Amphibia > Anura > Rhinodermatidae > Rhinoderma > Rhinoderma darwinii. Next base: position 178,573,271 of record NC_134689.1, on the reverse strand, counting down.
TCGGGGCAAATTTGCATGACGGCACCTTCAGCCGGATATTCCTAGAGGACAGCCAGACTTTAATCCCTGGAAGGAACTGCGGAGGCGCCCGTCTTCTTGTGTCTGCCTTTCTCTTCATGCGGTCCACGGCCAAGAGGATAGAAGATCGGGTCTGTTGCCATATCTGTAGAAAGTCCCTGAAGGTGGAGTCGGCTGCAGGCACCTGGGACATTGTAGAAACAGGAAGAGGTATACGAGGATGTTGGCCGTAGACGATGAAAAATGGATTGGATGTGGTCGACTCACTGGTGTGGTTGTTATTGGAGAACTCTGCCCACGGGAGCAACTGCACCCAATCATCATGGCGCCTGGACACAAAGTGACGTAGGTAGTTCTCCATAATCTGGTTAACTCTCTCGACTTGCCCATTGGACTGGGTATGATAGGCCGAAGAGAAGTCCAAGTTCACACCAAGGAGCCCGCAGAGTGCTCTCCAAAACATCGAGGTAAACTGGACACCTCTGTCCGAGACAATATGCAGGGGCAATCCGTGCAGACGGAAGATGTGCTGTATGAAGAGGTCAGCCAACCGCATAGCAGACGGCAGAGCGGTCAACGGGATGAAGTGAGCCATCTTGGAAAATCGATCCACCACCACCCAGATCACACTGCAACTCGCAGAAGGAGGAAGATCCGTGACGAAGTCCATAGCGACATGTTGCCACGGGGCAACGGGCACAGGCAGTGATTGGAGCAAGCCCGCAGGTCTGGAGTGAGCAACTTTATTTGCTGCACAGACTGTGCACGAGGAGACAAAGTCCATGACATCTTTGGGCAGCGTGGGCCACCAGAACTGACGGGTGATTAAATCTTGGGTCTTACGAGCACCCGTGTGACCTGCCAGCTTAGAGTTGTGACCCCAGCGAAGAATTCTTCCTCGGTCAGCCAGACGCACAAAAGTCCTACCCGGAGGAATGTCTCTGACTTGCAGGGGATTCACAGAGAAGATACAGGATGGGTCAATGATATTCTGTGGAGATTCCATGGCGTCCTCAGTTTCGAAAGATCTAGACAAGGCATCGGCCCTCACATTCTTGTCAGCGGGACGGTAGTGGAGTTCGAACCGGAACCGAGCAAAGAACAACGACCATCTGGCTTGACGAGGATTCAACCGCTGGGCCGTCTGTATGTAGGTCAAATTCTTGTGATCCGTGAAAATCAGGATAGGGTGAACCGCGCCTTCCAGTAGGTGTCTCCACTCCTGCAGAGCCAGTTTGATGGCCAGTAACTCCCGGTCCCCAATCGAGTAGTTACGCTCTGCGGGAGAAAACAGCTTGGAATAGTAACCACATACCACGGCCTTGCCTTTCGGTCTTTTCTGGAACAACAGTGCACCAGCACCCACCGAGGAGGCGTCCACCTCTAACGAAAACTGTAAGGACACGTCCGGATGGTGCAGAATGGAGGCAGATGTGAAGGCTTTCTTTAAGGATTCAAATGCGGCTTCAGCCTCCGGGGTCCACAACTTGGCATTCATACCTTTCTTAGTGAGGGTGGAGATAGGTGCTGTCAAAGATGAGAAGTTGGGGATGAAGAGTCGGTAGAAGTTGGCGAATCCTAGAAAGCGTTGGATGGCCCTTAAGCCTTGGGGGCGTGGCCACTCCAGGACGGCCTTTACCTTCTGGGGATCCATCTTGAGACCCTGATCTGAGATAATATAGCCCAGGAAGGATAGAGACTTCTTCTCGAACACACACTTCTCCAATTTGGCGCAAAGTCGATTCTCTCTTAGACGGAGCAACACCTGGTGGACATGACTTCGATGAGTTACTGGGTCTGGGGAAAAAATCAGAATGTCATCGAGATACACCACAACACAAACATACAGGAGATCACGAAAAATGTAATTGACAAATTCTTGGAATACTGCGGGAGCGTTACACAGGCCGAAGGGCATGACTAAGTATTCGTAATGCCCATCACGAGTATTAAAGGCAGTTTTCCACTCGTCACCTCGACGAATCCGGATCAGATTATAGGCCCCCCCGCAGGTCCAGTTTAGAAAAAAATTTCTCCCCCCGTATGCGATCAAACAGTTCCGAAATTAAAGGCAGAGGGTACCTGTTCTTCACCGTGATCTGATTTAGGCCTCGGTAGTCGATACAAGGTCGTAATGATCCATCTTTCTTTTTAACAAAGAAGAACCCTGCTCCGGCCGGGGATGAAGATTTATGAATAAAACCCCTCTCCAGGTTCTCCTTGATGTAAGCCGACATGGACTGGGTCTCTGGCAAGGAGAGAGGATACACTCTACCACGAGGAGGAGATGATTCCGGAACCAGGTCGATTGGACAGTCATATGCCCGGTGTGGCGGCAAGGTCTCGGCCTCCTTTTTATTGAAGACATCGCCGAACATAGAGAAACAGAGGGGCAAACCTGCCAACGACTGAAGAGGAGCGGGCTGTGGCGACTGGATGTGACTCAGACAGCGGTCAAGACACTTCGGGCCCCACTGGAGAACCTCTCCAGAGTTCCAATCCAGGACGGGGGCGTGCAGACGAAGCCAAGGCAACCCCAACAGCATGGGGTTGACGGCCTTGGATAGGACGAACAGAGAGATGATCTCAGCATGAAGGGCTCCCACTTGGAGTTTCAACGGCTTGGTTATGGACACAACTGGGTCTGGTAATGGCAGTCCATCCACCGAGGCAACGATCAACGGCCTTTCAAGCGGGATAGTACGCAACTGTAGGAGATCCACAAGATCCTGGCAGATGAAGTTGGCTGCAGAGCCGGAGTCCAGATATGCGGAGACCTGATGAGACCTCTCGCCAGCAATAATGGTTACAGGAATAAATAGTTTGGAGGAGAGTTCTTGCTTTAATGTGTTGACACCCAGGGTTGTCTCTCCAACCAAGCCTAGGCGCTGGGGTTTTTTGGCTTGTGAGGACACAGACGCACGACGTGGCCAGCGAGGCCGCAATATAAGCACAGTCCAGAGGTGCACCTGCGCTGTTTCTCCTTTACCGATAATTTTAGTCGGTCAACTTGCATTGGAACCTCAGGCAAAGCGATAGAAGCAGGCAAGAGAGGTTGCTGAAAGTTGGGCGCCAGTCTACGACGCCGGCGCTCCTGACAAACTTCATGGGATCTCTCCCTCAGCCTTATGTCAACCCGAGTGGCAAGCAGAATCAAGTCGTCCAACGCGGGAGGCAGGTCTCGAGCAGCCAGTTCGTCCTTGATCTCGGGCGACAGACCATGCCAATAGGATGCCACAAATGCCTCATTGTTCCAGGATAGCTCTCCTGCCAGAGTCCGGAACTGAATAGTATACTCGCCCACGGAGTTGTCCTCTTGGCGAAGGTTGAAGATGGCGGTGGCGGCTGATGAGACTCGTCCTGGTTCCTCAAAAACGGTTCTGAAAATTCGTGCGAACTCCTGGAAGTCTCGGGTCTCGGGTCCCTGACGTTCCCAGATAGGGTTAGCCCATGCCAGGGCCTTGCCGGTCAGGAGGGAGATGATAAATGCGATCTTGGCTCCATCTGACGGAAATGCCCGAGAGTGCAGGGTAAAATGAATGTGGCATTGGTTCAGGAACCCCCGACAAGCACTGGCGTCTCCATCGAACTGAGAGGGCAATGGCAGCGAGAATCGAGGATCCGTACAGGAACTGCCAGGAGGAGCAACAGGAGGGTCGGCTTGAGGAACTTGCACAGAAGCAGGAATGGAGGCAACTAGCGTCCCTAGCTGCTGCGCCATAGAGTCCACGGCCACGAGGAGCTGGTCCTGCCTAGATCGGAGATCCAGCAGATCCGCCTGCATGGCTAGGGAGGGTGACAAGCCCTTGAATTGGCCAGCGGGGTCCATGGCCAGAGCGTACTGTCACGCTGCGGGGTGTGGATGTCACGATGCGGGGTGTGGACCCACTGGGCCGTACCGCGTAGCGGGGATGGCAGCTGGCCAAACCGGAAGGTACACAGTTCAATGGTTCAGCGAGAGTACCTGAGGCAATCGTAGGCAGTGGCGAGGCGGACACGTCCAGAACCAGGCGGTGGGAAGTCGTTCGGTGAGGCGTAGCAGGGTAGCGTAGACTGTAGCACAGCACGGCAGGTAGCACAGCACGGCAATAGCACTAGGTAGCACGGAAACAGGATACGGGATACGGAATACAGGAGCAAGGTACACTGGAAGGCTGGAAGACACTAGGAGACCATAAGCAAGACGAACAACGGGAAAACTAACAACGCTCTGGCAAAGGGCAAGAGGGCAGAGCCCTTTTTATAGCCCAGGGCATCCTGGGCCAGATTACAGTTTTTTCAAAAACGCGCACACTGGCCCTTTAAGGCCGTGCACGCGCGGGCGCGCGCACCCGCCGGAGACACTCGGAATCCGGAAGAGAGTGCCGGCGCCTGACTGGGGGACGACGCTGCAGGCAGGTAAGCTGTCCATGGCCACGGCCGTCGGGGTTAACGACCGATCGACGGGCCGTGGCCATAGACGTTACATATAGCCTGGTAGCAGCCTATTTGTAACGCCATGATAGTACATAGAGCGGGCTGCCCTGCTTGCTATGCCAGACCGCAACACACCATGCTCTCCCAGCATTGAAGACCTGGTTGCGTCCAAAAAGTAGTAAATATAATACAAGTAAACATGGAAAATACATGGGGTATTGGTTGTAATTTTGGCCAAAAGAACGCAAGCTCGCAATCCTCGTCACGGATCCCCACACTTGCGAGTCCCTAACTGGAACTTTTCGTTCCAAACTTGAAGCTAACCACAGAAAAAAAGTGGGACATATAATAAGATTAAAAACACAAAAAATTGCCATACTCACAAATTGGGCAGTTATAATCCCAACAGGACGCAGCCAGGTCAAAAATGCTGCTCAAGGAAAGTGCACAGGTGTATATGAAAGACAGTACAACTGTTTGTGTTTTATTAGTTGAGTTAGATTGTGTTTGTCTATAAATGTGATTTAGACAACAATAAGACCACATTCTCTTAGTAATTAATGCAGAAATCCAGGAAATTCCAAAGAGTTCAGTTTCTCATTTTCTCTTTCTTGCAACTATATACTGTGGAGATTTAGCTCTGTAGCAATAGGCAAAATAAGTCCAAATGCAGTTAGAGACAGTGACACAGAAGTTCTGTTAAAACAGGTGTTTTTAGGCCTGGTTTACACGAGCGTGTGCGTTTTGCGCACGCAAAAACCGCGGCGTTTTGTGTGCGCAAAAGGCACTTAACAGCTTCGTGTGTCAGCAGCATATGATGCGCGGCTGCGTGATTTTCGCGCAGCCGCCTTCATTATGACACTCCGTTTGGATGTTTGTAAACAGAAAAGCACGTGGTGCTTTTCTGTTTACATTCAGAGTTTGACAGCTGTTGTGCGAATCATGCTGTTCGCACGGAAGGGCTTCCGCGTGACCTGCGTGATTTTCACATACCCATTGACTTTAATGGGTGCGTGATGCGCGAAGAGCGCACAAATATAGGACATGTCGTGAGTTTTTTTCAGCGGACTCACACTGAGCAAAACTCACGGACTGTCTGCATGCCCCCATAGACTTACATAGGTCCGTACGACACGCGTGAAAAGCACGCGCGTCGCACGGACGTATATCACGCTCATGTAAACGAGGCCTTACATTCAGGCACAAAAAAAAAGTAAACTCTGCCCGATTGAGCACTTACTAAACACAGTTTTCCCTCACTATACGAGTGGCATACCACCATCCACCTGTTACAAGACCAAAATCGTGTGTTACCGCACACAAACTTCATATGTTCAACAGGAGACTAGCAGACCTTAGTATTAGTGTCTCCAGACAGATAGACATATTCTGTCTTTTCACATGTTCTCCCTAAAGTGCACACAGTGGACACCTTTATATCTCAGGGATGAACTGAGCTGCAACACCTGAGAGCTACAGAGAAGACCCGTACCGGACAGTAAGATAATGATAGGCCCCACTACCAACCTGCCTATCATTCTATAAAAATCCAGGCCCATAATTTTAAATGACCAAAACCCTTAGCAAACTACTCCTTGCTAGGGATACTCAGCCTTCCTGGATTCCTTCTATCTCATCCAGGTTTCCCTGGATGGAACAGATACTTCCTAAAGCCTAGTACACATATGAGAGGAATCTTGGGGAAATATAGCAATTCCCAACAACTTTTGTTTTACTGTCTCACAATACATATATATATATATATATATATATATATATATATATATATATATATATATATATATATATATATATATGTATATATATATATATATATATATATATATATATATATACACATATACATATATATATATATATATATATATATATATATATACATACATATATATATATATATATATATATATATATATAGTTATCTCATGTCGTGTATGTTTTTGTGGTTTTGTTCACTCATGTACATATGGGCATCCATGGATAGACTACTGACAAAACAGTCAAGACAGTTATGTGTGATAACATGTGGCCACGTCATTCGTGGCCTGTGTATATTCCTGTAAAAATGTTTATTATAAAGTTCGTAGACATTAGATGAATTTAAATTTATGTTTCAGGATACAGATAAGTCAAAACCATGGAAAGGGCAGGGGGATATTTGCCAAAGGGGAGAACAGCTACAAAGGACCAAGCACATACATCCATTACAAAGACAGCCTATTGATCTCAACGTGTACTGTGTAATGCTTCATTTGTCCTGTGGTGGCGCTGCAGGGGAATTGTTGCAAAATTCCTTTGTAGATTAAAGCTGATCTGCAGTGAAACAACCTGGGATCACATTTTTGAGGAGCCCTTCTAACAAACTGGGATAGTCAAAAGTAGATAACCCCTTTAAGTACTTATATAGGTTACATAACAACAGTGATATTAAATAGTACTTGACCTTTTCCAAATACTATTGCGTATTCGTTTCTTAAAATGTATTATTTGATAAAGGGAGCCTGAGTAAACACCTATATCACCCATGAGAAAAATCTGAAACTCAGTAACTGATTGCACCATGTATAGAATAAATAGGTGCAATCAAATTCCCCCTATATTTTGATATTTGCCTTTCACATGTTTAAATAACTGTTTTAATTCAGACATGTTGGTATGTTTTTAGTCATGAACTGCTCATTTCAATCTTTTACACATCATTTATGTTGGGTTGGTCTGGACTTGGACTAGGCTAATCCAAATCTTTTATTTTGTTCCTCCTCATCCATTTAGATTTAGGCTTTTTTTTTAAATATAAATCATAAACCTTTTCATGCGATGAACATACAATTGTGGGGACATTTGGAAGGAGACAAGTACTATTTAAAAAATAAAAAAATAAAAATTGTTTACTTGCTTCCTAAATGTAAAATTAAGCAAATTTTTAAATAGTCTTCATTAAGAATTTCCTACTATTTTCTTTATGTAGAGTCTGTGTAACTCCTTTACCTGGCTTGTTGTCCTGCTGTTTCTGACATAGATCTGACAGAACACTACTCCTGCCATGGGCTCTTTTGTCTACTTGCTCTTCTCCCCTCTTTTCTCAGTGTTAGGCCTGATTCACACGAACGTGTTAAACGTCCGTGGGACGGCCATTGAAACAGCCGCCGTCCCACGGACGTATGTAAATCAATGTGGCCATTCACACAGCCGTTGTTTCAATGGACCATGCGAAGGGTTAGTTGGAAAATAGGACATGTCCTATCTTTTCACGCATCCCTCCATAGACTCTCATCTATGGGGGATACGTGACATCGCGTCCCGCAGCGCTGAGCACGGATGCACCTCGGACGTGAAAATCTGCAGTTTTTCACGTCCGAGATGCGCAGCGTTCGTGTGAATCAGGCCTTAGATATAGCAGCAGGGAGGGGGTGGAGGTTGTACATGGCAGATCAGAGTGTGGAGAGGGGGGAAGCTGTTAAGTTTTCACAAAGGACATATCACAGGCTAAACTGTATCAGAGTGTAGACACACAAGGCAGTGTGCTGGGGACAATGGAGGTATCACACAGGCTGTATATGAGTTTAGAAAAAAGGAGAGCACCACAATGGTCACGCACTGCTCAGCATCAGTGTCAGCAGCAGCATCCTGGACACACAGACCTCACATCCAGAATGTATTACTGGGAGGGACATGCCCACAGGAGTCAAGTCTGAAACTAGGAGAAGGTTGCAAGAGGTCTAAAAATTAATAAATTAATTAAGATTGCAGCCTGAAAACGTTTGTTTTTTTCAAATTTCTTTTTATAGAAACATTTTCAAATATTCTCCAAATATTTTTGATCAGCTCTAGAAGTACAAGAAAACAGATATACTATAAATTAATAATGAGACTGACACAAAGGTCACATGTAGAAAAGCTTAGCAACAGTGTTAAAGGGGGTGGGGTAATAGCGGAGTTCACTGGTTAGTGTAACCCACTAGTACTACCGCCTTTATAATCAGGGTCACTAGGGTTATGCTTAGTTCCCCTAACTTTTCCTTATACTAACGTCGATCTAACTGCTTTTGCGGCTACTCAAGGGAATAAGACCGTATAGTAAATAAAGATAATATTTATTAACATACAGTAATCACTCATATATAAAATACAGTAACTAATCACAGTACAGTATAAACACAGTATCACAATCCTAATTATACCGCCACCCACTTACCTAAACATACATAGAAGCTACGTTACAACACACATAAGTTACTTGTAATTCTCACACGCTCACTATCTCTGTCCCACTCCCTCCTAATATAACTGTCCCTGTACGCTAAGGGTTAATCAGGTAAAGGATTAACAGTGGGAAGGGTTGTCAGCAAGGGGTTAACTCAGGGACTGCAAGGGGTAGAAAGGATTAACTCAGGGACTGCAAGGGGTAGAATGGGTTAACTCAGGGACAGCAGCAATGGGTTAACTCAGGGACTGCAAGGGGTAGAAAGGGTTAACTCAGGGACAGCAGCAATGGGTTAACTTCAGGGACAGCACGGGGTAACTTCAGGGACAGCACGGGTTACACAGGACAGCAAGGCTCAACTTCAGGGACAGTAAAGGTTAACAGGGACTCAGGGGCACCAAGGGTTACTCAGGGACAAGAAGGGTTAACTCAGGGCAGCAATGGGTTAACTTCAGGGACTGCAAGGGTTAAATTCAGGGACTGCAAGGGTTAACTTCAGGGCCTCTGGGACAGCAAGGGTTAACTCAGGGACAGGAAGGGTTACCAGGGACAGACCGAGAGAGAGGGAGAGTTTAAAGTGTAGCCGTAGCTACACTGATACTTAGCGTGTCTCGTTGGTGGAACAGGGGAGCAGAGTCAGGAGCCGTAGCAGGAGACCGGAGCAGGCCGTTGGAGGAGAGGCAGGACAGGAGAGGTGAGCCGGTCCATGGTGGTGTGGGAGGCAGGCAGGTCCCAGCTGTTCCTCGTTGGTGGAGTGGTGAGGTGGTCTTCAGCTGCTGAGCGTACCGACGCAGGGCTGTTTAACCCTGCCGGTATGCTCGCAGCAGGGGACGAGTGGCGCTCGCCCCTGGCTAGCATGGTAGCATAATGTATCACCAGCCGACTCATGAGCGCCCGCGCGTAATCCCGCACGCGTGCGTAATACCGCGAGATCGCGCGTGGGAGATTTGAAATGGAGACAGGAGATTAAACTATCTCCTGTCTCCATGGTTTCCAAACCAAGCAGGGCAATGCTAATTGTCCTGCTTTGTTTACAACCGTATTCATGACCAGGGCTGTGTTTCTACAGCTCTGGCTCATGAGACATTATATGTATTATACATATATATATATATATATATATATATATATATATATATATACATATTTATTTACACACACACATATATATATATATATATATATATATATATATATATATATATATACACTGTGTCTTAGTGCAACCTTTTTAACTCAAGCTAACTACTAACATGTCTAAATATAATTTAATTCTTGCCTAGCACTATATTCTGGCTAAGATTTGTTGACTGCTTTGTCAATCATCTTTGAGCAAGTTGATCCATCCATAGTGTAAAGCCATATTCATATCTGTTTCAGAGGCTCCATTCACAGCCTCCATCGCAGATTCTGTCATATTTGATGTAAATAATAACGCTGCATGCAGAGCTATTTTTTCAGTCAAATCGACGGACACCATGATGGAACCCATTATAAGTCAATGGGGTCTGTCGGCCGCCAGTGGTATAGGTTGCACTGCTTCCTGGTTCCCATCATAAATGGAAACCAGCATGCAGATGTGAACAAAGCCTAATAGTGTCAGTTCTTACTACTACTGTCCTCTACGGAGCTCCTGAACTACAGTAAGCCTGGTTGTAAAACACTGGTAACAGTATTAAGAAAAAACTATAAGGGTATGTTCACACACAAACTCAAAAACGTCTGAAAATACGGAGCTGTTTTCAAGGCAAAACAGCTCCTGTTTTTCAGACATTTTTTAAGCCACTTGCGTTTTTTGCGGCATTTTTTACGGCCATTTTTGGAGCTGTTTTTCTATAGAGTCTATGAAAAACGGCTCCAAAAACGGCTGAAGAAGTGACATGCACTTCTTTTTCGTGGCCATTTTTTTATGTGGCTGTTTTTCAAAACGGCCGTTTAAAAAAACAGCCCGTCAGAACAGAACGAGGTTTTTCCCATTGAAATCAATGGGCAGATGTTTGGAGGCGTTCTGCTTTTGATTTTTCGGCCGTTTACGGCCCGAATATAGGCCGTGTGAAAATACCCTTATGGTGAAGTCGCACTTGGCAGATTGTGTTGCAGAAATTTCTACGACTAAAAATGAATTCCAGTCATCTGAATTAGGTGCTTTCTGCAGCAGGTGCATGGATTTCTGCAATTTACATTCAGATGAATAGTACTGATTTTCAGTTGCAGAAAAATTCTGTAACAAAATCTGCCGCATGTGATTGCTCCCTTATTTTCCCATTAGTAATGAACCAAACAGGACATTTACTTCAATAAATGGCTTAGTATAAAAACTCACTGTCAATACCATATAAAACAATAAATAAAACAAAAACAGATAACTTCTCCACATGAATATATTCCTCCAGTTGAATGACATGGACCTTTGTATCAGAATATGGAGAAGATGAATACACAGAAACATTGTATAAAATATTATATTTGCTATGACTTTCAACAAAGGACCTTATGTATGAAAACAGTTTTTGAATTAAAAAAAAGTGTCTTTGTTGCCCACAGCAACTTATCAGATTATCATTTGCACTGATAATATAAAATCAGAACATGCTACGGGCAAAAAGCTACATATTATCTTAATGTTTCACATTAGCCGATATAGGTTTCCATCAGTGGCTCTGATATTTTTTATGACAAGAATAGCGTGGTCTGCAGAACTCCATAGGAAACCTAGCAGACTCCAATTATGTGAATGTTTTTTATAACCCTGTCCATCAAAATTTGTCAGGATTCATTTGAAAACAGAACCGGAATAGCAGTTATGGCTCTATTATGAACGGAAGTCATGTCACTATTGTGAACAAAGGCTAATATGTTTAAATTTGGGCTAATACTTTACAGTGATGTATTATACTTTTTGTAAGATGTTACATAAAAGATATGAATGTTAAACATGTGTAACAAATTTAATGAAATTATTTTTATTTTCCTATTTTGTATATTTATGTATTGTATACCTTAACCCCTTGGCGACATGCCACGTATATGTATGTAAGAGCCACCAAAAGGATGTATGGAGCGGGCTCAGGAGCTAAGCGTGCTCCATACTGAGCGGGTGTTGGCTGTATGTTACAGCCGACACCTCACTCTAACAGGCGGCATTGGAGATAACTCAGTTTCCGCCAATTTAACCACTTAGATACCGCAGTCAACAGCGAACACGGCATCTAGGCATTTAAAAGAGGGTGCGGCCTCCTCGGACAGCACATCAGGCTCCCGCACTATTTTGTTTGGTAAAGTGATGTACACCATGATGGAAGCGCAACAGAATCCATTAAAGTCCATGGTGTTCCGTCAGTTGTTGTTAGTGTTCGCCATGTGTCCTTTCTGACGCTTCTGGTTTTCCATTGTTCTACTCCTTTGATGTAGCAGCAGAAAACAAAAGCACAGATGGAGCCAATGACACCTGATCTTTACAGTGCACAAATATTTTCACATTTTGGACACTGTATACATGCAAAAATATTTAAAGTGTGTATGGAAAATTATTAGCAGTGTACTCACTGCAGTATGTGAGTACACTGCTAATATATATTCTGGTCCCCTGTCACGCTGATTATGATATTTTTATTGATTAAATCGATTAAAATCTACTAAAATATCATAATCAGTGTGACGGGGGACCAGAATGTGTATTGGCAGTGAGTACACTTTTAATACTTTTCCGTCCCCACATAATCCCTTTGAAGAGGTAAAAGCCCGTTCCTCCGCGATTGGACTACCCCCTTCCCCAATGGACAATACAATTTTTTTTTTATACGTTACCTCAACGCTCCTCTTTGCTTCTCGCCTCCGGGTCCCCTCTGGCTCCCTCAGCATGTTGCGGCTCTTTCAACGTACTAAAGCCGGACAGCATCAGGATTTCGTATGTGACTTAGCACTCAGGATGTTGAGCGGTGCTTCGATAAGACCCTGACACTGCTCGATGTCGGTACTCTGTATAAGCTTTGGCATGCCAAGGTAGCCTAAAAGAAGCAAAGAGGAGCACCGGTGAGTATACATTTTTTATTTTATGTCCGATGAGGGGAATGGATGGCGCACGCCTGCGGTGGTTGTAGCACACGGACAGCAAAAAGATGCAATGGATTTATTAAGAGGCGCGCTCCTCTTAATAGATCCATCACATCTTGCTTCAGCGAAGTAGAAAGCTAAGACTGATATATGAAATGCAAGTCTTAATAAATCTGCCCTTTGTTTTTGAGCAGAATATGATGTCCCTTGTTGTAAATGCACTACTCAAAAGATTAAGGGAACACTTTAATCACACATCAGATCTGAGCAAGAGATTCAAGTTGAAAATCTTTACAGATATAAATGTGTAATTTGTTAATAACAAAAAGTAATATCAACTGTCAATGGAAACAAAATCATCAACCATTTGAGGGCTAAATTCCAAATCACCACGAAAATGAAAGTAAAATATTTAAATCACAGGTGGATTCAATTTGCATGAATTTCATTAAGGCAACAATGTCTGGGCATGCTCGTGATGAGATGGCCGGATAAGGGCATCAGTGAGCTCCTGGACATTCGGTTGTGTTAGTTTGTGGCGTCAGATGCACTGATTCCTGATGTCCCAGGGGTTCTCAATTAGATACAGCTCTGGGGAATGTGAGGACCAAGTCAATGACATCAATGTCTTTTTCATCATCCATAAACTGCCTACAAACTCGGGCCACATAAAGCTGGGCGATGTCCTGTACCAGGAGGAACCAGGACCCCACTCCACCAGTTTAAGGTCTGACAATGGCTGTGAGGATTTCCTCCTAGCACATAAAGTAGTCAGGGTATTATTGGCTATCAAATGGAGGTTTGTGTGACCCTCTAAGGATATGCCTCCCCAGATCATCACTGACCTAACGCTAAACCGGTCATGTTGGATAATGTTGCAGGCAGCATGTGACAGACTCTTTCATGTCCATCACTTGGGCTTAGTGTGAAACTGTTCTCATCTGTGAAGAGGACAGGGCGCCAATGGCAGACCTGCCAATTGTGGTTTTCTCTGGCAAATGGCAATTGATCTTAATGGTGCTGGACTGTGAGCACAGGTCCCAGTACAAGATATTGGGCCCTCGTGCCACCCTCATGGAGTTTGTTTCTGACAGTTTGGTCAGAAAGATGTACACCAGTAGCCCGCTTATATTTCCTCATCCTACGGCTCAACAAACAAGCTCACTTTTAACCACTATCAACAAAGAAAAACAGATTAAATTATGCTTGTTAATGGTCAGATTGTTAGCACAGCCAGACGGACTCATTTTTTTTTTTTTTTTTTTTTGCTATATACACTTTTTGGGACACATTGTTACTGTTAATTTAATCTCCATTGTATAAAATAACTCTTTTCCACACTCTCCCAATTATTCATATTTCATCAACATGCTGATATGCTTTTTCTTCTATACCTTGCGTGTCTGGGTAAATTCTTCATTGTATTATTTTTTCCTCGCTGCTCTGTAAGCAAAATTCTTTGCCATAGCCTTTCAGTGTGTATCTTTCTGTCAAAGAAGCTGTCTGCAGGGTGTAGGAGTGAGGCCGCGCAGCAGGAAGCTCTAAGAAAGCAGGTTTTCTCCTGGTATTTCACACGACATAAAAAACTGTGGAGAAACCTCGCTCCCATTATCACACAATGACTCAGAGTCTTAGTCTCCCACATGGATGTTGAATATGGCAATTTTAAAGCCTTAATTATCAAGAGAAGGCAAGGGCACCAAGGCGTGCTTCCCAGATGCCCTGCTTTTTATAACACTGTGACTACGCTATGTGTTAGCACACATTAAGATGAAGTTAATATTGGTGTGAAACCTTAAAATGTTTGTAGAGTCAAAGGAGCGACAGGTACACATCATTTCAAAGTTTCATTTACAAGGTTACTGTGCTAACTATAAGAAATAGATGAGAGTCAAGTACTTTTAAATGAACAAATAACAAATGTCATTTAGGGCTATGCCACATGGAGAAAAACACATAAACAATTTATCACCACTGGGATCCCTCTATAAATAAGTGTCGGCGTGTTCTGTTACTGCCGTCACAATGGACTTTTCAACAGCATATGGGACTGTGAGAATTTTAAACCTTGGAGGATATTTCTTTGTAGGTGACAAATAAACAGTAGTGTTCCCCCAATGGATTATGTCTGGACTCATTTAGTAGAACTAGCTATACTAGCTTTAAATTTGAGATGTATACAGTTGACATCGCTGGCGGTGGAACCATCGGTTACTGTCCCCACCATTCGGCCTTTTTTTATGCAGGCGGCGCGATGACGTCACCGTGTCGCTTGCATCGTTCTGCTGGGTACAGCCTGGTCAGAAGAGACCAGGCCTGCATCGTCGGAGAAGAGCTGGAACGGAGACAGGTAAGTGTGGCACTAACTACAGGGGGTGGTGCATCTACAGGGGGGCTGTGTGGCGCTTTCTACAGGGGGCTGTGTGGCGCTATCTACAAGTGGGTAATGCTATTTACTGGGGGGGGTGTGGCACTATCTACAGGTGGGCTGTATGACGATATCTACAGGGGGGCTGTTATGCACTTGTGTGAGGAACTATCTATAGGGAGTGTGTGGCACTATTTACAGGGGGGGCCGTATGGCACTATTTACATGGGGCTGTATGGCCACTACCTCCAGGCGGACTGTGTGTGATGCAATCTACAGGGGGGTGTGGGGCACTATCTGCAGGGGGTTGTATGGTGCTATCTATAGGGGGTGTGTGTGTGTGATGCTATCTACAGGGGGGATGTTTGGCACTTTCTACTAGGGGGTGTGTGAGGCACCATCTATAGGGTAGTGTGTGGCACTGTATACAGGGGGGGCTGTAAGGGACTATTTAAAGGGGGCAGGGCTGTTTGGCCACTATCTCCGGGGGGGCTGTGGCCATGCAGATGACAATCAGACACACTAGACATATTTTTAAATTAATTTATTAAAATATAGGATGAAACCAATAACCTAGAAATAAAACACACAGATAGGCAAAGACTTTCAAATTCAATACAAGTACTGAACTGCATGGGTCATAGTATTCCCCATGAAATAGCAATGCTGGAGCATCTTTTCTAAGAACTCTGCATTGTGGTATTCCTCTGTTATGCCTCCAGGAGATAAATTAATAAATTAACAACTGAATGTCACCATTCCCATAGTTGCCAACAGTCCTGAATTTGTCAGGACTGTCCCGAATCTACAGAGACAATCCCGTCAGATTACGATTCCGGACCGTGTCCCGGAAACTTGAACTGGCGACCACTGTATTCCATTTTATCTGCGTCATCAGGACGCAGATACGATTAAATACTATGGCAGAGAATGCTCTGCTATTCACTAGGCTGCAGGCCACATCAGGCCTGCAGCCTATAAAACGCTGGGACAGGATCCTTGTGCATTCCGGCGCGATCCAGTGACGTCATCGCACTGGCATGCGAATGAATCCTGTCTCGGCACCTCATAAGCTGCAGGACTGAGGAGACTGTGGAGCTCTGTTCTTCACGGGAACGGGTCTAGGTGAGTATAAGTTTTTTTTATCTGTTTGGGGGGTTACCCAGGCACTATCTACAAGGGGCTGTGTGGCATTATCTACAGGGGGGCTGTGTAGCACTACCTACAAAGGAAGTAGAGTGGCACTATCTATAAAGGGGGGAGTGTGGCACTATCTACAAAGGGTGGAGTTTGGCACTATCTACAAATGGAGGAGTGTGTGGCACTATCTACAAAGGAAGGAGTGTGTGGCAATATCTATAAAGGGTGGAGTGTGTGGCACTATCTACAAGGGCGGTGTGTGGCACGATTTACAGGGGTCTGTGTGTTGAACTATCTACAGGGGTCTATATGTGGCACTATCTATAGGATGCTGTGTGTGGCGCTATCTACAGGAGGCTGTGTGCGGCACTATCTACAGAGGGCACTGTGGCACTACCTACAGAGTGCACTATGGCACTATCTACAGAGGGCACTGTGGCACTATATAAAAAGTGGCCTTTGTGGCACTACAGATGTAACCATCTTGACTTTTAACACATTAAATAAACAGTGTCAAGAAACTTTAACTTGACTTTTTCAATGGCTTTTGTTGTAAGATTTCATGCTGCAGCGATTTATCAGAGTCAAGATAAACTTGGCTACATCTGCATCTACAGGGGCTTTGAGGCACGATCTACAGAGGGCTTTGTGTCACTATCTACAGAGGGCACAGGGTCGCTTTGACACTATCTAAAAATGGTGTGTGGGGCATTATTTACAGGGGGCCAATGTGGCACTATCTACAGAAAGCAGTGTGTGCAAATATCTACAGGGAGCAGTGTGTGCCACTACCTACTTGGGGCAGTATGGGTCACTATTAAGAAACGTCTGTGTCTTTAAGATCGCCATGACTATTGATCTAGCTTCTGGGCGGTTCTGTTGACTTCCTGAGCCTATCCCACTTCTCTGTCTTCTTCCTGTCAGGTGTAGGGTGAGGTATCCCGCCTTGCGGTGGGCTCTGGCAAATACCTCAGAGTAGCCTTAGATTCTTTTAATCAGAGTTTGACGGATTTGGGGTTGCGGCTTTATTTGCGCGCTTACTCCCAACAGTCTCCAGCAGCCTTTTGGGAATTGCGCAACCAGTGATTCCATAATATATTCACGAGCTCATTTATATTATTTTTTCGCTATGGAACCTATTCAAGTCTTCAAATCTGAACTCAGCTGGTACAAGGTCTGGCTGTACAGACACAGCGGCATGAAACAGCACAGGCCCAAGCAGTCATCCCAGTCGCAACTCCGGTTGAACCAAAGGTGAATTTACCTGATCGTTTCTCTGGTGATCGTAAGTCTTTTGTCAATTTTCGGGAGAATTGTAACTTATATTTTCGACTAAGACCTATCTACTCTGGAATGGAGCAACAGTGAGTGGGAATCGTCATTTCACTCTTGTGGGGCGATCCCCAAACCTGGGCCTTTTCATTGAGACTTGATGCTCCTGATCTTTCTTCTGTAGAGGTCTTCTTAGGGGCCTTGGGTTTAGTATATGGAGAACCAGATATAACTGCAATGGCTCAGGCCAATCTGTTGTCTCTCCAGCAGGGACGATGGCCTGTCAAAGATTATTGTCAAACGCAAGTGGCTGTGCTTCTACTGTGGGGATGCTGGACATACTCTCAAGAACTGTTCCAGGCATCCAGAACTTTCAGCTCCGGAAAACTTTAGAGCCTAGATGGTCCTCGGGAATGCCATTTGGGCAGCCAGGTTTTTCCCATATTTTCAAAAACAATCCTTTTGCCTGATAATGTATAGTTTAATAATGTTTGTATTACTGGTCAAGCTTTTATAGATTGTGGTTCTGCGGCTAATTTCTTTGTTTTTCAGGTTGCAAAGAGTTTGGCTATCCCCCCTGTTTAGTTGAGTACCCCAGTCAAAGTTTCTGCTATTGATAATATCCCTCTCACTCAGGGGTCAGTTAAGTTCTCTACTCTGCCTGTTACATTGGAAGTGGGTACTTTGCATACTGAACAACTTACTTTCTTTATACTAGAATATTTGCCTTCTGAAGTAATATTGGGTATTCCATGGCTGCAGACACATAATTCGGTTATTGATTGGGTAAAAGCAGATTTGATTAAGTGGAATTCTAAATGTTATGATTCTTGCATATCTTTGTCTACTAATAATATAACTTGCAACGCACCAACATTGCCTGAGTGTATTCCAGATTTTGAGGATGTCTTTTATGAAATCGGTTGTGAATATGTCCGTCCTCATAGGCTGTACAACTGTCCCATTATACTTCTCCCTAATTCTAAGCTGCCTAAGGGGCGGATTTATAATCTTTCTGCTCCAGAAAGACAAGCCATGAAAGATTATTTTAAAGACAGTCTCCGTAAGGGCCATATCTTTGACGGATCTTACGAAAGGGGGTTCTGATCTTGTAAATTGGAAACCTAGTGCGGTCTCCGCCTTTGAAACCTTAAAACAGTGTTTTATAAAAGCGCCTGTACTTGTTCAGCCTGATCTTTCTATCCCCTTTTTTGTGGATGTTGATGCCTCAGAAATAGGTTTTGGGGCTGTGTTGTCTCAAGGATCTTCTGTATTGACTAATTTGCGTCCCTGTGCTTTTTTTCTTGAAAATTTTCTGCTACTGAAAAGAACTATGATATAGATAATCGTGAGCTTCCTGCTATTAAGTGGGCGTTTGAAGAGTGGGGGTGCCACTTTCTGGAGGGGGCTAAACATTAAATTACTGTCCTGACTGACCATTTTATAATCAGCCAAAGGACTCAATCCCAGACAGGCTAGGTGGGCCTTGTTCTTTACCAGATTTGACATTATTTGTAACCTACAGACCCGGGTCTAAAAATGTCAGGGCTGACGCATTATCTTGAAGTTTCTGTTCCTCACAGGTCCCCGACATTCATCCTGAACTGATCTAAGGGGATAGTGATTTCTGCAATATCACCTGATCTTGCAACTGAGATTAAAGTATGTCAACAACTCGCTCCGCAAACCATTCCTTCAGGGAGGTTGTTTGTACCCCCTCAGTTCAGATTTAGTTTGCTCTATGAGTTGCTTGATTCTGTTTTGTGTGCCCATCCAGGGTTAACTCTGACTAAAAAATTTGTCTCGTTGCTCTATTTGTGGCCGTCTTTGTCTCGTGATGTGAGTTCCCATGTCTTTGCTTGTGATGTCTGCGCTCGCGCTAAGACTCCTCAAACTCATTCTATGTGTGAACTGCTGCAATTGTCTGTTCCACAGAAACCTTGGTCTCATCTATCCATGGATTTTATCACTGATTTGCCTCCCTCTGAAGGGAAAACTGTCATTTGGGTTGTGGTGGACCGTTTCAGTAAAATGTGTCATTTCATTCAATTGCCTCAACTCCCTGATTCCAAAACTTTGTCTAAATTATTTGTTGATCAAGTGGTTCGCCTGCATGGTATTCCAGAAAATATTGTCTCTGATAGAGGTGTACAATTTGTGGCTAGCTTCTGGAGAGCTTTCTGTAAGAAAATAAGTGTACAGTTATCGTTCTCTTCTGAGACTAATGGACAAACTGAGTGCTTTAATCAATCCTTGGAACAGTATTTTAGGTGTTATATTGCTGATATGGGTCTCATATCTTCAATTAGTGGAATTTGCCACAAAAAATCGCCACCATGGTTTTCTTGATACCTCGCAGTTTTTCTGTAATTATGGTTTTCATCCTCGTTTTGGTTCATTTTCCACCTCTTCTAGTGATAAGCCTGAGGTGGAAGTTGAATCAAATAAACTGTGCACAGTTTTGGCTCAGGTTCAATTGAACCTGAAGAACTTCCAAGTTACTCAAAAGAAAAATGCTGACAAAAAACGTACGGTGGGTCCTTTCTTTAGTGTGCCCAAAGGGTGTGACTTTCTACTAAAAATCTCAGACTGAAAGTATTGTTTCGCAAGCTTTCTCCTAGGTTTATTGGTCTCTATGAAATTGTTGAAATTATTAATCCTGTATCTTTTCGTCTGGCTCTTCCTCCATCTCTTAAGATTCATGATGTTTTTCACAAATCTCTCCTTAAAAAATTTCTTGCAGCATCTAATCCCCGCAAGGAACCTCCTCCTCCAGTTCAGGTGGAAGGAGATGTGGAGTTTGAGGTTCAGAGGATTGTGGATTCCAGAATGGTCAGGGGTACTCTACAGTACTTGGTGCACTGGAAGGGGTATGGGCCAGAGAAACAAACTTGGGTTCCAGCCTATTCTGTACATGCTAGTCGTCTAGATAAAAGCTTTCATTTAAAGTTTCCTTTGAAACTTAGGCCGAGGTTTAAGGATCCAGTGGCCCCTCGTAGTAAGGGGGGTACTGTTAGGAAGCGTCTGTGTCTTTAAGATCGCCATGACTACTGATCTAGCTTCTGGTTGGTTCTCTCTTTACCCTCTGGCTGCCGGGTTACCTGTTCAGGTATAGCCTGCATTGCACTCCTTATCCAACACTGAACTCTGTTAGAACAACCTGAGTTCTGTGCTTAAAAACCATCCTCGGCTCTGGCGAATATCTCTGAGTAGCCTTAGATTCTATCAATCAGAGTTGTGATGAAGTTGGGGTTGCGGTTTTATTTTCACGCTTACGCTCCACAGTCTCCAGCAGTCTTTTTGGAATTGCACAACCAGTGATTCCATAGCAGGCACTGAATGTGGCACTATCTACGCTGTTTTTTTTTTAATGCTACCAGTAGTTTTTTAATGCTACCAGCACATATTGCCTAGCCCTAGTGAGAAAGTGAGACATCACCTGCCTGCATGCAACCAGATAACCAGAGAGATATACTGGTCACTATAGTAGTTGTGAGCCAAACTAGTGAAGAAACTTTTGTTTGTTTATTTGTATGCAGAAATTCTTGGAAGAAAGCCATGCCCAATTAGCCACACCCATCAGATAAACCACACCCCCATACGACACACCCGGAGTGTCCCTGGAAAAAAAATTCAAATGTCCGCAATTATGCATTCCCCTTGTCAATAAGGTTTGTCACTTTACACTCTGACACTGTCTAATCAATGCTGACAGTTTAAGACAGCTTTCTAGATTGTGCAAGTTCTTCTCTAGACTTGTCCACTGCTCTTGCAACCTTGTCACAAACATCCCTATCTGACCTCTGGAGATTGTTCAGCAAATTACTTCTGTTGTCTACAAAGCAGATTCTTGATGCCGTGTTCCTGGAAACATTAACATCATTGGTGTTCACATAAACACCATTGGGATATATGGGGTTAGCGGTAAATGTCTGAGATTCATTCATGCAGTGGCATTGCTATTAATGTAAACAGCAGAGGCTATCGGCCATTGCTATTAATGGTCCTATGATGTCTGCATTAATTAATCTGATGAAGTGCTTTGATATGTGAAATGAAATTTAACCTAGACTGTATGTTTGGGATAGAGAAATTGTGATCCTTAGTGGGGAAAGGTACTGATGTGAATGTGGACAATCGGTACAGTAATGCCGAATATGTTGGCGCTATATAAACAACAGAAATAAATAACAGGCACAAGATTATTATCAATGCCTATTAGAGTGCACAACATGCCCAAGCCACCACTTTAATTCACAATATATAGAGGTCTAAATATGTCTACCAAAATATCCTATATACAGTATTAACCAAATATGTAAATCTTACATGTTTAAATCACTTTTCTTGTTTGACTTAGAGAAATGACAAAGGGGTTATCCGGGAAGTGATTTTTTTTTATTAGGGGCTGAAAATTAAATAAATAAACCAAAAAAGCAATACTTGCCTACCCATGCGCCTGGCGATCCATTGCTGAGGCTCCAGTGGCACTCCCTGTGGTTGTTTATATGTATGTAGCATGTGACCGCTACAGCCAGAGAGCTCAACGGCCATATGTTGTATTTCTGGCATTATGTCAGAAATACGAATCATCAACACAGAGCCCCACTGAGCCCACGGATTGCCCGTAGCGGTTACATGCTACGTGCATGCAAACAACCCCCGGCAGGATAGGTAAGTATTGCTCTTTTGGATTATTTGTTTCATTTGCAGAACCGTACTAAAAAAAATCACTTCCCAGAGACCCCTTTAATTCTTCCCTCAATACTACACAAATAATGCCAAACAATGGACTGTTTATTACATTTACGTGATTAATTTAATCTTCTTTGTGATCTGTCTGCCTATTAACTACTCTACTTACTTTGTTTTAATTACTCTAATTTAAAAAGAATCTAAATCCAGTTTGTGCCAACCATGAATCCTTTTAAGCAAAATTTAAGTGCAAACACACTTAACAAATTGCACGTTGTACTCCTCTGCCTACAGTGTAATTACTAACCTTACAAACCTAACGTTGAACACACAGATTTTAGAGAAACATGCTGCTTACTGCTGTTCCCCATTGTCTACTAGAGAACGTGCTTCCACAAGACAAACACAAGAGGAAATGGAAGTAACATCATTGTTAAAAAGCAACCATATTACCTACTGTACTTACTATTTTAAAAGTTATGATCTTTTTTCTAAATATGCAAATAAGGCAATACTTGACAAGTGGGTGTCAACATCAGCGATTCTCCTGAGGTGGAGCTACCTCACAGTCTCTGACACTGTCCTATCAGCATGAAGCTGCTTCACACACAGTGTGAGAGACTGAGGCTGGAGGGAAGAGGGATCACTTCAAATAGCCATATCTCAGGCTGTGGACCACCTAGAACCACCTAGAGTGGTTCTGGTGGCATATGAAAGACGAGATTCTAATTTTTCATATGACACCAGGATCACAGTTCTAGCTGTGAAACAACCAGATATGTCACCAGCTGTATACTATATGATCACAATGTGTTGCTGGGCAAGGAAGGGGGAGAAGCTGTATGAAGCTGATTGGACAGCATCATACAGAAAACATTACACCATCCAGAGTGAAAAGAAAGAGTCACCTCCAATTGGCAAGTATAGCCAAATTAGCATATTTAGAAAAATGCACATAACTTTTTGAAAACAAATCACACTGTAGTTATCAGCATAGCGCCCATTAGACTAGCTAGGACATAAGGAATTAATAAACTAGTGACAGATCCCCTTTAACCCCTTCAGGACACGGCCAATTTTGGCCTTGAGGACAGAACAATTTTTTTTATATTTCCTTCCTGGCATCCCGACGCCCATAACTTTTTTATTTTTTGTGCAACGTAGTTGTTTGAGACTTTGTTTTTTGCGGGACGAGTTTTACTTTATGTAGATACCATATAGTACAAATACATTATCGTTTAATTTATATAAATTTTTATTTTGGCGAAAATGCAGAAAAAAAAAAAGCAGTTCCTCTGCAGTTTTAATTAATTTTTTTACACCATACACCGATCATCATAAATAATGTTATACGTTTGTTGTTCAGGTTGTTACGGTCGTGGCGATACCAAATATGTCTATATTATTTCATGTTTTGGGGCCTATATTTTAAAAAGCTTATTTAATGTAAAAAATGGGTATTTCTGTGTATTTTTTTACTTTTTTTTTTATTTAACATAAAAAAAAATGTTACATTAATTTAACTTTTTTTTTTTATCCCATAAAGGGATTTTTCATTTTTATTTTTTAACTGTAATGTACTGGTATATATCTATATGCCAGTACATCAGTCTGTGTACTGATTGTAATACATAGATTGAAATATGTTCAGACAGCCCTGGGGTCCTTCAATGGACCCTGGTCTATCTGGCCATACAAGTTATGGGCTTTGATCTCGTCACAGGGATTTCTGTGATGCGATCAAAGGGCAGTCCCCCCTCCTCTGAACGCCGCGGTCAGCTTTGATCACAGCATTTAAGATGTTAACAGCAGGGAGAAGAGGTTTCTCTTCTCTCCGACGTTGGAGCGGGGCTGCGGCTGTGTATTACAGCCGTTGCCCCGCTGCTGATCGCACGTGGAGACTGAGGGTATGTTCACACGTAGTCAACAAAAACGTCCGAAAATCCAGAGCTGTTTTCAAGGGAAAACAGACCCTGCTTTTCAGACGTTTTTTTACCAACTCGCATTTTTCGCGGCGTTTTTACGTCCGTTTTTGGAGCTGTTTTCATTGGAGTCTATGAGAAAACAGCTCCAAAAACGTCCAAAGAAGTGTCCTGCACTTCTTTTGACGAGGCTGTATTTTTACGCGTCGTCGTTTGACAGCTGTCAAACGACGACGCGTAAATAACAGGTCGTCTGCACAGTACGTCGGCAAACCCATTCAAATGAATGGGCAGATGTTTGCCGACGTATTTGAGACGTATTTCCAGACGTAAAACGAGGCAAAATACGCCTCGTATACGTCTGAAATTTGGCCGTGTGAACATACCCTCACTGTCACACAGGACGAGAATGCTCGTCCTAATGCGCGAAGTACCCGCTACTCAGGACGAGCATTCTCGTCCTGTGTCGGCAACCAGTTAAGCTAATATTGGCAAAATAAAGTTCCAGTATCTTATAGTCACTAAAACAAACTTGATTTTAAGCACATGGTTCACATGTGAAGTATAGGTCAGTGATGGGAAACGTCTTTGGAGTGATTAACATTTGGAAGATTGCGACATTTAGGCCAGGATCACACGTTCATATTAGGGGTGGGGAAAGGAGTGTGTTGGTGTATACCTACGAGATAATGCAGCTTTGTTTCATTTAGTTTTGTATGAGTGCATATTAATTCCATATGCAGGGTGGCATTTTCACCATTTACATATATCCCTCCCAGTCACTTCCTCTCCAGATATATAACACACACACACACACACACACACACACACACACACACACACACACACACACACACACACACACACACACACACACGCACTCATGCACGCATGCACGCACGCACACAGTTTTGATGCCGTTTTTTTTTTTAACTAATCACAGAAGTGGACACAAGAGAAAGGAGATGCATCAGTCTTTTCTTTTTATATTTTTCCTTCTTTTTGGATCCATTTCTGGTTTTGGCTCAAAAAACTGAGCCAAAAATTGCCACAAAAACTGCAGCAAAATTGTGTGTGTGATCCTGGCCTCAAAATAAATGTTTCCTTTGTTTGACTGGGTATATAATGTGGGAGAGAAACTAGGGGAACGTCTTGTATAATAGTAGCAGGAATAAATACATATGTGGAGGGGTATAGCTATAGGGGGTGCAGGTTATGACTCAGTATACAGTATGTGTCATGTGGGGGTGACAGTGAGCGGAGAGAGTGTGACGTATAATGGGAAACTGACACTGATGTAAAATGCTGGACTAACACTTCGTGGAGAAGATGTGATATACTATGTGGTAGGACTGACACTGAAGGAAAGTTTGATGAACGATAGAAGAGGAAAGGCGTGACCCAGGTGCAAGTTGTAATGACACAGGGTATATCTTTGACATAGGCACCAAAGCACCCTTTCCCCCACACATGGACCTTACCCACTAAGTTACCTCAGTCAGATTTCTAGTCAGGTCTGTATTTTAATGTATAAACTAGTATACAGTATTTTTAGAGTTTTTGGTTGAGAACACATGGAGCGGCAGCCACATGCGGATTAAACCACACCCACATGTTGTGTCAAATGGCTGCGATTCGCCATAATTCATGCGGCCATTCGCCACAGCATGGGGGGTGTTTTTGTCCAAATGCGGCTGCCGCTCTGTATGTTTTTGCCCTTACTTTGCAGATATTATAGTCCAGGTGAGTGTCGGTTTGCTTAAAAGATAATCAACCGGTTTCTGACCGCTGGCAGTATATAAACATCCAGCGGTCTGGGTCCTTAAAACCTGCACCATAGAGTATTTACTGCGCAGGTTTTAGCTTGCTGCCCGAGCGATTAGGCAGCTGAATGTTGTTTAAACATGCATGCACAAACACTACGTGTGTGTGTGTGTGTGTGTGTGTGTGTGTGTGTGTGTGTGTGTGTGTGTGTGTGTGTGTGTGTATGTGTGTGTGTATACAGTATATATACCTATCACACCCTCTTGCATATGTGTAGTAAGTATGTTTATACAGTGAAGGAAATAAGTATTGGATCCCTTGCTGATTTTATAAGTTTGCCCACTGTCAAAGAGATGAACAGTCTAGAATTTTTAGGCTAGGTTAATTTTACCAGTGAGAGATAGATTATATAAAAATAAAAGAAACTGAAAATCACATAGTCATAGTCATATTAATTATATATATTTATCTGCATTGTGCACAGAGAAATAAGTATTTGATCCCTTTGGCAAACAAGACTTAATACTTGGTGGCAAAACCCTTGTTGGCAAGCAGAGCAGTCAGACGTTTTTTGTAGTTGATGATGAGGTTTGCACACATGTTAGATGGAATTTTGGCCCACTCCTCTTTGCAGATCATCTGTAAATCATTAGGCGGAATTCACACGACAGGGATTCCCGGCCGGGTGCCGGCCGTTCATAAATCGGCCGGCACCCGGCTGCATTAGGAATAATAGACCCCTAATGGGGCTATTCACACGACCGATTTTTTGACGGCCGGGAAAACCGCCCATCAAAAAATAGGACATGCTCTATTTTCAGCCGGGTGCCCGGCCGCCCGGCTCCCATAGAAGTCTATGGGGCCGGGTAATACACGGCCATCACCGGAATGTGTTCCGAGTGATGGCCGGGTCTACCGTCGCTCGCGCACTCTCTCTCCTCCTCCTCACAGTGCAGAGTGCATGTGAGGAGGAGGATCTTTTATTGCTCGCTGTAGGAGTCGGAATCCCCAATCCCCGGCTGGGGATTGGGGATTCCGCTACAGGAGAAGTGAGTGACTACACTGTCCATATATGGACACAGCGAAGTCACGCACTTCTGCAGCGGAATCCCCGACTCTATGGCCGGGGATGCCGCTACAGGAGAAGTGAGTGACTACACTGTCCATATATGGACACAGCGAAGTCACTCACTTCTGCAGCGGAATCCCCGACTCTATGGCCGGGGATTGCACTACAGGAGAAGTGAGTGACTACACTGTCCATATATGGACACAGCGAAGTCACTCACTTCTGCAGCGGAATCCCCGACTCTATGGCCGGGGATTCCGCTACAGGAGAAGTGAGTGACTACACTGTCCATATATGGACACAGCGAAGTCACTCACTTCTGCAGCGAAATCCCCGACTCTATGGCCGGGGATTCCACTACAGGAGAAGTGAGTGACTACACTGTCCATATATGGACACAGCGAAGTCACTCACTTCTGCAGCGGAATCCCCGACTCTAAGGCCGGGGATTCCGCTACAGGAGAAGTGAGTGACTACACTGTCCATATATGGACACAGCGAAGTCACTCACTTCTGCAGCGGAATCCCCGACTCTATGGCCGGGGATTCCGCTACAGGAGAAGTGAGTGACTACACTGTCCATATATGGACACAGCGAAGTCACGCACTTCTGCAGCGGAATCCCCGACTCTATGGCCGGGGATGCCGCTACAGGAGAAGTGAGTGACTACACTGTCCATATATGGACACAGCGCAGTGACTCACTTCTGCAGCGAAATCCCCGACTCTATGGCCGGGGATTCCGCTACAGGAGAAGTGAGTGACTACACTGTCCATATATGGACACAGCGAAGTCACTCACTTCTGCAGCGAAATCCCCGACTCTATGGCCGGGGATTCCGCTACAGGAGAAGTGAGTGACTACACTGTCCATATATGGACACAGTGACGTCACTCACTTCTGAAGCGGAATTCCCGACCTGTGGCAGGGAATTCCTCTTCAGGAGAAGTCAGTGACTACACTGTCCATATATGGACATTGAAGTCAGTGACTTCTCCTGGAAGGGGGGGGATGGGTGCAACCTACAGGGGACTGTGTGGCATCACCTACAGGGGGCAGGGTGGCATCACCTACAGGGGGCAGGGTGGCATCACCTACAGGGGGCAGGGTGGCATCACCTACAGGGGGCAGGGTGGCATCGCCTACAGGTGGCAGGGTGGGTGGCATCACCTACAGGGGGCAGGGTGGGTGGCATCACCTACAGGAGGCTGGGTGGGTGGCATCGCCTACAGGGGGCAGGGTGGGTGGCATCGCCTACAGGGGGCAGGGTGGCATCGCCTACAGGGGGCAGGGTGGCATCGCCTACAGGGGGCAGGGTGGCATCGCCTACAGGGGGCTGTGTGGCATCGCCTACAGGTGGCTGTGTGGCATCGCCTACAGGGGGCTGTGTGGCATCGCCTACAGGGGGCTGTGTGGCATCGCCTACAGGGGGCTGTGTGGCATCGCCTACAGGGGGCTGTGTGGCATTGCCTACAGGGGGCTGTGTGGCATTACCTACAGGGGACTTGGTGGCATTACCTACAGGGGACTTGGTGGCATTACCTACAGGGGACTTGATGGCATTACCTACAGGGTGCTGGGTGGCATTACCTGCAGGGGACAGGGTGGCATCGCCTGCAGGGGGCTGTGTGGCATCGCCTGCAGGGGGCTGTGTGGCATCGCCTGCAGGGGGCTGTGTGGCATCACCTACAGGGGGCTGGGTGGCATTACCTACCAGGGGGGCTGTGGCATTATCTACAAAGGGCTAAATTCATCCGATTTTAAAACGGACAGGGAAAAAAACGGATGCAAATCGGGTCCAAATCGGCCGGTAAAAGCGGCAACTCGGCCCGGAACGGAATCGGAACGGATGCAAACCGGCCGGGAAAATCGGCCAAAAACGGCCGATTTTCCCGGCCGACACTCGGACCCTGTCGTGTGAATGAGGCCTTAAGATTTCGAGGATGTCGCATGGCAACTCGGATCTTCAGCTCCCTCCATAAGTTTTCGATGGGATTAAGGTCTGGCGACTGGCTAGGCCACTCCATGACTTTCATGTGCTTCTTTTTGAGCCACTCCTTTGTTGCCTTGGCTGTGTGTTTCGTGTCATTGTCGTGCTGGAAGACCTAGCCACGAGCCATTTTTAATGTCCTGGTGGAGGGAAGTAGGTTGTCACTCAGGATTTGACGGTACATGGCTCCATCCGTTCTCCCATTGATGTGGTGAAGTAGTCCTGTGCCCTTAGCAGAGAAACACCCCCAAAACATAATGTTTCCACCTCCATGCTTGACAGTGGGGATGGTGTTCTTTGGGTCATAGGCAGCATTTCTCTTCCTCCAAACACGGCGAGTTGAGTTAATGCTAAAGAGCTCAATTTTAGTCTCATCTGACCACAGCACCTTCTCCCAATCACTCTCAGAATCATCCAGATGTTCATTTGCAAACTTCAGACGGGCCTGTACATGTGCCTTCTTGAGCAGGGGGACCTTGCGGGCACTGCAGGATTTTAATCCATTACGGAGTAATGTGTTACCAATGGTTTTCTTGGTGACTGTGGTCCCAGCTGCCTTGAGATCATTAACAAGTTCCCCCCGTGTCGTTTTCGGCTGAGCTCTCACCTTCCTCAGGATCAAGGATACCCCACGAGGTGAGATTTTGCATGGAGCCCCAGATCGATGTCGATTGACAGTCATTTTGTATGTCTTCCATTTTCTTACTATTGCACCAACAGTTGTTTCCTTCTCACCCAGCGTCTTACTTATGGTTTTGTAGCCCATTCCAGCCTTGTGCAGGTCTATGATCTTGTCCCTGACATCCTTAGAAAGCTCTTTGGTCTTGCCCATGTTGTAGAGGTTAGAGTCAGACTGATTAATTGAGTCTGTGGACAGGAGTCTTTTATACAGGTGACCATGTAAGACAGCTGTCTTTAATGCAGGCACCAAGTTGATTTGGAGCGTGTAACTGGTCTGGAGGAGGCTGAACTCTTAATGGTTGGTAGGGGATCAAATACTTATTTCTCTGTGCACAATGCAAATAAATATATATAATTTTGACTATGTGATTTTCTTTTTTTTTTTTTTTTATAGAATCTATCTCTCACTGGTAAAATTAACCTAGCCTAAAAATTCTAGACTGGTCATGTCTTTCACAGTGGGCAAACTTACAAAATCAGCAAGGGATCAAATACTTATTTCCTTCACTGTATATGCAATAGTCAATTATGTTGTGATTTGTGTGTGTGTGTGTGTGTGTGTGTGTGTGTATGTGTGTGTGTGTGTGTGTGTGTGTATGTGTGTGTGTGTGTGTGTGTGTGTGTGTGTGTATGTGTGTGTGTGTGTGTGTGTGTGTGTGTGTGTGTGTGTGTATGTGTGTGCGTGTATATGCTACTATGCAGTTAGTGTATGCATGTAAACATACATGTAGTGCATGTGTAAACATATATGTAGTGAGTGCCATGATTGTGATAGAGACTAGGACTATGGTGGTGAACATTATTGTGTATGTAAGCAAGGGAAACATTGTATATCTAATATATATTATGTAGTGTAGATGGTACTGTATGGTTTTATTATGTGGTCTTTTTAGCGGTAACATTTGCCTGAACTCTGTATAGTGGTTTATTATGGATATTGTGAGACAATAGTAGTGAGGCACTGGATGATGGGGATATTTGAGCCATGTATCATACCATCATGCAAGCAACTTCCAACACTTACTTGAATGCTGTATAGTATTTGGACATTGTAGGAGGACATTATTTTGGTCTTGTTAGGTTTTATGTGGTTACTGTATGGCATTATTATGCTCAGCCAATGTTATTTGGATATTGTATGACATTATTATGTGGGCACTGTATGGTGGAATCATTTGTTTGTTATATAACAGTATATTTGGAGCACTGTATGATACTACGATATGAGCACTGTATGGTAGTGTTGCTTGAGTATTGTATGTCACTATTATTTTTATATATTATTATAGCACAAAAACTGAAGTGCAGCAAAACTGCTGAATGAGGCGTATTCGATCTCAGTGCCTGGGGTAGCAACATGTGTAAATACGGCCCTTTCTTCACCCCAGCATTCTGACAAGATACCTTGATCATTGGACCCCAGGAAAAAGTAAGATTTTTATTTCTTCCCTGCGCACTACTGCTGTAGCTGCATTATAAATCAATCAGTCCACTCTATTGCTACAGCGCATTGGCAGCACTGGAGTGTGCAGAAATTATGTATAAGGGTTCAGATCACATACACTGTTTATACATTTCATACCAACACTTCCACTTTGGCTGGTGTAGTGTTTGTTAATCTCACTCTGTTACACCTAAACCTACATTACTGCTTTAATGCTTCTCTCCATCAGTGGAGCCAAGAGTAAGTTACCTTGGCCACTGGGACTGTCTATTTTAAGATTAAATGCCACTCCAACAGTAACAGAAAATGGAGATTGACTCCATACACAGATGTGATTGCAGGAACCGATCCCAACTTAAGCATCCTTGCCGCCATGGTACATTTTTGTGCAAAATGTTAATAGTACCAATTCTCATCTTCCCTTTTATGTGTTACTATTTTTTCTTACGGTTCTTATACACGGGATAAAAGCACATACACACCAACTACAGCATATTAAATTGGGTGGTACAGTCTGTATTGCACATGTTAGCCGCACCTTTTGTGCTTTACCTACCGTGTTTCCCCGATAGTAAGACACCCCCGATTGTAAGACGTATCGGGGGTTTCAGGGGGGTCGGCTAATATAAGCCGTACCCCGAAAGTAAGACATATGTCTTACTTTCGGGGAAACACGGGGGTATTGCCGCCTCCTGCCCACTTCCGCGCCGCCCCCCTCTCCATACGTCACCGCGCCGAAATACGGTAATGCAGGATAGAGAGAAGGGACAGCCTTTTCTGTAATAAAAGTTAAAGAAATTCATACTTACCCGGCCGTTGTCTTGGTGACGCGTCCCTCTCTTCACATCCAGCCCGACATCCCTGGATGACGCGGCAGTCCATGTGACCGCTGCAGCCTGTGATTGACCTGTGATTGGCTGCAGCGGTCACATGGCCTGAAACGTCATCCAGGACGTATGCTACGGTATATTTTTTTCCAATATAAGACATACCCCGAAAGTAAGACATAGTGGGGCTTTTGGGGATAAAAAGAAAGTAAGACACTGTCTTACTTTCGGGGAAACACGGTATTTATAAATAGGTTGGCTTACACTTCATACACTGTATGATATTTTCCACAAAAATTCCATACGTGTACATAATCGGTGGGAGGTCATTCCTTCACAATGTCGTACATGCACATCATGGTAATCACACAGGCACAGCTATTGATTCAAATATAATGGTGGTTTCTCTTGGCTCAAATACCCACAAAATCTCTCTCAGACCGGAGCAGGCAAAACTAAATTGGGTATGATCCAACAAATACCCTAAATAGCATATATAAAGTACAGTGAAGTTTACCGCTCAGACGGCACTGGTAACAGTCCAATATCATTCAGTATAGACACTCTCTCCCAGAAAAATGCAGTGGACAGTCCGCATTTTACTAATAATCATGCCCCAGAGGAAGCCGGAAGGGCGAAACCCAGGGTCGGGCGAGAGTGTTTGGCGTGCCGCCTAGAAATTTTAAAGATTTTTACTTACCTTGATGCTTTTATTTCTTGTTACTTCTGTGAGTATGGATTAAACTTGGCGTGGAGCAATCTTTTTCAGAGGGTGTTGCACTATGTGTCTTCCTTTTCCATCTATTAGAGACATAAGATCCTTTTCCTACCAGGAGTTCTTTGAATGTGGAGGGAGACGATAAGGAGCTTGGTGGAACTACAAGGATAAGAATTACCATCCACACAGCTATTGATTAACAGCCAAACTCCTGAACTAACGCCCAGGATTTTAGAACGCCAAGAACTCCGATCCCGGCCATTTAATGGTGACTATTCAAATAAATGATGCGTGTGGTCCATCAGAGTGAGAATTGCTCTTACAGTCCAGCTCCCTCCGTTCTGGCATAGATAGGGGGGACCCATTTTTATGATGCCCATAAGCCCTAATAGAGCCTATAGACAAGGGTTTTTGTCCTGCGACAACACCTTTTACTAATAATAGGCTAATGCTTATTACCGTATAGTCATAGGTGTGGGTTGACACCACAGTTTTGTCTAAAATCCAAGGGAGTGCTTCAGAATATTTCTGTTCTCCTGTTCTGTTTTCTAGGCATAGTTAAATTATGCTTAGCAACTGAAGATGCACCCAACAGGTAAAACCACTACATTCACATGCTCCTGTGGAGCCTGGCTGTGTCACTTCTGAAACTGTGGAAAGGCTGGTAGCACATATTGATACACACCGCCAGTACTTCCACAATCTGCGTTTCACATTGAAAGATGGCCACTGGTCCTCAGCAGTGAAGCACAGGGGTAATTTCAAGAATTTTTTTTAAAAAACATTTTGTTGTCAGGACTAGAGGAACTAGTAGGGGACTTTTGTATGTCCCTTTGAGAGTTTTTTTTGTTGTTATTGGATTTGTTGTTTTTTTTAGAATTATATTTTTCAGAAGTTTAAAATGCCTTCAATATGAATGCTCACAACATTTAGACAAATAACTTTTTCCCCCTGAGTTAAGAGTATACTTTCTAGAAAATTTCTAGCAGACAGTAACATACTTAATCAGGACCTGTGAACCTATCTTGTCAGCTGTCTTCCTGCTCTCTGGAGCATGCCCTGTCATTGGATTTAATCCTTTCAATTCATCGTAGATCTCGGCTCTTTCAGAACGAAAAATACTGGCACAACTGTCCATATCTATCAGTGTCAGAAAAGATGATGCCTAGGGGCATTCTTTAAACCTCAATGCCTAGTCACTTCAGCACATATATGTCCTAAGATTTTTCACTTCTAGTAAGGTTAGTGGATTTTCCATTCAGGATGTTGGTAGACATAATGAGGACTTGTGTTCTATAAAATATCAGGACAAAAGGAATTGTTCCCAACTCAAGGTTTTCTGCCATGTTAGATACTGTATGTGTAAAATATGTTCACGAATGCAGAAGAATAGTGTACAAAGAGTAGTGCTACCAAAAAAAAACGACATTTCTTTTTTCAGAATTAAGTATTGCTGTTATAAGCTCATAGACTTGCCTAAAAAAATCTGGTCACATGAATATTGTAACAGTAACCTTGTGCAAGTAGCCTATACATATAGACTGGAGGGAAGGTTGTTTTCTGACCCATAATGAAAATGGTAGCTCAGCAGATTGTAACATGTCATAGACATGAGGGTGTAATTGAAATGACCAGGGAGCCCCAAGGACAGGACCCCCAATAAGCAACCTGAGGGGGGAAAGTGAAGACATTCCACTTTACCAGCAGTTCCATTAGTCTGGTATAATGCTGTCTGGCTGTTAAATCACAGCCACCCTCTGTCTCCGACTATGCGCTGATCTCTATTAATAGTGCAGGAGAGGAAGGGGAAGCTAAATGGATTGGCTTGAGACAGGAAGCATGGTAGGACCCTGAAGAGATGAGTATATACTAGTATATAATTCACTGCCATAGATTACCAGGAAATGTACCATTAAACCCCTCACTGCGCTAGTCCACCAAGGACTTTATCATTAACCCATTCACTACCCTAGAGAAACATTTATAATTATTCCTATACTCTCCTAGACCACCTGGGATTTTACCATCATATCCCTATCCTAGAACAGGGATTTCTCTATTAACCAGTTCACTACCCTAGAAAGCCAGCAATGTCCCCATTAATTACTTCCATAACCTAGTCCACCAGGCATTGTCATCTTTAACCTGTTTACTACCTTAGATTAAAATGAACCCTAAAACCACCCAGCATTATTTTGTATGGTGGTATTAATAGTTAAATGAGTTGCAGTGTTACATGGGCCTATCTGGCAGTATTATATGAGCTCATTAAGGTAGTAATATTTGGATACTGGATATTATGTGGGCACTATATGGTGGTATTATGTGGGCTGTATATGTCATTATTATTGTGAGAATATATGGGAATGTTATTGTGTATTATTTGAACACTGTATGGCAGTTTTATTTGCACAGTGTTATATGGGTAATATAGTAGTGTTATGTGAACATTAAATTGTTATATTATCTTACCGCTCTATAGAGGTCTTATTTAGGAATTGTTTGGCAGCATTTCTAGTATCCGAGTTATATCTATCTATCTATCTATCTATCTATCTATCTATCTATCTATCTATCTATCTATCTATCTATCTATCTATCTATCTATCTATCTATCTATCTATCTATCTATCTATCTACATACAGTACTGTGCAACACTTTTAGGCAGTTGTGGAAAAATGCTGCAAAGTAAGAATGCTTTCAAAAGTAGTGTTAATCGTTTTTTTATCAATTACCCAACTGCAAAGTGGATGACTAGAATAGAAATCTAAATCATATCAATATTTGGTGTGACCACCCTATATCTTAAAAATAGCTTCAATTCTTCTAGGTACGTTTGCACACAGTTGTTGAAGGAACTCGACGGGGAGCTTGTTCCAAACATCTTGGAGAACTAACCACAGATCTTCTGCGGATGTAGGCTTCCTCAAATCCTTCTGTCTCTTTATGTAATCCCAGACAGACACGATGATGTTACGATCAGGGCTCTGTGGGGGCCATATCATCACTTCCAAGACTTCTTGTTCTTTACATTGAAGATAGTTCTTAGTGACATTGTCTGTATGTTTGGGGTTGTTGTCCTGCTGTAGAATAAATTTGGAGCCAATCAGATGCCTCTCGGTTGGTATAGCATGATAGATAAGTATCCATTAAACCTGACCAAATCCCTAATCCCATTTGCGGAAATGCAGGCCCAAACTTGCATGGAACCTCCACCATGTTTCACTGTTGCCTGCAGACACTGATTAATGTACTGCTCTCCAGCCCTTCGGTGAACAAACTGCCTTCTGTTACAGCCAAATATTTAAAATTTTGACTCATCAGTCCATAGCACCTGCTGCTATTTTTCTGCACCCCAGTTCCTATGTTTTCGTGCATACTTAAGTCACTTGGCCTTGTTTCCACGTCGAAGGTATGGTTTCTTGCCCGCAATTCTTCCATGAAGACCACTTCTGGCCAGAGTTCTCCAAACAGTAGATGGGTGTACCTGGGACCCACTGGTTTCTGCCAGTTCTGAGCTGATGGCACTGCTGGATATCTCCTGATTTCGAAGAGAATTAAGCATGATGTGTCTTTGATATGCTCCACGAAGTTTTCTTGGCCGACCACTGCGTCTACAGTCCTCAACGTTGTCCGTTTCTTTGTGCTTCTTCAAAAGAGCTTGAACAGCACATCTTGAAACCCAAGCCTGCTTTGGCATCTTTAGACCTTGCTAATGCAGTATAGCTACCTTGTGTCTTGTTGCTGTGCTCAGTCTTGCCATGGTGGACCTGTGACATGAAACTGGCTTCCACAACCTCACCTTTGTAGCAGAGTTTGGCTATTCCTCAACCAGTTTTAAGCCTCCTACACAACTATTTCTGTTACAGTTAATTACTGTGTTTCAACCTACATATGCAAATGATGATCATCATCACCTGTTTGGTATAATTGGTTAATCACACACCTGACTATAATCCCACAAAATCCATGACTTTGTGCAAGTGTATGTGTATAGGTTCAGACAGCACCAGATACGTGGAAGGGTGTGGTTTTGCACGGATAGGGGCCCAACTCAAATATAAATATAAAAGAGTATCCGGCACACCAATTTTGAAACGAAGGTATTTTTATTTTGTTTTTGTTTTTAATGCCAGTGACAGAGTGCGACGTTTCGGTCTAAGTGACTTTCATCTGGCACTGAGCCGTGCTGGAAACTGCATAGACGAGCGCTAGTGGTGCTGATAGCGGCTGGCCGCTGTATCATGGCGCTCTAGCAGAATTGATGCTGTTTTGAAGGCAAAGGTTGGTCACACCAAATATTAATTTGATTTACATTTAACTTCTGTTCATTCACTTTGTATTTTGTTAATTGATAAAAAAAAAATATTAACGCGTCTATTTTTAAATGCATTTTTCCTTTGCAGCATTTTTCCACAACTGCCTAAAACTTTTGCAAAGTACTGATTGTGTGCTATATATATATATATATATATATATATATATATATATACATATATATATACAGTTAGGTCCAGAATTACTTGGACATCGACACGATCTTCATGATTTGGGCTCTGCATGCCACCACATTAACCACTTCCCGCCGTAGCCCTTTTTCAGATTTTCATTTTCGTTTTTTCCTCCCCACGTTCCGAAAGCCATAACTTCTTTATTTTTCCGTCTATATAGTCCTATGAGGGCTTGATTTTTGCGGGACGAGTTGTAGTCCATATAATGTACTAGGAAACGGGCAAAAAATTATTTGTGGGGTAGAAAATGAAAAAAACAGCGATTCCTCGTTTTTTTTTTTGCGCTTCGTTTTTATGGATTTCACTGTGCAATTAAACATGTTAACTTTATTCTGTGGGTCAATACAATTACGGCGATACCAAATATTTATCGTTTTTTCTATATTTTACTACTTTTACAAGTAAAGATCTAAGTGTAAAAAAGAAAATGTATTTTGTGTCGCCAAATTCCGAGAGCCATAACTTTTTTATTTTTCCGTTGATTAAGTGGTATGAGGGCTTATTTTTTGCAGTATAAGCTGTAGTTTTTAATAAGACCATTTTGGTGTACATGCAACATTTTGATCACTTTTTATTTCTTTTTTTGTAGGAGATGAGGTGACCAAAAAATAGAGATTCTGGCGTTTACTTTTTTTTTACGGAGTTCACCGTGCAGGTTAAATAAGGATATATTGTAATACTTCAGACTTTTATGGATGCGGCGATACCAATTATGTTTATTTTTTTTACTATGCTTTAGGCGGAAAATGGGAAAGGGGGGGTTTTTAGAACATTTAATTTGAATATTTTTTTTTATTAGTCCCCCTAGGGGACTTCAACCAGCGATCGTTAGATCGCTTGCACGATATACTGCAATACTAATGTATTGCAGTGTATCGTGATTTTGACAGGCATCTATTAAGCCCTGCCGTAGGCAGGGCTAAATTGGTGCACAAATATGGCGGACCTGGGGGCCTTCATTAGGCCCCCAGGCAGCCATAGCAACCATCGCCCCTCCGCAATTGCGTTGTGGGGGGCGCGATGAGCTGTTAGAGGGGGTCGTCCCCCTCTTACTAACGATTTAAATGTTGCAGTCGCTATTGACCACGTCATTTAACGAGTTAAACGAGCAGGATCGCGCTCGAGCGCGATACAGCTCATTACTCTGAAGAGTCGGCTGTAACAAACAGCCGACACCCGCATCGTATGGAGCGGGTTCACTCCTTGAGCCCGTTCCATACTTCCCCTACCCGACTTTGGCGTATGGATACGTCAAGTGTCGGGAAGGGGTTAATTCAAGGAGTTGAACAAATATATCCCTGAACACTTCAGAATTCATCCGGCTGCTTCTGTCTTTAGTTACATCATAAATAAACAGTAGTGACCCAGTGCCCTTGGCAGCCATTCATGCCCATGCCATCACACTGCCTCCACCATGTTTTACAGAGGATGTGGTGTGCTTTGGATCATGAGCCGTTCCAAGCCTTCTCCATACTTTCTTCCTCCCATCATTCTGGTACAGGTTGATCTTAGTGTCATCTGTCCAAATAATGGTGTTCCAGAACTGGGCTGGCTTCTTTACATGTTGTTTGGCAAAGTCTAATCTGGCCTTTCTATTTTTGAGGCTGATTAATGGTTTGCACCTTGTGGTGAACCCTCTGAATTTGCTCTCATGAAGTCTTCTCTTTATGGTAAACTTAGATACTGATACACCTACTTCCAGGAGTGTTCTTCACTTGGGTACATGTTGTGAAGGGGTTTTTCTTCACCATGGAAAGGATTCTGCAATCATCCACCACTGTTGTCTTCCGTGGACGTCCAGGCATTTTGGAGTTCACGAGATCACGAGTGTGCACTTTTTTTTCAAGAATGTACCAAACTGTTGATTTGGCCGCTCCTAACATTTGTGCTATCTCTCTGATGGATTTTTTCATTTTTTTTTCAGCCTAACGATGGTCTGATTCACTTGCATTGAGAGCTCCTTTGACCTCATGTTGTGGGTTCACAGCAACAGCTTCCAAATTTCAAATGCCACACCTGCTATCAACTCCAGACCTTTTACCTGCTTAATTGATGATGGATTAACAAGCAAATAGTCCATGCAGCCCATTAAATAGCTTTTGAGATAATTGTCCAATTACCTTTGGTCTCTTGAAAAAGAGGCAGCTACATATTAAAGAGCTGTAATAAGAAGTATAGACCTAACTTAAGTTTTTATATTAACTGGAACTCTGTTCAATCATAGAGCAAACTGTGTGGCGGTATACATACTGCTGCTTTATCCTCTCTATCCCATCCCTATCCGCATTTCTCTGATCAGTGCAGGGAGAGAACTGGAAGCTGAACTGAAGCCTTGGACCCTGGATAAGAAATATAACCACTTATCTGCCCTATACCAGGATTCTAAAATGAACCGCTTTATTACTCTAGGCCACGAGCGATTCTGTCATTAGCCCCTTTACTCCGCTAGACCAGGTAATTATTAGGGTCCTGTGTGTTAATATATATGATGAGGTTCTGTATTG
Source organism: Rhinoderma darwinii (assembly GCF_050947455.1). Lineage (NCBI taxonomy): Eukaryota > Metazoa > Chordata > Amphibia > Anura > Rhinodermatidae > Rhinoderma > Rhinoderma darwinii. Next base: position 178,533,652 of record NC_134689.1, on the reverse strand, counting down.
TCCAGCTTAGGATCAGTTCACATCACATCAGAGCTAACATCCTTATATATGTTGTGAGTGTTTCATGACATATATCTAAGACAGAAGGCTCGGTGTATGCCAAGGGACCAATTGTGAAAGAATGCACCCCACACGGTATATGCCTTTTGCTGGATGCTTCAGCATGGAATATCACAGTCTATCATGCTATTCCATAACGTAAAAAATATATATACCGACATAAACCTTCCCAAAATATGCCAAAAGTAAACTATTTCGGTATACGTTGGGTCAATAGGCCTCTATGGATACATTCAGCATATGCGCTGGAAGCTTTTCTCGTGCATACCAGGAGCATAGTCTTCAAAATTGATGTGAACACACCATTATTAGGAAAAGTGCCCTGGTCCCTAACTGCCCCACTCACCGGCTAGAAAGGCTTAGAGAGAACATTGCAGGAGAATATAGGATCACACACTTTACAATTGAAGATTGAGACAGCTCACATCCTCCTCCTTCCCCATCCCTGTCATAGAACATGCTCACAATACTCTTTCATAAAAGTAATTAAGTTGCTATCTGACTTGTACCAGGTATGTGCCAGGTATCTGTGCTAGTAAATATCTCTTTCCTACAATATCCCGGCGCCGGGTAGCATTAGGATTTTGTGTGTGATGCAGCGCACAACAATATAACAACATGGCACTGCCCAGCTTCAGAGCCTTGTATGCGCCGTAGCTTGATGTGGCAGCCTGAGGGTATCTTGGACGGGCCCCCTGCGGACAAGAGAAGAGGAGCGGTGAGTAAATTCTTTTTTTTTTTATTTCATTTTGAATGTTTGACCTGAGGGTTTCCAATCTGGGGAGGTGGGGTATGGGTATTGTGCCCGGCTTTATGTTGCTACGACCCTGGCAGCTGCTGTTCCAGCAACTAAGGAAGTTGCTTGCTCTGTTTGGAGAATTCTGCACTGTTAGAACTGTACAAGACTGGGCAAGCTTGCCGCCTGCACTCACGTGACCAATTGGCAGCAGGAATGGAGTATTACAAAACAAGAAGTTGTCTAGTGCACACTCCAGATGCTGCTATCTATTGTGAATATTAAAATTGGGAGCTAGATCAGTGATAAATTAGCGGCAATACTAAGAAACTTATGTTCTCTGAGTATTGCTGACTACTATAACTTCCAGACTGCTGCACATACCTAGAGCTATCCTATTTTTTTCTATGGGCAAGTATCAGGCGGCCAGGCTGCAAGCATCTGCACAAATAATGAGCTCTCCTGAGAATGTGGCCCGGAAAGCTAATAAGATTCAATCGATTGCCATATATGCAGCCACCGATGCTGGAAGCTAAAGTTGGGTGTATCCAGGGGAACCATACATAATAGAGCAACGAAGAAGGTGGGTAAATATCTTAATAATCGTGGGTAAGGAGAAGTTGGCACCGCTGGGAGATGTATCCAGAGTAAGGAAGTGGAGCAGTTTAGGATCAGTAGTACCTATATCTACTATGGGTGGTGCTCAGCAAAAAGACAAGAAGTACTAGCATGATTAGTAGTGAGAGAAGTGAAAAAGCAGCACTCATCCAGTAGAAAAACCTTATTCAAACCTGCAAAAAGGTTTCTGGGGAGGACAAAGCAGACAGCATATCAAGGTTACAGCCTATTTCGCACCAACCAACGCTTCTCTCGACCTATAATATGGCGCTGGCGGCGTCCTTTTAAACCCCCATCAGCTGCCATCACCTTAGTAACCCATAAACAAAAGCAGAAGTCCCGGCAGCCCAACCCTCTCACATAGGCCAAACCAGTGGGGAAATCCCCAAACATCATCATACATCAGTGCTCCGATGTATTAACGTTGCGGCGTCTCCGTGTCAATGGCAGCATCGCGGCACTATGGGAGAGGTGAAGAGAGCAGAAGACTGGAGGGGGAAGTTTCCCGGTCTCAGCCGTCCGTCATGTCAAATGATGCGGCGGAGGGCGGAGACCAAGGCCATGCCCACCTTCATAAAAAATATGTTATATGTAGAGATAGATTTGGAGTCTTTAACTCTAACTATAGGGGTATCCCCAGAGAATTACATAAAGGGCAAAAAATATAAAGGGAACACTAACCATTAAGATTCAATGTAACCTTTGGTAAATTCACCTACATTAATTCATGTTCCTTTTTAAAAAAAATAAAAAAAACAATAATATATATATATATATATATATATATATATATATATACACACATATAACCTTATATAACTCTGGGGATACTATTAAAAAATCAAGTGAAGTTGGAGTGCAAAAATATAATTAACATATAGAGCAGCTTAAAAACAAAATAAACAAAAACCCTAAGGCCTCATGCACACGGTCGTGCCCGTAATCACGGCCCGCGATTGCGGGCATGGCCGGCCGCCGAGACCCGTGGGCCGCATTTTCGTGCCGTGCTTCCATACAAAGTATGGGAGCATGGCCTGCAAAAAACGAAAAGTAGGACATGCTCCATATTTCCCAGCACGGTTCTATGGCACGGACACCCTTCCGTAGATATACGGAAAGGTGTCCGTGGCTAATAAAATCGGACGGGTCCATAATTTCGGACCGTATTGCGGTCCACAATTGCAGAGTTTTTTTTACGGTCGTGTGCATGGGGCCTCAAGGAAACCATCCATATCATTCTTAAATATCTCAATAAGCATTTTTTTTTAATAGCTTAGATTTGAGGAATTTCATTTATAACACTTGCTATTACTGTAATTGTGATCAATGACATGATAATACCGCTCACAGATTTTTCGGTACCAGTCACCATATTTAATCTATGGATTGGCACACAAACAACATATTAGCAATTTAACATTAAAAATATCCTGTGATTTCCTATAGTCTACTCACCTGTTAATATTGCCGTGTTATTTAATTTTTATTGATATAAGTGCATTTTGTATTACCAGAGATAGAATTCTAATATATTTAATAGGCTATATACCTATTAGATGGACATTATGAGGAGAAGAGAAACATAAAATTATGTGTTATAGAACTCAGAAGTAACAAGCAACAGAACTTCAGATATAGACTTGGAAAGAAGCCTTTTGATTACTATGTAGCACTGACTAATGAACAATTCTTACGAGTTTGATAAAAAAAAAGCCTGCCTACTAGCAGAACATAAACAATAAATTAATTTCAGAAAAGTCATCAGAACATTGATTTATGTAGAAAGAAGAACCAATACTGCAACTTCTTGCAAATAATAAAATAAATCGACACCACATTTCGATATACTAGTCCTTCTCAATGAATTAGAATATCATCAAAAAGTTAATTTATTTCATTAATTCAATTCAAAAACTGAAACTCATATTATATACATTCATTACACACAGAGTGATCTATTTCCAGCATTTTATTATTTTAATGTTGATGATTATGGCGAACAGTTAACGAAAACCCAAAATTTAATATTTCAGAAAATTTGAATATTATAGAAGCCCAATTTCTAAAATTATTTTTAATACCGAAATGTTGTTCTACTGAAAAGTATGTACAGTATATGCACTCAATACTTGGTCGGGGCTCCTTTTGCATTAATTCCTGCATCAATGCGGCGTGGCATGGAGGCGATTAGCCTGTGGCACTGCTCAGGTGTTATGGACGCCCAGGTTGCTTTGATAACGGCCTTCAGCTCGTCTGCATTGTTGGGTCTGGTGTCTCTCATCTTCCTCTTGACAATACCCCATAGATTCTCTATGGGGTTTAGGTCAGGTGAGTTTGCTGGCCAATCAAACACAGGGATACCGTGGTTAATAAACCAGGTATTGGTACATTACATTTGGCAGTGTGGGCAGGTGCCAAGTCCTGCTGGAACATGAAATCAGCATCTCCATAAATAGAAACCTATTATATTGTATTAAATAACATAAATGTTTTGTATTAAATAACATAATGAATACATTAATGTAAGTGATTAAGCATTAGACAACAGCTATCACGTATACTCTTGAGGAAAACAAAATAAAAAGAAACAACTTCAGTGTTGTGGAAATGAATGTCAGCATTAGAAGTTATAGAAGCTGCTGTGCGCTAAATTAAAATAAGGCCAGGTTCCCATGTAGCGTAAACGCTGTGGAATTTCGGCAACGGAATTCTGTGTGGAAATTCCGCAGCATTTACAGTAGCAAAAAAGTGGATGAGATTAACAAAAACTCATGTCCACACTGCGGAAAAAAATGTTAAATTGACCTTCTGTGCGGAATTTAATTCTGCAGCATATAAATTTATGTTGCGTTTTTGTTTATTTTTTGTTGCGGGTTTTCCCCATCGAATTCAATGGGGATCCAAAACCCGCAACAGAAATCTTAGTGTTGCAACTTTTGTGGCGTATTAGCAGCGATTACGCCACAAAATTAACAACTATGGAGAATTTTAAAAAAAGTCATACTTACCCAAAACGCCCTACATGTGGTCACATGGGATGATACGTCATCCCAGGAGGCCGGCCTGGATGACGTCAAAGGCCGGCCTCCTGGGACGATGTTACATACCATGTGATCGCCGCTGCACCCAATCACAGGCTGCAGCAGTCATATGGGCTGCAGCGTCATCCAGGGAGCCCGGACCCGGACTGCAATGGAGGGACGTGTCGCCATAACAACGACTTACGTAAGTTTGAGTGGTTTTTACCGCTGCTTTCTGCAGCGGAAATTCCGTCCGAAAAAACGCACCACAATGCGGTTTTTCGGACGGAATGTACTGCGGGTTCCAGCTCGGATACGCTGCATGGTTTTTACGCAGCGTATCCGTCCTAAGTGGATACGCCTAACCCGGACTAAGTGGTTACAAAACTTATATCCCTACATACAAAGTGAGCTCAAATGATGGCTCAAATGATGGACCACTCTATGGCTGAATTCACACATGCACTTTTTTTAATTCGTTTTTGGTGCAGGATTTTCCAGCTAGACCCAGGATTTCATACAAAAGAGATGGTAATTTCAATTATTTTCCTTTCTCTCGTATCCCTCCCTCTATTGGCTTTAACTGAAAAAAAAAATACCCCCCCCCCAAAAAACCTAAGGCTCCATTCCCACAATGTTTATGAGCTATATCAAGAGGATCCATTTGGTTAGGAAAAATAAGTCTTCTAACTTATCCTGTGATATAAAGATAGGGTTCTGTGGGCCAAATGTATGTCAAAAGAGTGTCATTTTATCATACATTTAACAGGTGAAAGGTTTTTTCCCACCATAGAAAGTGAAGGCATATCTCTAAGATATACCTTCACTTTCTGATCAGTGGGGGTTAGACTGCTGGGACCCCCACCCATGCTCACATTAAAGGAGCCATAGCGCTAGTCAAGTGCAAATCAAATCACAGGATTTCCCTGCACAGTGGCTGGCAAGAAGCGTCATTGTGTTCACTTGAATGGAGCTGTGCTGCAGGTCCTTGCATAGCAGATGGCTATGAGTGCTATTGTGCAGGTGAATTGCCAAAAATAACGCTGTCCCTTTGTTCTCAGGACCCTCAACAATCTTAATGCTATGTCATATACCAGAGATATGCTAGGACATTGTCAGATGGGAACACCCCTTTAACATTTGGATAATGTTTCTTGGCAGTATTAAAAAGCATAGTCTAACACGCTAGCCAATAACTCAAAATAGGTATACATTTTCTAACAATAAAAGTCCAAAGCAGAATTATGCAAATGTATGGCCATACAGTTACATTTGTTTTTTAGGGTGAAAAAAATATTCCCCAAACATGGTGTGTAGAAACCGAAACTGAATTGGTGAGAGGTGGCAACTGCTTAGCCCAATTCAGGATATGTCTTTTTTTCTTCTCTCATGTAGCTATATCAGGTTTCAGGCAAAGACACATTGGGAAATATGTTTAGCACATTAAGACATGGTTAAAAAAAAATTATACCTAGGTTTTAGGAAATAAGAAGTAAGGAAACAAATATTTTACTTGGATAACTGATAACACACTGAAAATGACACAGCAGTAAGCATAATGTCGTACAGTTTTGTGGAACATAGGCTGCTATGTGAGCAGGTTCGTGTCAGGAACAGCTCTTTTTAAAAAAAATATGTTACCAGATTGAAAAGATGAACAGCTTAATTGCATTTTTTCCCTTTGGCATGTACTGTTTTCTTCTTCTCATGCTCTTAGTGGCCTATCAACGTGCCTCCGGAGAAGAATATATCACTGCACGTATCACCATTAGAAACAGCTCTGTCAATCACCAAAAGCAAATTGTCAATCACCCAGATACTTTTATATAGCTTTAGTGTCAATGCATTACGAAACATGACAAATCTAGAATTGTCCTGAATTTATTTTTCAATTATTTAAATGAAAAAACAAATGTTAAAAATATTTTATGAATTCAGTTCTAGAGAACTGATTCAGGTTTTGGTTTTTTTAATGTAAAAAGCTGTTTAATTGCTGCCAGGACTCATAGAAAAATCCTGTGAGTCATGCTTCTTCTGCCCACATAGAGTGATTGACAGCAAACTCATATAGGAAAAGTTATCAATCACTATGTGAGTTGAAAGGTACTGATTCTCCTTGTGGAGATCCAGCTTGTATGCTTCCTTGGTAAAAAGTATGCAAAATAGCTCTCTTCCAGAAGGAAGAAAACTGTCTCTCTAGTGCCACCTATAGGTGACAACTCTGTAAGTCAATGTCCAACCATTTATAGAGCCTTGAAACATGTAACGGGTTAAAAGCCAAACCAGAGACACCCATCTGTAGACAGCACTGTTTCGGAGTTGTTGTTCCTCATCATTACAGAGTAGGGTTCTCTGGTTTGGCTAGGAGTTCTATGAACCCTGGCAAGCCTTCCACTGAACATCGGTAAAAAAAATAATTGGTCACCATGTAATAGGAACTATAATACCTGTAATTCTGAGCATCTGGATAAGATATCGTACCCTACTTGAATACCAGGTAAAAGGCGCTAATTTTTACTGACCAGCACACCCTATGATATGTGATGTATAATGTATTAAAATGATCTTGTCCTGAATTTTATAGAACACAGTAGATGGAAGATCATTAGTATCTCATTGTAGTAAGCGTATGAAATTTAACCTGCACCAATGAAGGTAGTAATATGGTCTTGAACTAAATTATAAATTTATTAGGCACCCAAAAATAACTGTTAAAAGCGATTTTTATTTGTTTTCGTAAAAGTCTGTACATTTTTATGAAAATCGGGCATCTTAATTGAAATTTGTTTTAATCATTAGAAATTAATGTTAAAATGTTATGTTTATTCAACGGAAGAATGTGTGCCATTTCGTGAAAATTTCATATACATCATTTTGATCAGAACTGCCAAATGAGCACTCTCATTATCCTTCATTAGTGGAGCGTCTACAAATGCGTATTTTGGAAACTTTTGTTCAGAGTGTTGTATAAGAGCCAGAGAATGTTTCACATATCACACTGAAGTAAGCAACTGGCATGAGGCCTGGCAACAAAAAAATATATAGAAAATGTCCTCAGCATCTCAAAGTAAATGATATATTTTCTTGTGCCATGAAGCAAAAAATTGATAGATGCCAATAATTATTTCAATGAATTCTCACGTAGAGCAGACAGACTATCGCTGCCCTGTTGCTGCATCAGAGGGGATTGAGCAGTTAGTCTACAGTTCACTAGTAGACCTGGAGATTAAAATCTGCAAATATTGAGCAGAAGAAGCTAATTGCATTTGATTTACACATAGCCTACTGTCCTCTAACAAATAATACCAAATACAATTTTCTTCTGCTGCTTTTTGTTCTCAAGGTAATTGACTACAAATCTTTACCCAATAAAATACTTCAGTAATGTATTGCTGCATTGGCCTGCTCCATTAGCAATGAATTACAATAAGTATGTGTTTTCCCGGTGTTGAAAATATTATTTCTTTATTAAATATACTTTAGCCATAGGAAAAGATTTGAAAATGATTATCTCAGCAATAAGCACTTTCCTTGTTTCTTTAAGTAATGAATCTTTAAAAACACCATACTCAAATATTTTTCTACTTTAATATTGGTTAGATGTAGTTATTTAATACTTGTTAAAAGTCCCTGGGGAAGTTGTAATTTTAGGCTCTGTGTTTGAAAATATTATCTGCTTTTGGAATATATATATATATCCTGCAGCACTCCGGTATAGCAAATAAAGGTGATTTATTTCAAACAACAAAGCAGGATGCGACCATATATCGTATAACACCATATATATATATATACACGCAGACACACACACACACCCACACACACACACACACACATACACACGCAGACACACACACACACACACACACACACACACACACACACACACTAGTCCTTCTCAATGAATTAGAATATCATCAAAAAGTTAATTTATTTCAGTAATTAAATTAAAAAAATGGAAACACATATATTATATAGATTCATTACAGACAGAGTGATCTATTTCCAAAATTTTTTTCTTTTAATGTTGATGATTATGGTAACAGTTAATGAAAATTCTAAATTTAGTGTCTCAGAAAATGAGAATATTATATAAGCCTAATTTCAAAAATGATTTTTAATACCGAAATGTTGGCCTACTGAAAAGTATGTACAGTATATGTACTCAATACTTGGTCGGGGCTCCTTTTGCATGAATTACTGCATCAATGCGGCGTGGCATGGAGGCGGTCAGCCTGTGGCACTGCTGAGGGGTTATCAATGCGGCGTGGCATGGAGGCGATCAGCCTGTGGCACTGCTGAGATGTTATAGAAGCCCAGGTTGCTTTGATAGCGGCCTTCAGCTCGTCTGCATTGTTGGGTCTGGTGTCTTTCATCTTCCTCTTGACAATACCCTATAGATTGTCTATGGGGTTTAGGTCAGTCGAGTTTGCTGGCCAATCAAGCACTGTGGTTATTAAACCAGGTATTGGTACTTTTGGCAGTGTGGGCAGGTGCCAAGTCCTGCTGGAAAATGAAATCAGCATCTCCATAAAGCTTGTCAGCAGAGGGAAGCATGAAGTGCTCGAAAATTTCCTGGTAGACGGCTGCATTGTCTCTGGACTTGATATAACACAGTGGACATTAGCAGCAGATCCTTAAAAAGTCCTGTAATTTGCGAGGTGGAGTCTCCATGGATAGTTTTTCCAGCACATCCCACAGATGCTTGGTTGGATTGAGATCTGGTGAGTTTAGAGGCAAAGTCAGCAACTGGATCATCTTTGTCATGTTCCTCAAACTATTCCTGAACAATTTTTGCAGTGAGGCAGGGCACATTATCCTTCTGAAAGAGGCCACTGTAATTAGGAAATACCATTGCCATGAAGGGGTGTAACAATGTTTAGGCATCTGGTACATGTCAAACTAACATCTAAATTAATGCCAGGACCCAAGGCTTCCCAGCAGGACATTGCACAGAGCATCAAACTGTCTACATGGACTTGCCTTTTTACCATAGTGCATCCTGGTGCTATCTCTTCTCCAGGTAAGCAATGCACGCACACCCAAACGTCCACATGATGTAAGAAAATGTTATTCATCAGACCAGGCAACCTTTTTTCATTTCTTTATGGTCTAGTCCTTATGCTCACGTGCCCATTGTAGGCGCTTTTGGTGGTGGTGTGGGGTGAACATGGGCACTAACCTGAAACTTAAAAAATCAACTGAAACAGGAAAAAAAAAGGGATGTAGATGGCTAGATTTTATATTTACAGTCAATTGCAGTCAAAGGTGGAGATACACTTTACATAATTCTAAAAAAAATCATAGATCAGTTAACGTACAGTGCCAGATCCACACATGGTTGTGATAAAAACCTGCCACAATCATATTATGCGAACCTTTTTATAGTCGCTAGAGTACAGATTGGACGATTGCATCTATTGTGCAATTTATTACAGGCTAATGTTAATGCGGTCTAATAAAATTATTTGCTTGCTTTGACCCAATAGGGGTAAAAAAGAGCAAAAAGAAATACAAAAAATAAAATAGAATAACTGTAACAAAGGTTCTAATTTTGCAAATAAGAGGCGGTGAGTGCATCAGAAATCATATAACCAGTAGCTCTAAAAGTTTGATTGTTAAAACACAAATTGTATTACCTTAGTAACAATAGAAGTGTTGTTGCAAAACGCTCAATAGCCCAGTGTTTGTCAACCCTGAAGGAGCAGTGAGAGTAAGCTGAAAGTAGAATAAATACTGAAGATTTTCCGCAATGGATTTAGTTGCAGAAAATCCGCAGCATAATACAACAGCAGCAGAGTAGATGAGATTTGAACAAATCTTATTCACACGCTGCATAAATGCTGAGAGGAAAAAACGCTCAGAAATTGATCTGTGGTGCGTTTTTTTAACCTGCAGCATGTCAATTGTAGTTGCGGAATAATTGCTAATCGCTGCTAATTTGTTGCCGGTTTTCCCCACTGAATTCAATGGGGAGGTAAAACCCGCAACAAATAGCGTTTTTTTGCGGCGGAGAAGCAGCTGAATCAAACGCGACTCAGAGAAAAAACTTTATACTTATGAATTCTGTGCTTCTTCTTCCAGGACGGCCTTCCGGGATGACATTTCATCTCAAGTGACCACTGCAGCCAATCACAGGACGCCAGAGGGACGCGTCTCCATGGCTATGTAAGTATCAAACTATTCCGGCCGAATAACTGCGCCACAATTTGGTGCGATTTTTCGTCCGGAACTCCCTGCGGCGCCCAGGGCGGATACGCTGTGTGCTTTTACACAGCGCATCCCCCCTGTGTGAACATACTGTACCCTTATAGAATGTTTTACAAATTAGCAGTTAAGGAACTTGGACTCTGGTATACACCTGTGCAAAAATACATTTTCTTAACTTGTTATTCCTTGTGTTATTCAGATAAAGAAGTGTGAGGTCTGCTACATTATTGCTTAATGCAGGTATGCCATTATTTTCATTATCACAGGATTAGTCGGGATCAAATCAGTGTGTCACAAATGTTCTGTAATGGCGGGGTAAGGAGACAGACAGGTGAGCCCTAATCTACCCGCCACTCAGTCCCTGCCTACTTGCAACGGCCCGTCCTAAGCGACGGCGTACAACTGGGCGATGGTCCCTACACTCACTAAGTGCACAACAGACAAACAGACAAGGGTACACAGAAGCTAAGGGAAATGGGGCTGTTGCCCACGGCAACCCCGTGAGCAACAAGAATAGTGAACGAGCCGAGTCAAACCAGGAGTGGACGAGGTACAAAACGCAGAGCAGGAGAATAGTGAACGAGCCGAGTCAACCAGGAGAGGACGAGGTACCAAACGCAGAGCAGGAGAATAGTCAGTCAAGCCAGGGTCAATATGAAGCAGAAGACAAGTAGTACAAGCAGCAGCAAGCCAGGAAACAAGCATAGAAGAATCACAGGCAAAGGAGGAACAGGAAAGGCAGGTATAAATAGACAGTGGGCGGGAGCTAGCTCCGTCTGGCCAGGCTGTGATAGGCTCTCCCACTCCTAAGCTTGCCATCCTGAGTGGTGGAAGATGGAGTCAGTCTCACAGACATAGGAGCAGGTGCAGACTGATTGCCCACGTGCGTTGACACAGAAACTGTGTCTGGCAAATCCTTTACAGTACCCCCCCCCCCTTTTATGAGGGGCCACCGGACCCTTTCTAGGTGGACCTGGTTTATTGGGGAAACTAAGGTGGAACCTCCTGAGCAATACCCCAGCGTGAACATCCCGGGCGGGTACCCAAGTCCTCTTCTCAGGCCCGTATCCTCTCCAATGGACCAGGTACTGGAGGGAGCCTTGTACCATCCTGCTGTCCACAATCTTGGCCACCTCGAATTCTACCCCCTCAGGGGTGAGAACAGGGACCGGAGGTTTCCTCGAGGGAGCCAAGGACGGGGAGCAGCGTTTAAGGAGGGAGGCATGAAAGACGTCGTGCACTCGAAAAGACGGGGGCAACTCCAGTCGGAAAGAGACAGGGTTAAGGACTTCAATGACCTTGTACGGTCCTATAATCCGGGGAGCAAACTTCTTGGACGGGACTTTAAGGCGCAAATTTTTAGAAGATAGCCACACCACTTCCTAAAGTCAGAACAATACTTCTCTACAGGTCTCTTACCCTGACGTAAGGTCACCAGTCGACTCTCGGCAAAGGCAGTCTTGTCAGTCTCGTCATAAATGAGCCCGAGAGCAGAAAAGAAAAGATCAACGGAGGAAAGTTCAGGGGCGTCAGGAGCCAAGGAGAAGGCCCATTCTTGGGGCCCGTCCTGGAGCCGGGACATAATTATATCCAGCCGCTGGCTCTCAGAACCTGAGGAGTGGGGCTTTAAACGAAAATAGAGCCTACAACTCTCCCGAAAGGAGAAAAAAGTCTTCCGGTCCCCTGAGAACCGGTCAGGCAACTTGAGGTGGGGTTCAAGAGGTGAGTTGGGGGGCACTACCAGGGAACCATCACGCAAGTTATCTCTCTGAGCCAGGGCCTGGACCTGTAGGGAGAGGCCCTGCATCTGCTGAGCCAGGGTCTCAAGGGGGTCCATGGATGTGTCAGGGACCAGGGTAGACTAAGTATATGGGCCTGTGATTATGTAATGGTGGGGTAAGGAGACAGACAGGTGAGCCCTAATCTACCCTCCACTCAGTCCCTGCCTACTTGCAATGGCCCGTCCTTAGCGACGGCGTACAACTGGGCGACGGTCCCTACGCTCACTAAGTGCACAACAGACAAACAGACAAGGGTACACAGAAGCTAAGGGAAATGGGGCTGCTGCCCACGGCAACCCCGTGAGCAACAAGAATAGTGAACGAGCCGAGTCAAACCAGGAGTGGACGAGGTACAAAACGCAGAGCAGGAGAATAGTGAACGAGCCGAGTCAACCAGGAGAGGACGAGGTACCAAACGCAGAGCAGGAGAATAGTCAGTCAAGCCAGGGTCAATATGAAGCAGAAGACAAGTAGTACAAGCAGCAGCAAGCCAGGAAACAAGCATAGAAGAATCACAGGCAAAGGAGGAACAGGAAAGGCAGGTATAAATAGACAGGGGGCGGGAGCTAGCTCCGTCTGGCCAGGCTGTGATAGGCTCTCCCACTCCTAAGCCTGCCATCCTGAGTGGTGGAAGATGGAGTCAATCTCACAGACATAGGAGCAGGTGCAGACTGATTGCCCACGGGCGTTGACACAGAAGCTGTGTCTGGCAAATCCTTTACATGTTCTTAGTGGAGAAAACCCCTGTAATAAAAAATATGTTGCAAATCCAAGTTCAATCTCACAAAGTTCCTCAGAGATCGGAGATCTACACTCAAACAGTTTCCTTCCATAGTATCAAGCCTTTTCTGATATTTTTTTTAAAGATAGGAAAAACATTTTTCATCTTTATACATTTTTCCCAGGGGTACCAACATGCCAACTACATTCCTTAGAAAAATAAACTTTAGATGTACCACAGATACTAAAGGGGGTTTTCCAGGATAAAAACTTATTTTATCAGTAGGTCAGTAGGGGTCCAACCCCAGTACTCTGCTGGCCAACGAGTATTGTGTTCCTTTCATTGTTTACACAGGTACAGTTGCTTCACCACACGAGTGGCTGTGCCTGTTGGGTATTATTATTTGTGTGTGTTTGTGCTCCATACTGTTTAGTACGAAGCATTATTTTTTAAATATCCCCCAATTTCATGCCTAATGTAATTGTATTTGTTTGCGACAAGTCATCCTAACCTTTACCATAAATTGCAGCTGCCATATTGAAGAACTGTACTACATATCACACTTAATCAATTAACAGATTTGTTTTTGCTGCAATTTAAACTTTGCAGATTATGCATATTTTTTTTTCTGTCATTGTTTTTTCTAACAGCTAAAAGCCACAGGAGGAAAAGTAATTCAAGCATAATTTTACTTAGTAGGTCTCCCCCATTGAAATGCATTGTCCTCTTCGATTCAGCCTTAACTTTTTTTATTCTTGGTGGAAATGGTAGAAATGCTCTTTTAAACCATGACAGAAAAGCTTATGTGTAGCCCCAGGTTCTCAGGGACTTTTTTTTGAGAAAAACACAGCATACTTATTTTGTAGCAGATATTCAGAGGATTTTCCCATTTTCAATGTAGAAGGGGTGAAATCTGCAAAGAATCCACATGTAACCACTGATCAAACATGTTTTAACATTTGCGGATTGTGGGGCGGATTTGCTGTGGATTTACAGCAGAAAAATCTGCAACAAATCTTACAGGACACAGTTTTTACTTTAATTTCAATAGAGAGTTTCCCAAATCTCCTGAGATTCTCTTCTACTAACCGTGCGTGAGCAGAAGCTGATTCTATAAAGCATTTGAATGTCAAAGTGGAGCCTTGTGCTCAATCTGATCAGGGGTGAGCGAGTCTATTCACATGTTTCGCCGATTTGCTGCTTTATAGCATAAAATGGGAGAATAGATTCCCCTATTTTCCTCCTAAATTTGTCAAAAGCAAATCTCAAACCTGGTGAATTAATTCACCAATGCATAATGTTTGACAAATCAGTGAAACGCAAATCGAGTGAAGAATTGGCTTACCTGAAGCTCCGAACTTTATTTCACACACTATATTGTTATTTTATCAGTGATATAATTTGATTCCCTGTGTATTATGCAGACCAGATAGAGGAGGAGAATACAGCTGCTTCTACAGGGTTAATCTTCTAGAGGAGGAGGACACAGATGCTTGTAAAGGGTTAATGTGCTAGAGGAAGATACAGCTGCTTGTAAAGGGTTAATCTGCTAGATAAGGACACATCGTGGTCAAAACACTTTTTTTTGCATCGTTACGTAAATTCCCCTCGCAGGTGCTGCGTTGCCGTGGCATTGGTTGACATGTGGTTACATTGGTTACCAAGTATTTAACTGGGGCAAAGGCAGATTTAATACCACACTAATGGCAGTATGGTGAAGAATATAATGGTAAGAGATATGATGTAAAGTTGCTCAGTTATGGCCTAAATAGGAAGATAGTGATGGATTTTGGAAAATTAAATAAGCTAATAATAGATTAGGGACTAATAGATGAGCACCTAATAGATTAGGGACTCGCTTACAAGAGATCGCTGTGAAGTGGCAAGTGGGCTTATACAGTTTGATCAAAATATGTACTAAGAACCTCTGTAAAAAGTGGATGTGCAGAACATGTGTTTTTTTTTCTTGTTGGTATATAATTTGTTAGTAGGTGTTATGAGTCATTGCTTTACGTTGAAGCAGTGCAGCAGTTATCCGAGGTATCAGAAGACGTCTTAAGTAACTTAATTAATAGCGTGTTTTTAATGTACTGCTTAATTCGTAAAAGTGCATAAAAAGTATTTACACTGTGTGAACGAAGGGTAAGCTGGTCAATGGTTTATTGTAGAACGGAATGCCACAAAAAATTATGGGAAATAGAATGAAAATTGAAGTGGGCATTGCTGCTTGGTAAGCTACAGTAAGCCTGGGTTCACACAGAGTTTTTTGACAAGTTTTTTTACGCGGAAACTGCGCCGCAAAACTCGCCAAAAAACATCTGAAAATGCCTCCCATTGATTTCAATGGGAGGTGGAGGTGGTTTTCTCCTGCGAGCGGTAAAACCGGCTCGCGGGAGAAAGAAGGGACATGCCCTATCTTCGCGCAGTTACGCCTCTGACCTCCCATTGTCAGCAATGGGAGGCAGAGAAAGCGTATTTCGCTGCGTTTTATGCCCACGGTGCTCAATGGCCGCAGGCGAAAAAACGCAGCGAAAATCGGCTTGCAGGCAGAGGAAAATCTGACTCAAACTTCCAAACGGAATTTTGAGGGAGATTTTCCGCCTGCAAAAAACTCTGTGTGAACCCAGCCTAAGCCCTTATTGCTCTCTCACCACAGTATTTACATACTTCATTCACTTGATAAATACTGTACATTTTTTTGTTATCTATTTATACATTTTTTACTGGTTGTCATTCATGCAAACACAAATAAAGTTAGAATAACTAAAACACAGTGAAATAGAACTGATAGCAATGCATGGGTTCTTAACTGGGGCAAAGGCAGATTTAATACCACACTATTGGCAGCATGGTGAAGAATATAATGGTAAGAGATATGATGTAAAGTTGCTCAGTTATGGCCTAAATGGGAAGATACTGATGGATTTTGGAAAATTAAATGATCTAATAAGAGCTAAACATTTCTGCTTAGACAAGCAATGAAGTTCCACCATGGATAAAGTCTATCTTCATATTTTCTGAGATAATGCCTTTTGAGATTTGCTTCTCCTGGATACACACTGTAAAATTGCATATGTAAATGTTTCACTTTTCAGTGAAAAATCTTTACTGATGTAAAATTTCTATTATTTTATATTGTAGATCTTATTAAAGAAGAATATATGATCCAAAGAGGCTGAAAACTGTTTATCCTTTAAAAGCCCATGACTGAGAAAGAAATTCACTTTTGTGTGTTTTAGCGTTTCTCCTTCTAATAAAAATCAGTCACTGATATTTTTCAATCATGTTTCTCCTTCTATTAAAATGTGGGAACACACAATTGTGAAGAAGTTTACAGTGTGTGCGACTTGAAAGTCTCTTAAAAAAGTGGATACAATACATTATACTATATGGGTTTAGTATATTTCATCTGAAGTCGAGAAGAACAAAAAATGGTTCTCTCATATCTTTTGCAAACAAGCCTTTCTTCACCTTCATCTGTCCTTCCACATTAATCACACAAGTGGTCAACTAGCACCAGCTCGAGATCATATCTCCACTTATGCACAAAATAAGCTCACAACTTGAAAACGGGAAACCAATTACTCGTTCCATCCATTTGATTCTGCTTTTCATATGATATTATTCATTTGTAATAAATTTGAGAATACTTTTAATGTTCAGATTTATATTTATGAAAGCCTAAATTCATAACAAAGTAACTGATGAAGTTTAAAGTTGCATATGCTCAAATCAAATCTGAAACTACATAAAAAAGTACTAATTATAATCATCTTTATTTATGTAGCGCTGCAAATACCGTAGCACTTTACATTTTAGAGGGAGCATGCACATGTACAAAATCTATGAGGAAATAGGGGTTGACACAAGATGTAAAAGTGATTGTTTTGTACGATGTGAAAGGCCTGTTTATAAAGATGTGTTTTTAGGGTGTTTTTAAAACTGCGGATGTTGGGAGTTAATCTGGTTGTCCAGGTTAACGCATTCCAGAGGGCTGGTACAGCACGAGAAAAGTCTTGGAGATGAGAATGGGAGGTTCAGATCATGGAACATATTAGTGTTAGCGCACGGGTAGTAGACGTGCAGGATGTGCAGCACTGTGGAGAGCTTCGTGGGTGAAAATGATAGGTTTGAATTGAATTAGAAAATAACAGGGCAATCAGTGCAGTGACTGGCACAGGGTAGAGACATCGGTGTAGCGGTTGGTCAGAAAGATGAGCCTGGCTGCTGCATTCACGATAGATTAATAGGGGAGAGTTTAGTGAGGGCATGAATTACTGAGTAGTGATAAGTTACAGTAATCAAGATGAATGTGAATCAGAGCGACAATAAGGGTGAATTCACAGGAGGCAGATTTTGTTGCAGAAATTGAAAATCAGTGCCATTCATCTGAATGGGGTTGTTTCTGCAGCAAGAACATGGATTTCTGCAAGTTCCATTCACATGAATTGAATTGATATAAATTTTCAGAAATGTGTGCATAAAAAATCTGCAGGATGTAAATCCATCCTAAGAGTTTTGTCTGTTTCCACAGTAAGAAAATGGTTATTCTGGTAATGTTTTTAAGATGCAGATAACATGAGCATGCAAGTGAATCAATAAATGGAGCAAAGGAAAGATCTGAGTCGAACATAACCCGAAGACAGTGGGCGTGCTGCCTGGAGTTATGGTAGTGCCACACACTGAAATGAAGACATCAGGTTTAGGGAGGTTAGTAGATGGTGGGAACACAAGGTGCTCAGTTTTTGAAATATTCAGTTTCAGAGAGAGGGCATGATGTTAGACAGCGGATAGACAATCACTGGTGTTTATAGTAGAGCAGGGGTGATGTCACAGAAAGATAATAATAAATATATAATTAGGTGTCATCAGCGTAGAGATGGTACTGGAAGTCAAATGTTCTGATGGTTTGTCCAATAAGGGCTGTTTAGAGAGAAAAAAGTAGAGGATCTAGGACTGAACCCTGAGGAAACACAAAAGCAAGAGGAATAAAAGATAAAAGAAGTATAGACAGCAAATTATATACTCAACATGCAGTCAGAGAAGAAGGAAGAAGACCAAGAAAGAGCAGTACCCTTAAGGTGTAGGAGTTGGTGTTCTACGATGTCAAAAGCTGCAGAGAGATCCAGAAGCATCAATAGAGAGTATTTGCCATTAGATTCAGCCATGAGGAGACCATTTGAGGCTTTAGTTTGGGCAGTTTCTGTAGAGTGTAGTGCATTCTGCCTTTACAGACATTTGTGAAAGAATGGGTCTTTCTAAAGAGCTCACTGAATTTGAGCCTGGTACTGTAAAAGGATGGCACATTGAAACAAATAATTTTGTGAAATTTCCTCTTTCCTAGATATTTAACAATTAACTGTGAGTGGTATTATTGCAAAGTGAAAAGAGTTTAGTTACCACAGCAACTCAGCCACAAAGTGGCAGTCCACGTGAAGTTACAGAGCGGGGTCACCAAGTGCTGAGGCGCAAAGTGCATAAAAGTTGCCAATGCTCTGCTGGCTCAATAACTGCAGAGTTCCAAACCTCCTCTGGTGTAAACATCAGCACAAAAACTGTGTCTCGGGAGCTTCACGGCAAAGGTTTCCATTGCCAAGCAGCTGCATGCAAGCCTTACATCACCAAGCACAATGCCAGACGTTGGATGAAGTGGTGTAAACTACGCCACCACTGAACTCTGGACCAGTCGAAACGTGTTCTGTGGGTGATGAATCACGCTTCTCTATTTGGCAGTCTGATGGACGAGTCTGGGTTTGGCAAATGCCAGGAGAACGTTACCTGCCTGACTGCATTGTGCCAACTATATAGTTTGGTGGAGGAGGAATAATGCTATGAGGTTGTTTTTCAGGGGTTGACTTAGTCCCTTTAGTTCCATTGATGGGATATCTTAATGCCTCAACATAACAGGACATTTTGGAAAATTGCCTGCTTCCAACTTCGTGGGAACAGTTTGGATAAGGCCCTTTTCTGTTTTAGCATGACTGTGCCCCAGTGCACAAAACAAGGTCCATAAAGGCATGGTTTGGTAAGTTTGGTGTGGTAGAACTTGACTGGCCCGCACAGAGCCCTGACCTAAACCCCATCGAACACCTTTTGGATGAACTAAAACGGAGATTGTGAGCCAGGCCCTCTCGTCTAACATCAGTGTCTCACCTCACAAATGTTCTTCTGGATGAATGGGAAAAAAATTCCCACAGACACACTCCAAAATCTTGTAGAAAGCCTTCCCTGAAAAGTGGAAGCTGTTTGAGCTGCAAAGAGGGAACCCAACTCCATAATAATGCCTATGGATGTAGAATGGAATGTCAGTAAAGCTCCTGTAGGTGTAATGTGTAGTTGTACCAATACTTTTGTCCATGTAGAGTATTTATCGATATATATATATATATATACACACACACACACACACACACATATATATATATATATATATATATATATATATATATGAGTCTGGGTTTGGCGAATGCCAGGAGAACGTTACCTGCCTGACTGCATTGTGCCAACTATATAGTTTGGTGGAGGAGGAATAATGCTATGAGGTTGTTTTTCAGGGGTTGGCCTAGTCCCCTTAGTTCCAGTGATGGGATATCTTAATGCCTCAACATAACAAGACATTTTGGAAAATTGTCTGCTTCCAACTTCGTGGGAACAGTTTGGATAAGGCCCTTTTCTGTTTTAGCATGACTGTGCCCCAGTGCACAAAACAAGGTCCATAAAGGCATGATCTGGTAAGTTTGGTGTGGAAGAACTTGACTGGCCCGCACAGAGCCCTGACCTAAACCCCATCTAATACCTTTTGGGTGAACTAAAGTCATCTAACATCAGTGTCTCACCACACAAATGTTCTTCTGGATGAATGGGAAAAAAATTCCCACAGACACTCCAAAATCTTGTAGAAAGTCTTCCCTGAAAAGTGGAAGCTGTTTGAGCTGCAAAGAGGGAACCCAACTCCATAATAATGCCTATGGATTTAGAATGGAATGTCAGTGAAGCTCCTGTAGTTGTAATGTGTAGTTGTACCAATACTTTTGTCCATGTAGTGTATTTATTGATATATATATATATATATATATATATATATATATATATATATACATATATATGTACACACACCCACAGATATATATATATATATACACACACATGCATATATATACACATACATACATACTTGCATACATACATAACTAGGACAACTTTTAGAACACATGATAGGCTTAGACACACCTACTCAACAGTAAAATGTTCCTGGATATTACTTTATAATGAAAATCAGTTCTGTGAGGCCTCGAACCCGTACCTATAGAAGACCTGCTTTGTCAAAAAAGCAAATCTATGTATAATAATTTACCTCTGAATAATACAATCATACTGTTACCACTATACAAGGGCCAAATTATAGAGCCGCATCATGACCATACATTACCACCACATAGTGCCTGAATAATACCACCATACTGTTACTGAAAAAAAAACACCACAATATTCAATGACCAATAATAGCATCATACAGTGACCATAGAGTGGTAAACACCAGTTATACACCGGTGCTCAACAGAGCATATATATAAGTGAATACAGTAATGTTACATCCAGTGATTCACAGGTGACATCTTCTCTGATTTGAGACGTTTACTTTCACTTTGTTCTCCATCCGACCCAGACTACCATGCCGACTTCCCCATAACTCATCTCTGCAGAGTTTGCTATCCAGGCATCTTTAGCCCCCCTTCTTCAGTCCGTCCCCAGTATCTATAGCAACACAACCCCTCATCCTTTAACACTGCCTTCCAGCTGCTGCTAATACCAATACTGTGCCTGCTGACTCTTAAATTAATTTAGAACCCCAAACAGATCCCAAAATTATCCATACCTTTAAATTAATTTAGACCACAGAATAGACCCCAAAATTAAGCAGACCCCAGACCAGGCCCCAAAATTAATTCAGCTCCCAAATTTCAAAATCAATCAGACCTCAGACCAGACCCTTAAAATAATTCAAACCCCAGAGCAGACTCTGAAATTAATTAGACCCTAGACTAGACCAAAATTAATCAGACCTAGACAAGGCACCTAAATTAATTCAGACTCCAGACCAGCTCCCTAAATCAATTCAGACTCCAGACCAGACCCCTAAATTAATTCAGAACCCAGATCAGGCCTAAAAATTAATCAGACCTCAGACCAAGCCCCTAAATTATCTAAAACTCCAAAACAGACCCTAAATAATTTTAGACCCCAGACCAGACCCCAACATGAATCAGACATCAGACCTGACTCTAAAATGAATCAGACCTCAGCTGCTCTAACAGCGACACTACAGTCTATGGCACAAGGGGCCTTTTTTATGAGCACCCTGCCAGAGACCCCTGTTGTGTACACAATGGGACAATAGCATTGAGTTAAAAGATACTTTAATCTCATGTAGACAGTAAAAGAGGGTACTTTTAACCGGTTCCCAACTGGTCACTGTAAATTCATGTTGGTGCTTGCTGGGCTCTGTGCAGTGCCGACGTGACTTCATGGTGAGTGTTAACAGAGCGATCAGGTGTGTCAGAGTGGCACTGACACCCGAATCGCGCTGTTAACACCTGCCTCTGAACCCGGAAACATGATCGGGACCTGATTGGTTCAGATCCCGATCATGTCATCTTGTGATCATGGCATTGCAGGGAAAGTTTGTTATAGCAGCAAACTTTCCTGGGGATCGATCGCGGGTATTGCCTTTGGTTGTCATACAATGCGGGTCTGCCATGCACGAAAGTCTATGGCTTTTTTTCCTATAATAAGTCTTTTATTATAGGAAAAAATGAAAACCTTAATTACCCAGACTATAAAACCATAATGTTATTTTTTCCACACGGTGAACACTGAAAAAATTTAAAAATTAAAAATAATACCAGAATCGCTATTTTTTGGTCACCATCCCTCACAAAATATAGAATAAAAAGTGATCAAAAAGTCAAATTTCCCTCGAAATAGTACCAATAGAAACTACAATCCGTCCCACAAAAAACAAGCCCTTACACAGCTTTTTTTTACTGAAAAATAAAAAAGTTACGGCTTTCAGAATATGGTGACACAAAAAATAAATTATTTTATAAAAAAATGTGATTTTATTATGCCAATGTGGCAAAGCATAAAAAAACTATATCTATATGGTATCGACGGAATCGTATCAATATTCAAAATAAAGTAAGATTGGCATTTATAGCGGACGGTGAACGCCGTAATAAAGAAAGCATTTAAAATGCCAAAATCACAGTTTTTTGGTCACCTTAGCTCCCAAAAAATGTAATAAAAAGTGATCAAAAAGTTGTATGTACCAAAAGTTGGTACCAATGAAAACTACAGCTTGTCCCACCAAAAATAAGCCCTCACCGCTCAATCGACCAAAAAATAAAAAAGTTAAACAATTTTTTAACAAATCGTTTTTTCTTTGTAAAAGTAGTAAAATATAAAAAAAATCTATATCAATTTGGTATCACCGTAATTTTATTTAGCCACAGAATAAAGTTAAGTTGTCTTTTTTACCGCACAGTGAAAGCCGTAAAAACTAAACCCAAAAATTATTTTCAGTTTCTCAGTACATTATATGGTACTTTAAATGGTGTCAATAGAAACTACAACTCCTCCCACAAAAAATAAGCCCGAACACCACTCTATTGACGGAAAAATACAAAAGTTATCGCTCTTGGAAGGTGGGGAGTGAAAAACGAAACTGAAAAGGCAAAAAAAGATCAGTCCTGAAATTTTTAATGAAAAACCATTTATGACCAAATGTTGGGTATTGCCGTAATCAGGAGAAACTGCTTTACAAATGTTGTGGTGCTTTTTCTCCTTTATCCTTTGTGAAACTGAAAATTTCGACATTTGAGTGGAAAAAATGTTGATATTAATTTTCACAGCCTAATTCCACTAAATTCTGCAAAAAAAGTATGGAGTCAAAATGCTCACTATACCTCTAGAAAAATTCCTTGACGTGTGTAGTTTCCAAAATGGGGTCACTTTTGGGGGGTTTCCACTGTTTTGGCATCACAAGACCACTTCAAACCTGACATGGTGCCTAAAATATATTCTGTAAAAAGGAGGCCCTAAAATCCACTAAGTGCGCCTTTGCTTCTGAGGCCTGTGTTTCAGTCCATTAGCACACTAGGGCCACATGTGGGATATTTCCAAAAACTGCAGAATCTGGGCAATAAATATTGAGTTGCATTTCTCTGTTAAAACCTTCTGTGTCACACCAAAAAATTGTATTACAAATGAATTTAGCCAACAAAAATGAAATTTGTAAATTTCACCTCTGTTTTGCTTTAATTCCTGTGAAACGTCTTAAGGGTTAACAAACTTTCTGAATGCTGTTTTGAATATGTTCAGGTGGGCAGTTTTTAAAATGGGGCAAGTTATGGGGGGGTTTATAATATACGGGCCCCTCAAAGCCACATCAGAACTGAACTGGTCACTGAAAAAAATAGCCTTTTGAAATTTTCTTGAAAATGTGAGAAATTGCTGCTAAAGTTCTAAGCCTTGTAACGTCCTAGAAAAATAAAAGGACGTTCAAAAAACGATGCCAACATAAATTAGACATATGGGAAATATTAACTAGTAACTGTTTTAGTATTACTGGTATTACTGTCTGTTTTACAGGCCTATTCATTTAAATGTAGAAAAAAGCTAATTTTTGCTAATTTTCTCTACATTTTGCCGTTTCACGAATAAATAAAAAACGTATCAACCAAATTTTTTTTTTCACTAACATAAAGTACAATATGTCATGAGAAAACAATCTCAGAATCGCTTAGATAGGTAAAAGCATTCCAAAGTTATTACCACATAAAGTGACACGTCAGATTTGAAAAAATCGTCTGTGTCCACAAGGCCAAAACAGGGTGTGTTCTGAAGGGGTTAATATCGTACAATAACAATAACTTGCTCAGGTAATAAGCTGCATAGTTTCAGTATGAGAAGACGCATTTGGTATTTGCATTTATGCAAACATGTACCGGAATGGAAGGAAGGAAGGAAAGCATGTCTGATATACTTAAAAGGAAAGTGAGGCAGCACTACCAAATTTGTGAAAAAAATTATCCATTTATTCCACTCTTGTGCGACGTTTCAGCTCAGTCTGAGCCTTTCTCAAGCATAACAGTGAAGTACAAAAAGCACATAAATATGCAGATCACAATCAAAAATATCATTACAAACATTTCATGAAATAATAAAAGAATAATAAAGCTGGTGTATATAAAATCGTGTCAATACGATCCCTTGTAGGTATACTGACATATATATAAGTATAAATATATCAAGTAATATATATAGGTAGTGTAAACATCATATAACGTTAATAAGGCCAATCAGTGAGATTGGCAGATATCTGTGACAATATGTGAATAAAATCACCACAGGTGTATTAAACAATTTTAAAAAACATTCTAACCTCGCTGGATCGGCTGTTAGCGTCCCACACTGTCCACTGCGCATGCCCGTAAGTTACATCACATCATTGATATGTGTTATGACGTCGAACATCGGCTTGCGCATGCGCTGTTCACACTCATGATGTGAATCGCCATTTTGAAAGAGGGCACTGCTGTTATATCATGTTTCGTAAGTATCATACATTATTCTCATTTCAAACGTAACTAAATATAATTGATTCACACCCTATAGTGTATACACAATATCTAATATATATAGATGAGGAGATTTGCCATATAACAATGAAGTCTAGCGGCCCAATGTTGATGTAATGGTCTATGATGTGTCCGTTCACATTCGGACTAACTAACATAGAGAAACAAAGATAACAGGAAGGTTGGATCCAGCGCTGGATTGTAGTAAAATGGAAGCTAATTCCAAGTTTAATGTTCTTTGGTTAAAAAGATCCACAAGGATGGAGTCCTGGTGTGCAAGGTAGGTGATGTCAATAGAGACACACTATAGTATGGAAATCTCACAATTATTTGCAACTCTTAAAAGTATAGGATGTGATATAACTAACAATAGAGACAATATTAGAAACATTTACAGTACACAGAGGAAAGAAATTCTATTGGAACAGTGTATAAGCATATTCAGCCGATCCAAGAGGTAACACTTGAGAGCTGTATTCTCTAAAATAGAAAGAAAAAGGAAAAATATTTTTAGGTGTAATATATGGATAACATATCAGATAATTATATTCTCAATAGTCATAATATGAGCAAATATATATATTTCTTACTTCAAACTATCATTGTTTTCCAACAGAGGGGAAAACATAGAAACCATTATAAGACTCCGAGTAACTATCATATCAAAGCCAGGTCATGGGTTATCTGGAAAAACTGGGAAAGATCTTAAAATCCACATTGAGACCTTTTGGGGATAGGGTATCTAATTTGAAGATCCATTCTAGCTCTAACCGTTTTAATTTCGAGATCCTATCGCCACCACGTCTATGACGGGGTACATAGTCAACTATAACTAACTTAAAGTCATTTTCACCATGGTTTTTCTCCACAAAGTGCTTGGACAGAGGTAAATCAATTTTTTTTTGTGTGAATCGTTGATTTATGATTATTGATGCGTTTTTTGCATTCCAGGGAAGTTTTACCCACATATAGTAATTTGCAGGGGCATTGTATAATATATATCACATAATCTGATTTTAATGTTAGATGATATTTAATTTTATGCACAGTACCGCTTGTCGGATGGACAAATGCCTCACTTTTTATAAGGTTTTTACAATTATAGCACCCCAGACATCGGAAACACCCTGTTTTTGGAGGGGCTAAAAATGTTTGATAGTTTTTAACCGATGATCCTACATCCGCATGGACCAACCGGTCTCTAAAGTTCTTTGTCCTATGATAGGCCATACGAGGTGGAGCTACAAATTCTGGAATCTTGTCATAGGTACTCCTCAATATCCCCCATTCTTTTTTAATAATTTTAGCAATTTCATTACTTTTGTGGGAATATGTAGACACTAATGCTAATCTGTGTGATTTAGCCTGTATCTTTTTCTTTAGAAGATCTTGTCTAGGGATCTCATCAACCTTTGATCTTTTATTATCCAATAATCTTTTGGGGTATCCACGATTTTTACATTTCTGGGACATATCTCTCAACCTAACTTCCAACATAGAAGGATCCTGAATAATCCTTTTAACCCTTAACATTTGGCTGTAAGGGAGGGAAGCAATCATTGGATGAGGATGACAGCTTTCAAATCTTAACAGATTATTAAGATCAGTAGGTTTACTATATAGATCTGTACATAACTTGTTGTCTTTTCTAAAGACCCTTGTATCGAGAAACTGCAACGATGTCACTGACGATACCATAGTAAATTTAATGTCACTATCCATGTCATTCAAGAATGAAAAGAAACATTCAAGCTCCTCCTGGGAGCCAGTCCAAATAACGGAGACGTCGTCTATGTATCTGCCCCACCTCAAAACTTTGGTGAAGTGGGGGGACACGTAGACAGCGTCTTCCTCTAAAGCTGCCATAAACATGTTGGCGTATGTGGGCGCCACGTTAGAACCCATGGCGGTTCCCCTCCTCTGGGCATAAAAAGTGTCTCCTTGTAAAAAATAATTTTCAGTTAGAATAATTTCCAACAAACACATCAAAAGACTAATGCACTCCTGGATGTAGTCTGAACCCTCTAATGCGTTAAAGACTGTACGTAAACCCCTGGTATGATTGATTGAAGTGTACAGGCTGCACACATCGAAAGATATGAGTATGCAGTCACCGTCCAACTCAATTTACTGCCTGATTAGAACGATTTAAAATTGATTTTAATGATAGAGTATTAAAATATGGCTCATATAGCCCAATAAGACATATATTCAGGCTCAGACAAGTGGTCAGAGATAGGAGATGGTCTATTAACCTTCTATATGTAGACCAAAATCCCCTCTTATAATATACAGCCCTGACAGCCACTTGCTGAAAAGTACTGATTGTTCCAGCCCACCGGGCTCACAGCGTGTGGTCACAGAGAAAGGATCTATCAACAGTCCTGTTAACAGACCGATATTCCCCTTCGTAATTTTGAAGCTCTGAGACCACCAGCTGAACAATTGATCTCAACCCTACGCGTTTCAATGTCACTATTGGATGTGACAAATCATCAGGGATTGTTTCATTCAAGTTAGTTAGATTGTTTCATTCAAATTAGTTAGATGCCTGTTAGCACGATTTTGTGCTGACAGTATTTCTCCCGGCTCGTGCACGACTAATACAAATGGCCAGCCAAATCGTGCTAACCGGCATCTAACTAATTTGAAGGAAACAATCTAACTAACTTGAATGAAACAATCCCTGATTATTTGTCACATCCAATAGTGACATTGAAACGCGTAGGGTTGAGATCAATTGTTCAGCTGGTGGTCTCAGGGCTTCAAAATTACGAAGGGGAATATCGGTCTGTTAACAGGACTGTTGATAGACCCTTTCTCTGTGACCACAAGCTGTGAGCCCGGTGGGCTGGAACAATCAGTACTTTTCAGCAAGTGGCTGTCAGGGCTGTATATTATAAGAGGGGATTTTGGTCTACATATAGAAGGTTAATAGACCATCTCCTATCTCTGACCACTTGTCTGAGCCTGAATATATGTCTTATTGGGCTATATGAGCCATATTTTAATACTCTATCATTAAAATCAATTTTAAATCGTTCTAATCAGGCAGTAAATTTACTAATCCAGTGAACGAAATATAATACAACCAGCATTCTAATTGAATTTATTATACAATTTACCACTTATTCTGAGTGGAGATGGCAGGATTTCTTACAGGGGACATTGATATGGATAAATGGGTTCATGATGCTAAGGAGGTTTTTTCTGAGAATGAAATTGTGACGTCAACCCAGAGTTTGAGTATTACTGCATCTTTTCGTCAACTTACAAAAGCCTATAAAGATCATCTCAGATCATGGTGGGAGGTCCAAACGTTGGAAACATACATTAAAAATAAAATCGTCCCTAGAGGCCTTAGGATCTCATTGACTCCTGCAGCGAGAATCAGATCACCCGACTTTCTAAAAAAGTGGGAAAAGGAGTCGATTGAATCCTCTTTGAGATTTATGGGACTATTGCTTGAGGAAGAAAAAAATTGTTTAGTCAGAAGCACACAGGAATTAAAAGATGGTATTAATTTGGCACATAAATTCTCCAGCAATCAAGACTATGAGAGAAAAGAGACTGTGTTACAGCAAACAGTGGAAAAATTTATTAGTCATATAAAGGAGAGAAAACATTTTCAGTTTGTGCGTGACACTCTTGACTTCAAAGAGGGGAGAATATTTGACTATAGCATAAGAACTGGTGTGTCCCATGAATTGGACACGGATGTGTCCTCCTCTGAGCAAGAGCTATCTGACTCAGAACATTTTAGAAGCCACCCCAGGCGACAACAACGGGGGGGTGGGGTGGATTCAGGCAGATACCCTAATCGTGGAAATCAAAGAGGTAGAGGCAGAGGAAAAGGAGTGAATCGGGGGGGGGGGGTTTATCCAAGAACCACCCCATTTCAGACTACCTTCTGAGGGACAGAAGGGAAGTGTAAGATTGGGGCCACCTATCTGTAATGATGACTCTCAGGTGATTAATTTGTCCTCTCGAATTTTATCTGTTGAGGAATTGAGCATCCTGAGTAAGGGGCTGTCATTCGTCCCTACTAATAGGTTTGATCTATTTGAATGGGTGAAAGATTTAAACCTATTTGCACGAAAACTGAAATGGAAAAAGTTTTTTAAAACGCATGATCAACGACAATGTGCTGAATTGGGGATAATGGAAGAGTATCTACCCAATCTTAAGCTACTGGAGGGCCTATGGGAAGAAAGTCATAGGGAGGAGGGGAAGGGTCCTTTCACCGAACTCAGGGTACCCTCGACTAAGTTTGCTCCCCTCAATGATAATACCCCGATTGATGTCTTTATCAAAGTGGTCGAGGACCAATTTAGATCACTCAATCAATCTAGGACTTGTGGCTATAACACTACGCAAGATGAAATGGTCGGTCTACGATCACTCGAAAATGATGACACTATCATAATAAAGCCCTCTGATAAGGGCGGAAATATTGTGGTTATGGACCGTACTCAGTATAGCAAGATAAGTTATCAAATATTAAATAATCATCTATGCTACAGAGTTTTAGAATCTGATCCTTCCATCATTTTCAAAAATGAATTAAAATGTATCCTTAATTCAGCAAAGTGCCTTAGCCTTATTAGTGATAAGGAGATGGCGTTTATGCTGCCTGATTTCCCACAGACCGCAACCTTTTATTGCCTCCCTAAAATACACAAAGGGACCAAGCCATTGAAGGGTAGACCAATTGTGTTTGGAATTGACAGCTTATCTCAAAACGCAAGTGTCTACATTGACCAGATTCTTATACCCTTTGTAGTGTCCCTCCCTTCATATGTAAGGGACACTATGGATGTCCTGCGTAAACTGGAAGGCATACGCTGTGATCAAGACGTTTTGTTGGCATCGCTTGATGTGGAGGCTTTATATGGCTCCATTCCTCATGATCAAGGATGTTTAGCTGTTGAATACTTTTTGAACGGTAAAGGCATACAATTTCAAACTCACAATGATTTTGTCGGTACACTGCTTAGGTTTATCCTGGAGCACAATTTTTTCATGTTTGATCAGAAGATCTACCACCAGCTCAGGGGAGTAGCGATGGGAAGCCCCTGTGCTCCCACCTACGCTAATTTATACCTGGGTTGGTGGGAACAAGAATTTGTCTTCAATGAAGAAATGGAAAAATGGACATCGTACATTCTGCTATGGCTGAGATTTATAGACGACATTTTGATCCTCTGGAAAGGTACTAAGACCGAATTTGAGGAATTTGTGGCGACTTTGAATGTGAACAATCTTGGTTTATTTTTTTACGTATGAGATCAATGACAGCAAGGTAACGTTCCTTGATGTGATGATCTCGAAAACACCATGTGGGAACATTCAAACCAATATGTTCCGGAAGAAAACTGCCACAAACAGTCTCCTCAGATGGGAAAGCTGTTATCCAGTGAACCTTAAACGTGGAATTCCTTAGGGCGAGACGAAATTGTTCTACAATCTCGGACTATAAAATTTCAGCTAGGGAATTGGAAGGCAGATTCAAACGGAGAGGGTACCCTAACTATGTTCTCAAACAAGCCTATCAGAATGCGCTAGGATGCAATCGGAATGACCTGCTCAATCCTAAACCACGGATTAATGAAGACAATGCTATACGGATTATTGGCACGTTTGATTCTGCTAATAAGGAGATTAGAAAAATCCTGCAGAGATATTGGGGAATTTTGAAAGCTGACCCCGATATCGGAAATCTGGTAGGGGATTCTCCACTTATTACATATAAGAGAGGGCGTAATGTAAAGGATCACTTGGTGCATAGCCACATGAGCACGCAGAATAAACCAAACACCTGGTTAGACAGGGGGTTTAATGGAAGTTACAGATGCGGCTCTTGTAAGGCATGCGACTCGATTTTATGTAGTAAGAATTTCAAAAGCACCAAGACTGGCAGGGTCTTTGACAATAGATCCTACATCAACTGCAAGACCAAAGGTGTTGTTTATCTGATTACGTGTGGTTGCCAACTACAGTATATCGGTAAAACTAAGAGAGAATTTAGAAGACGGATTAGGGATCACATAGGGGACGTTAGGAGAAAGGAAGATACCCCGGTGTCGCGGCACGTATGGGAATGCCATCATGGTGATTCTCTGATTCTTAAATTTCAAGGGATTGAGCATGTTAAACCAATGGCGAGAGGTGGCGACCATGACAAAAAGATCCTACAAAAAGAAGCACAGTGGATCTATTGCATGCAGACCATTAGCCCAGCGGGTCTAAATGAGCAGATTTCCTATGCGTGTTTCCTTTAATTAATCAATCTATATTCGGTATCACCTTTGGGAGAGACGCGGTTTATATGCGTTCCATATGCGTCTTATATGCGGTTTTTAACCCTATACATGTTCCATTGAAGAGCTCTATTTGTTTAATACCATCAGCCTTCAACTTTGTTTATCGATTTTGAGAGGTTTTGTCCACATTACCTAAGTTTTATCCGACAAGCGGTTTCTTAGTCACTGCCCATTGATTTAACATCCCCCTAAGCTTATCTACCCGCTTTATCCTTGTCCCGAGCTTGTAGGTGTATCCGCTGTAGGTCTCCAGGGTAACTAAGGACGCGATGTCGTCATACCTCGTCCTGATTGGCCAGGCTGTAAGGAGGCTCGCCTCAGTCCGGATACGTCACGTTTTTGACGTGTCTGTTTGTGATTGGCGGTGGGTCGGCGGCCGCGTCAGTGCAGGGTGAGGGCTCTTGCCCTTCATATGCTCCCAGTCTCGTGGGCTCGTGTGCGGCCATTTGTATTAGAGTCGTGCACGAGCCGGGAGAAATACTGTCAGCACAAAATCGTGCTAACCGGCATCTAACTAATTTGAATGAAACAATCTAACTAACTTGAATGAAACAATCCCTGATGATTTGTCACATCCAATAGTGACATTGAAACGCGGCGGCCATTTGTTTTAGAGTCGTGCACGAGCCGGGAGAAATACTGTCAGCACAAAATCGTGCTAACTGGCATCTAACTAATTTGAATGAAACAATCTAACTAACTTGAATGAAACAATCCCTGATGATTTGTCACATCCAATAGTGACATTGAAACGCGTAGGGTTGAGATCAATTGTTCAGCTGGTGGTCTCAGAGCTTCAAAATTACGAAGGGGAATATCGGTCTGTTAACAGGACTGTTCATAGACCCTTTCTCTGTGACCACACGCTGTGAGCCCGGTGGGCTGGAACAATTAGTACTTTTCAGCAAGTGGCTGTCAGGGCTGTATATTATAAGAGGGGATTTTGGTCTACATATAGAAGGTTAATAGACCATCTTCTATCTCTGACCACTTGTCTGAGCCTGAATATATGTCTTATTGGGCTATATGAGCCATATTTTAATACTCTATCATTAAAATCAATTTTAAATCGTTCTAATCAGGCAGTAAATTTACTAATCCAGTGAACGAAATATAATACAACCAGCATTCTAATTGAATTTACCGTCCAACTCAATCTCATCAAGTTTAGTCAGGAAATCTGTTGTATCCTGAATATAGGATTTAGCTGATGTTGCCAAAACTCTCAACATTTTGTCCAGAAATATTGCAATAGGGGAAAATCAGGGTCAATCATTGACTTGTGGATCTTTGGTAGACAATAGAACACTGGGACCACCGGGTGCCGCACTGTCATAAAGCCTTGTAGATCCTTCTCAATGATACCTGCATGGTAGGCGTCATTCAACAACCCATCTATTACTCTCTTAATTCTAAACTTTGGATCAGAAGGTAATGATTCCTAAACATTTGAGTCATCCAGTTGTCTAGCCAACTCAGCCAGATATCTTGATGTGTCCATGACCACCAAGGCTCCACCTTTCTCGGCAGGCTTAATACTCAGGGACACATTGCGAGAAAGGCCATCAACAGCCAGCATCTCCTCCCTGGTTAAATTAGGGGGACCTGAAAAATGACCATTATCCATCTCCCTCAAAGAACATATCCGCTGTTTAACTACACTGATGAATGCATCAATAGCAGGTTCATTTAATTGTGGCTGGTACATACTTTTTTTTTATATAGACCTGCTTCACTCAGAGTTAACTCAGTACATTTCACAGATTTAACTTCAGCCTTTTTATCAGCAAATAGTACTTTAAACTTAATTTTACGGAAGAAATCAAATAAATCCAATTCAAATTGGAACCAGTCCATATTGGTGGTTGGGCTGAATGATAGGCCCTTATTCAAGGCTGAGACCTCACTATCTGACAAGTCACATGATGACATATTTACCACAAGAGTCTTTGTGGGGTCTTGATCTCCTTCTGTTCCTTGTTGAGGGGTTGTTGTCGATCCCTCTTCGCTCTGTACGCTCAAGTTCTTGTACCACCTCCTATGCTTGCGTCCCCCTCGTCTCGAATATCTCTGTCCAGAGTAATGCCTAAAAAAAGCAGTGGGGGATCAAAGGTTGATGAGATCCCTAAACAACATCTTCTAAAGAAAAAAATACAGACTAAATCACACAGATTAGCATTAGTTTCTACATATTCCCACAAAAGTAATGAAATTGCTAAAATGATTAAAAAATAATGGGGGATATTGAGGAGTACCTATGACAAGATCCCAGAATTTG
Organism: Rhinoderma darwinii; assembly: GCF_050947455.1. NCBI lineage: Eukaryota > Metazoa > Chordata > Amphibia > Anura > Rhinodermatidae > Rhinoderma > Rhinoderma darwinii. Next base: position 178,500,266 of record NC_134689.1, on the reverse strand, counting down.
TAGCTCCACCTCGTACGGCCTATCGTAGGACAAAGAACTTTAGAGACCGGTTGGTCCATGCGGATGTAGGATCATCGGTTAAAAACTATCAAACATTTAGCACCTCCAAAAACAGGGTGTTTCCGATGTCTGGGGTGCTATAATTGTAAAAACCTTATAAAAAGTAAGGCATTTGTCCATCCGACAAGAGGTACTGTGCAAAAAATTAAATATCATCTAACATGCAAATCAGATTACGTGATATATATTATACAATGCTCCTGCAAATTACTATATGTGGGTGAAACTACCCCGGAATGCAAAAAACGTATCAATAATCATAAATCAACGATTCGCACTAAAAAAATTGATTTACCTCTGCCCAAACACTTTGTGGAGAAAAACCACGGTGAAAAGGACTTTGTTATTTATAGTTGACCATGTACCCCGTCATAGACGTGGTGGCGATAGGATCTCGAAATTAAAACGGTTAGAGCTAGAATGGATCTTCAAATTAGATACCCTATCCCCAAGACGTCTCAATGTGGATTTTAAGATCTTTACCAGTTTTTCCACATAACCCATGACCTGGCTTTGATATGATAGTTGCTCGGAGTCTTATAATGGTTTCTATGTCTTCCCCTCTGTTGGAAAACAATGATAGTTTGAAGTAAGAAATATATATATTTGCTCATATTATGACTATTGAGAATATAATTATCTGATATGTTATCCATATATTACTCCTAAAAATATTTTTCCTTTTTCTTTCTCTTTTATAGAATACAGCTCTCAAGTGATACCTCTTGGATCAGCTGAATATGCTTATACACTGTTCCAATTGAATTTCTTTCCTCTGTGTACTGTAAATGTTTCTAATATTGTCTCTATTGTTAGTTATATCACATCCTATACTGTTAAGAGTGGCAAATAATTGTGAGATTTCCATACTATAGTGTGTCTCTATGTTAGTTAGTCCGAATGTGAACGGACACATCATAGACCATTACATCGACATTTGGCCGTTAGACTTCATTGTTATATGGCAAATCTCCTCATCTATATATATTAGATATTGCGTATACACTATAGGGTGTGAATCAATTATATTTAGTTACATTTGAAATGAGAATAATGTATGATACTTACGAGACATGATATAACAGCAGTGCCCTCTTTCAAAATGGCGATTCACATCATGAGTGTGAACAGCGCATGCGCAAGCCAATGTTCGACGTCATAACACATATCAATGATGTGATGTAACTTACGGGCATGCGCAGTGGACAGTGTGGGACGCTAACAGCCGATCCAGCGAGGTTAGAATGTTTTTTTAAATTGTTTAATACACCTGTGGTGATATTATTCACATGTTGTCACAGATATTTGCCAATCTCACTGATTGGCCTTATTAACGTTATATGATGTTTACACTACCTACACTACCGTTCAAAAGTTTAGGGTCACTTAGAAATTTCCTTATTTTTGCAAGAAAAGCACAGTTTTTTTCAATGAAGATAACATTAAATTAATTAGAAATACACTCTATACATTGTTAATGTGCTAAACGACTATTCTAGCTGCAAACATCTGGTTTTTAATGCAATATCTACATAGGTGTATAGAGGCCCATTTCCAGCAACCATCACTCCAGTGTTCTAATGGTACATTGTGTTTGCTAACTGTGTTAGAAGGCTAATGGATGATTAGAAAACACTTGAAAACCCTTGTGCAATTATGTTAGCTCCGCTGTAAACAGTTTTTCTGTTTAGAGGAGCTATAAAACTGACCTTCCTTTGAGCTAGTTGAGAATCTGGAGCATTACATTTGTGGGTTCGATTAAACTCTCAAAATGGCTAGAAAAAGAGAGCTTTCATGTGAAACTCGACAGTCTATTCTTGTTCTTAGAAATGAAGGCTATTCCATGCGAGAAATTGCCAAGAAACTGAAGATTTCCTACAACGGTGTGTACTACTCCCTTCAGAGGACAGCACAAACAGACTCTAACCAGAGTAGAAAGAGAAGTGGGAGGCCCCGCTGCACAACTGAGCAACAAGACACGCACATTAGAGTCTCTAGTTTGAGAAACAGACGCCTCACAGGTCCTCAACTGGCAGCTTCATTAAATAGTACCCGCAAAACGCCAGTGTCAACGTCTACAGTGAAGAGGCGACTCCGGGATGCTGGTGTTAGGGATCTGCCAGGTACTTCATCTAGGTATACTCCTGGGATTAATCAATCCACACCTGAGGCCAGACCTGTTCGACTGACACCATCTCCCACCAACCAGGGTGGCAGGCTCAGGAGTGGGAGAGCCTATCGCGGCCTGGTCTGTCGGAGTTAGCTCCGCCCCCTGTCCTTTATTACCTGCCCTGTTCTCTCCCTCAGTGCTTGTAATTCTTTTGGATTCCTGGCCCCACTGCTGCTTGCTCCAGCCTGCTTCTGCCGTGCTTCTGCCTTGCTGCAGTTCTGCTTGACCTGCTTTGCTTTGCCCCTGGCTTGCTTCTGTCTCCGTGCCCGCTCGGGTGTACTCACTTCGTCCTGGTCCTGACTGTTCGTTCGCCGCTCCGTTTCCTCGTGGCGTTCCGTGGCTACTGCCCCTTCCCTTGCGTGTTCCCTGTTTGTTTTCCTGTGCACTTAGACAGTGCAGGGACCGCCGCCCAGTTGTACCTCGTCGCCTAGGGCGGGTCGTTGCAAGTAGGCAGGGACAGGGCGGTGGGTAGATTAGGGCTCACTTTCCCTTCACCTCCTTCCTGCCATTACAGCTGGCCTTCAAAGCAGAGTGGCAAAGAAAAAGCCATATCTGAGACTGGCTAATAAAAGGAAAAGATTAATATGGGCAAAAGCACACAGACATTGGACAGAGGAAGATTGGAAAAAAGTGTTATGGACAGACGAATCGAAGTTTGAGGTGTTTGGATCAACCAGAAGAACATTTGTGAGACGCAGAACACCTGAAAAAATGCTGGAAGAGTGCCTAACGCCATCTGTCAAGCATGGTGGAGGTAATGTGATGCTCTGGGGTCGCTTTGGTGCTGGTAAAGTGGGAGATTTGTACAAGATAAAAGGGATTTTGAATAAGGAAGGCTATCACTTCATTTTGCAACGCCATGCAATACCCTGTGGACAGCGCTTGATTGGAGCCAATTCCATCCTACAACAGGACAATGACCAAAAGCACACCTCCAAATTATGCAAGAACTATTTAGGGAAGAAGCAGGCAGCTGGTATTCTATCTGTAATGGAGTGGACAGCGCAGTCACCAGATCTCAACCCCATAGAGCTGTTGTGGGAGCAGCTTGACCGTATGGTACGCAAGAAGTGCCCATCAAGCCAATCCAACTTGTGGGAGGGGCTTCTGGAAGCATGGGGTGAAATTTCTCCCGATTACATCAGCAAATTAACAGCTAGAATGCCAAAGGTCTGCAATGCTGTAATTGCTGCAAATGGAGCATTCTTTGACGAAAGCAAAGTTTGAAGGAGAAAATTATTATTTCAAATAAAAATCATTATTTCTAACCTTGTCAATGTCTTGACTATATTTTATAGTCATTTTGCAACTCATTTGATAAATATAAGTGTGAGTTTGCATGGAAAACACAAACTTGTCTGGGTGACCCCAAACTTTTGAACAGTAGTGTATATATATTACTTGATATATTTATACTTATATATATGCCAGTATACCTACAAGGGATCGTATTGACACGATTTTATATACACCAGCTATATTATTCTTTTATTATTTCAAGAAATGTTTGTAATGATATTTTTGATTGTGATCTGCTTTTTGTACTTATGCTTGGGAAAGGCTCACACTGAGCTGAAACGTCGCACAAGAGTGGAATAAACGGATCATTTTTTTCACAAATTTGGTAGTGCTGCCTCACTTTCCTTTTACATATACTGAAGGGTCATTGGACTGTGACCTAAGAGGCTTGCACCCAACCTATATCTTCTTGTCCAGTGCTGCTAATTTATGCTTGTTTCATGTCTGATATACTGGTGAACAAAGGGGTGTATCTAGGGGGGGGGGGCAGGTGGGGCATGTGCCTCGGGCACAACTTAGAGGGGGGAACCAGCGCCACCCCCTCCTGCAATATAATTGTACCTACATCTATAGGATACAGGTACAATTAGAAGCAATGAATGGCCGGGTACGTTCCGTGCCCCAGGCCAATCAGAGCCTTTCTACGAGTGAAGCAGCGCGATACTTTGCGCCGCTTGCGTTGTTGAAAGGCAGTGATTGACAGGGAAGCGTTCAATCCCAGGAGATCTGCGCAGAAGAAAGCAGGTCTCCATTGCTGCCGGATGCCGTGGGAACGGGATTAAGGTGAGTTTGAATAGTTTGTTATTTTATCGTAATAAAAAAGTGTGTGGCATTATCTTCAGGGGTGGCTTTATCTACAGGGGGAGCTTTATCTACGGGGGGCTCTATCTATGGGGGGCTCTATCTACGGGGGGGCTATAACACAGGGTTGGCCTATCTGTGGAGCACTATATACAGGGGTGGGCTATATATACAGGTGGGCTGTATACAGGTGTGGGCTATCTGTGGAGCACTATAGGGGGAGCTATATGTGGGACACTATATGCAGGGGTGGGCTATATGGGGGCACTATCTACAGGGGGCACTATCTACAGGGGGTACTATCTTCAGGGGGCACAGTGTGTGCGTGTGCGTGTGTGTGTGTGTGTGTGTGTGTGTGAGTGTGTGTGTGTGTGTGTGTGTGTGTGTGTGGGACATGGTGCTATTATAATTAGAGGTGCAGTGTATGGCGCTATTATATTTAGGTATAATGTGTGATATAATGAGAACTTTATCTTTATTTATAGGTGTAGAAATTAAATGTTGGAAAAGTGAGAAGCTGAAGACATCTGAGAGGCAAACTGCAGAAATGGGCTGTGACCGGGAGAAGTCATCATAGAGGTCTGGATCGGATGGAGAAAAAGAACTAGAATCTGAGACGTCACCGGTGAGTCACTTAATGTAAATGTTTATTCTGCCTCTAATTAGTACTGTAGTCACTGTATGATCTGCAGCGAGATGATGGGTGGTATGATTATGATATGATTTGTTTTTTTTGTAACAGCAACTCCCAGCATATCTTTTCCATTGTTCGGGCCATGCTGGGAGCTGAAAACAATTTACTGCAAACCTATACAACAGGGGTTGCACTAAATTGAGCTGTATTTATGCTGGTGCTGTATATATGTAATGAGCTTGGTTCTGGGGCTGTATTTATGTACTGAGCACTATTCTGGTGTTGTGTATAGAACTATATTGCTTATAAAATGTATAAATGTTTTGATGCTCGAGTTACATAAAAAGAAAAGAAATGACACGTCGATTGGTAGAGAAAACAAACATGGCGAGGGGGACGGACATGTCGGCAAACTAAATCTTTGCCCCGGGTGCTGGAGAACCTAGCTACGCCTCTGAATGAACATCTTATGTATTCTTTATATTTCTAGCAACGGTTAAACTTTAAGTAATTGTCCAACCTTGTTCCACTGTGGGGGGAATCTATCAACCTTTCTTTGCCAGTTTTCTAGCATTAAAAAGTCGCAAAAGGCTAAATAGCGCAATTTGCATTGAAAATTTAGACTTTTGGGAATTTTACACCACCCTCTGCACTTTTGGAAAAGGGGCATGGTTTAGCAAGAGGGGCGACACATTTATTATAATTTAAGCCTGAAAGCTGGCTCCTAGCTTGTGTGGATTTCACTCTGTGGGGCATAGCAAGTTAGAGGCCTGTGTCAGCCACGTACCTTGCCCCTAGCCCGATCAGTCTACCCCCCTTCCCTACCGGACAATGAAAAAAATATGTATGCTCAACTCACCACTCCTCTTTGCTTCTCTCCTCCAGTTCCCATTAGGTTTCCTCAGCATTTTGCAGGTTTTAACAATGTACTGACGCCGTGAAGAATCAGGATGTTGTTTGTGACGCATATAAGACCATGACACTGCTCAGCATCAGGACCTTGCATTAACTGCGGCATGCTAAGGGAGTCTAAGGGGACCTGGAGGGAAGCGAAGAGGAGTAGTGAGGTGCATATAAATTTTTAAAATTTTAAGCCTGATGAGGGGCATGAATAGCGCACGACCAAGGTTGTTAGGCCACAATTGCGGCGCATGGCCAATGAAAAGATGCGAGAGATACGCCTTAGTAAATTTGTCACATCTTACTCCAGCAGATTAGAAAGCGTACGAAACGATAGTATCAGTAAATCTGCCCCATTAAACTCAATAATAACAGTATGATATAAGCTCCCTCTGTTGTTACTGCAGGAAGCCAGAATTTTTTTTAACTCTAGGTGATTTGGATCTCTGCATCAGAAAATCGGCGCTCCAACTTCTATGAAGATACAGTGAGTAACAAATCACCACAGAATTCTGGGAATAAAAACAACACGGTCTTAAGACAATGGTTTATTTATATTGCATCCACAATTTGCAGCTCACACTTCATGTACGTTGATGATATAGGTTTGTGGCTTTACTACATTTGATCTATCTCGGCATTTATAAATATCTACTACTCAAACTGGCATCCATTCAGGTCTATTATAGACTGCAGAGGTAGTAGTAACAACCGGGCTCTAGTACCTGAGGGCCCCTATGTGCCCTCTGCTGCATTTGAAGATACCAGTTTTATAGATGGCACAGGTAGGGGTCCTGTCACAGATTGTACATCATGGCGCAGGAGTTTTAATTTATGCCACTGATTAGGGTGTTTTCGTGTGGGCAGGTTTGGTGGTGTTTGACGCAATTATCACAAAATCAAACCATAAAATGCATCGGTTACGCTAAATCACCATTTTTTTTCTTGTCTGATTCCACCTTTATTAGCTGTAATCCAGAGAATCAACCACTGGACCAGCTGGAGGTACCTACATCCTGGGGCCAGCTGAGTACCTCGACCCGAACTAAAGTAGTGAGAAATTAAGTGCTATAGGTGAAATTGTGCCTCTGCTTGTTTGTTTTTCTAGGTTTCTCAGGAATCAGATCATTACAGAATAACAAGCCCAAATACCCAATGGAGCCAGTACGGTTTTAGTCAATCAAGTCCAGACCTTGACCCAATTGGTGCATGAACTATCCAAACATTTGGCAGAATAGACGGCGTCGCAAGCTCAAAGCGCTGCATAATATACTGCCCATAAACGTAAAAAGAATCTGCCTGATCGTTTCTCAGGAATTTTGAAACACTTTGTGGCAGTTCATGGCAGTTGCAATCTGTACTTTGAGCTATGTCCCCGTTCCTCTGGTAATGAGGAGCAACAAATTGCTCTAGGGATTCCTTTACTATAAGGGCACCCACAAATGTGGGCCTTATCAGTTCATGACATAAAAAAAAAGGCATGAATTGTCTTTAACTCTTGCTCCTGTAGCCATTACAACAACATCCACAGAGGAGCCAATGCAGATCAGGGCAATAAAAAATCATCCCCTAACAAACAAGCTCATCACAGATTCCAAGGTCTCAGCTTCTATTGTAGGGATGCTTTCCACCAAATCAGTGCATCCCCTAACAAGCGACAGCCGCAAAACTTCAGTGACTAGGTGAGCCCGAAGGGGCTCAACTAGGTGCCCAGGTATTCTCTACTGACTCCTCCAGAATTCTGTTGCCTATAAAATTTTCGCCTAACTCTTCTGTGATAGTGGTTTAGGCCTTCCTGGATTGTGAAGCAGCTGCAAACTTTATAGATGCAAATATTGCTAAAATCTTAACCTTATCATTGCTTCAGTAAATTGAATATTTTACCCCATGAAAATTCTGTCTTAGGTTCTACGCACATAAAAAATATGTAATTTCTTGCTTGGACTCTATAGAAGCAGGTTGGCATCACGCTTCTTTATGGTTCTTCTGAAAACCAGCTGTTGTTTTAACAACCATTTTGGGAGTTGCAGATGGATCCCACCGCTGCTTTAAAGGGGTTTTCCCAATAAGCACATTTATCACCTATCCACTGGACAGGTGATAAATGTCTGATCACTGGCTACCCATCAATCACTAAAACCCCTGTTCCTCCTCATTGCATGATCACAGTAAAAGGATTTTATATGGAGCGAAGGTCACGCATTGAGAAGGATTTTAAATGGAGCGAAGGTCGCGCATGTCAATGTCTATGGAGTGAACGGAAATAGCTGAGTACAGCACAGTTTCCGTCAGCCCCATAAACATTAAATAGAGTGGAAGTGCACATATGTGACCGCCACTCCATTCAAAATCCTCCACTCTCCGCAGAGAGGAGAAACAATGGTCGGGATCCCCATTCTAGTGATCCGTGGGGGCCCAATTTATCAGACAATTATCACCTATTCTGGGGATTAATGTGCATAGTGGGGAAACCCCTTTTACTACATCTCCTGAAAACCCAATTTTTATGCCACTTTTAGATCACAAAATGAAGCCAGTTTATAAGAATTCACCCTTAGGATTCTCAGAAATACCGACTGAATATTCAAATTTATTTTAGTAAATTATTTTTGTTATATCATAATGCAGTGATGATTACTCAACAAAGCAATGCAGGTTATTTGCTAAAAAGTCATTCCTAAATATTCAATAAAAACTAAAAATATATTTCTACAACCAGTTAATAATATCAAATCAGTGATATGCTTGAGAACTCTTAAATCACGCATTCATGCCTGCAAACCACAATTACTTTCTTCTGACCTGGTTAACAATTCACCGGTTAATTTCTAATTTTCTGTCTATGCAGATGCTCATCTTCTCCAGGAGCCTTCACATAAATAAATATTGATTGATAAAGGTTTAGAAGCAAACATTTTGAAGTGTATTATTAATTTAGGTTTAATTTGTCTAGAATGTTTACATTTTATCATTTTTGGGGGGTCAGTGAACTATTGTGTTAATATGGACACAATTTTCAACCTATGAGTTTGAGCATTGGGATTCCTAAGAATACAGAAAGTCAATAAACAAGTTTTAGAGGGAGTCTGTCACCAGAAATGTACCTATCAAACTAGCAACAGAGTAATATAGAGTAGGCTCATCTGAATCTAATGTTTATTACCTTTTTCACCTGAGTGTCTCCTTCGCAGAGAAAATAGTTTTATTCAGTATATGCAAATTAGCATAATGGAGCAACGAGGGCATCACCGTTGCTCCAAAATGCCCTGTCTTCTTTGTCCAGTCCAACCCTCCCTCTCTTCATTCATTGATTAATAGGGGACAGGCAGTGTAATAGGCGAGTTCATGCCTGACCCCGTAGTCTCCTGAACGTGCGCAGCTCTACTTCATAATTGGCGCATGCCTTGATGTTTCACCGGTCTAATTAATTGTACTGCCCATGCACCGATTACATCAGAATAGACGGACTTCGGCATCGGAGAGTAGAATAGGGTGTAGTCTGACATCATCGGCGCAGTACTTTTATTTGTATAATGAAAAGTTGTAATGTGTTCTAATAAACTTTCTGTGTCAATTCCTCCAGTTTTTCAAGATATCTGCTTGCTGTTGCTCAATAGAACTCTTCATTGAATACTTTTAGTGGATAAAAATCTGTCCTGGTCATGTGTTGGACACACATGTGCATTGTTCTTTACAGTATGTGTATCAGAGCTGTGTCTTCTAATCATGCACCCATGCAACGATCACATGAACAATTTTTTATTTACAAGAAGTAAACAATGAAAGTTCTAATAAAATGACATGAAGCAGAGATCTTAATAAACAATAGGAATTGGTACAAAAAGTATATTAGAAATTGTATAACTTTCATTATGCAAAGAAAAAAAATTATTTGCTGGAAACGAAATACCCTTTAAAGCAAATGTTCTTTCAATAAGTTTCAAGTGTCGTTAGCCAAATACCAGAAGGGAAAACACTGAATGATAAGTCCGCTAACTGAAACAATGCAATGCAACTACTCAAATGGTATGTCAAAAGATACAGGCCCTGTCTGAAAAAAAATCCATTCCAGGATGCCTAAATCATAGAAGTATACTGAGTTCTATACAATATGCCTCCAAAAGAGGAAATCCCTAGATGTTGGCAGGCCTCAGGGTCAATATCGGGGCAGTACTGGTGGTACTGCCATCAGGTGCCTGGCCAGAAATTAAAAAAAGGGGCCTGCTAGCCGCCACCAGGTTTGATGTAGCCACATTACTTTGGGCCCATATGATTTTACTTTGGTGAAAGGAATAGACCTGATCACAGGGCTGGGGTCCTTTCTTTTCATCAGTGTAAAACCATAGGTTCCCGCCCTAAAGCCTGCCCCCAAACATACAGGACTGCTGGAGTCTGCTTGGGCTGTCCCACCCACTCTTCTATTCTTCTCCTACTCTACTGCAGTGTGATGTCACTGGCGTGTGATGGTACGTGGCCGCGTTTCCATTACATAACACAAAAATTTTAAATTGAATATTGATGGATGAAGCACTGACAATTAGGATATACAACTTATAACAATGAACCACTGATTAGAAAAATAATTCAAACTGATATATTTTATGCTTTAATCAGTTTTGAACAGTTATAAATTAGAACAAAATAACTAAATAAAAATAGTGCCTCCAAAATGATTAAAAAAAAAATGGCATGAGGATAGGATTGCTATCTCTCTGCAGGTCTACACAGAGATTCCATGCTTGGGCCTATGTTCCTGAAAAGGCTGCTTGGTCCTAGATATTTAACCGAAAATATTTGTTAGGAATTGCTAATAGCATGATGACAACTCTATTATGAGTTATGAGGCTATTAGAAATTTATTTTTCACTAAAAGGTTTACGTCCTTCATTACAACAATGCAACTAAGGCCACTTTCAATCGAGACTGGCACTATGGACGGAATATGGAGGCAACACCCGGACCTCCCGCAGTTCACCAGGACTGGAGTTAGAGCACCATAGAAGCCTATGGTGCTCTGACTCTGGTTCTGATGAGCTGTAGGAGGTCCAGGTGTTTTGTTCGTTAAAGAGTGGCACACAAGCATCTGTGGTACGCTCTCCTGAAAGCGACCTAAATGTTCCAAAATGTTATGCATATGGACATATAGAGAAAGGCTATCCTATAAATTACATATAAATTCTGAACATTTGGACTGCAAAGAGAGTGAATATAATAAACCTTACTAGCTTTTGTTAAATTACACAGATAACCAATGGTTCATTGTGAAAATCAATAGGAAACAGGTGAAATCACTTGATTTGGCTGCATGGTAACCCTACTATTAACATTTCTTTGTTAACTTTCCACAGTCTAAAGGTCTAATGCCATTTTGAGGTCCCTGTCCGTGGCTTCCTGCTGCCTAATGACATGTGGCCTATTAATATTGCACCTTCAGACCTTGTCTGAACCTAAGGTTGGTGATCCCTGACCGCTGGCAATATGTCTGTAGTTCCAATTTTTGAACTTTGCTACGTCATGAGGCCCATCTCCATCCCTGATACTTCTGCGTGTTTCTGACCACCTTCCCAGTACGGGCCCTTGGCTATCCTGGCCTCCGCATCTGTATTCACCTTGCATTAATCGGTGACTACATGGGGGCGTGAACTGGGGATCAGAACAGGAAAGTCCATACCTGGGGTCAACCTGGTACTAGTAATGAGACATACAGAGAGCTACTAGATTTGTGTTATTTCCAGTTCCTACTTTACTGGAAGGCAGAAACAAACGCGACATTTTGAGTAGTGTATACATATAAACCACTTATCTGGGCTATAGAATAATCACTGCTTTGTTGTTAGTTACATTTCTACCATGATTTGTATTTTTTTCTTTTATATTAACCCCTTAAGGACACGGCCAATTTTGGCCTTGAGGACAGAGCAATTTTTTTACATTTCCCTCTTTGCATCCCGACGCTCATAACTCTTTTATTTTTTGTACGACGTAGTTGTATGAGACTTTGTTTTTTGCGGGACGAGTTGTACTTTATGTAGGTACCATTTTTTGGTACAAATACATTATCGTTTAATTTCTATAAATTTTTATTTTGGCGAAAATGCCGAAAAAAAGCAGTTCCGCTGCAGTTTTAATATTTTTTTTTTACACCATACACCGATCATCATAAATAATGTTATACATTTCTTGTACAGGCTGTTAGGGTCGTGGCGATACCAAATATGTCTATATTATTTTATGTTTTGGGACTTATATTTTAAAAAGTTTATTTATTATAAAAAACGTGTGTTTCTGTGTATTTTTTTTACTTTTTATTTATTTATTTATCATTAATTTTTTTTTACATTCATTGAACTTTTTTTTTTAATCCCATAAAGGGATTTATCATTTTGATTTTTATTTTGTAACTATAATGTACTGGCATAGATCTATATGCCAGTACATTAGCCTGTGCACTGATTGTACACAGCCAGTTGTTAGGGCAGACCTCAGTATGCCCTAACAACAGGAAATATGTTCAGACAGCCCTGGGGTCCTTCAATGGACCCTGGGCTGTCTGGCCATATGAGTTGTGGGCTTTGATCGCGTCACAGTTATTTTCTGTGACGCAACCAATGTGCAGTCCCCCCTCTTTGAACGCCGCGATCAGCTTTCATCGCGGCGCTCAAAGGGTTAACGGCGGAGAGAAGATGTTTCTCTTCTCTCCGCTGTCAGAGCGGGGCCGTGGCTGTGTATTACAGCCGTTGCCCAGCTCTCGATCGCGCGCACAGACGGCTGTCACACAGGACGAGTATGCTCGTCCTAATGCGCGAAGTGCTCGCCGCTCAGGACGAGCATACTCGTCCTGTGTCGGCAACCAGTTAAAATACAGTTTGCAATGTTTATGTTCATCTATGCCATTTTTGTTTATTAAACACATGAACGTCACATATAGCACTAAAAACTAATATAAAAAGATACATAATTCCATACATTCTTTTCATACTCTACATTTATACATACACAAATCCCTTTTACAAAACAAATGTAGATTATTGGCAATAATTGTTTTAGCACTATAATGCTTTCATCAAATATATAACTTCACAGTGGTTCAATGTCATCAGGCAGGCTTTGCAATATTAGTCCGCATTAGCTTATAACATAAAATGTATTTGAAATATTCCCCTAGATTTATTATGCTTCAGCGGTGTTCCAGAATTGACCTAAAAACTAGAATAGCCTCTGCTTCAGGCAAGAATCCCCTGAACACACACAAGCCTGATACAGATCTGGAAAACACTATTTAATACTTAATTACCTTATTATAAATCAAGCGGCTTTTATATTTATTGAAATATTTATTGTTGCCGATATCTGTATTTTCCTATGCTACTCTTATAGTATTTTTGCTAATTATCAATATTAATTTGTTCAATTACATGCTAAGAATGTTCCTTGTAACAATTGCTTGCATACATTATGTATCAGAACTAATGGCTAAGCAACCATACAGAATGTGTGAATACATTCGCTATAGTTATATTACATTTAGTTTATTTATTCATATTTACAAAGATCATATAAAATCCATGTACTATGATAATAGACATTGACAACATGTCTGTCATGCTCTACCTAGATTCAATTTTCATTACGAGGCATGTCTGTGAGGAATTTACCTGTCTGTGATCCTGCGCCATTCTTTAGTGGCCAGGTGCTAGTGGCCAGGTGGCTCATGCATAGTACATATATAGCAGATCAAAGTTAAGCCGGGCTTATTTAAATTTGTTTGGTACCTGTCTGGTGCCAGACCTGGGGCCTGCAGACTCCCTAGTCAAAAAACAAAGTAACAGAAAAAGCTGATTAGACTTGTTTGGTAGGACAATAAGATGATGTAATTTTATGTCATAAAATGACATGTGTTTAAATTGGAAACAAAACTAAAACCATCACTCAACATTTAAATGGAACAAAGTTTGTGAAGGATGCACAACAATTATCAAGACAAAGAGTTAATGGGTGTTACATAAAATATGTGTGGAATCTCTATACTATATAGAGTCCACACATAGAGGGTAATTTATCAACCTTTTTATGCCAGTTTTCTAACATAGAAAAGTTGCAAATGGGTCCAAAAGTTGCAATTTGCGACTTTGGGCTTTTTGTATGCGACGCAGCATTGATGACGTTGAAGTGCTGCATCGTATATACGGCACTGATGCTCAGTGGCGCTGGAGTGATGAGGGAACCGGTGGAGAAAAGGGTAGCGCTGAGGTGAGTATATTTGTCTTGTTTTTTTATTTTATCAGTGAAATGTGTAAAGCGAATTGAAGGTGCAGATTCAGTTTGCATCTTACTCCAATTTTTCTTACTATGTCGAATATGTGTCGCGCCTTACTCCAACTGTTATTAGTATTAAGACTGGAGTATGAAATGCCAGTCTTAAGAAATTGCCCACATATAGGGAAATATCTTAAGACTGGCATTACATACGCTAGTCCTAACAGAATGAAAAGCTGAAATTCCGACACATTTATTAAGAGGCAAAAACCACATAATAAATGTGTCACATTTTTCACTGACCACGGCCATGCGCCATACTCCACCCCCCCCCCACATCGCCCATAAAACACACATACTCACACTCCTCTTCTCTTCTCCCCTCCGGCTACCTTCATCATTCCATTGCCGCTTACACAAGGTACAGACGCTGAGCAGCATCAGGGTCTTATATGCGACGCAGCACTTCAACGTCGTCAGAGCTGTGTCACATACAACGTCCTGACGCTGCCCGGAGGGGAAGAAAAGGAAGAAGTGGAAGAAGAGGAGCCGTGAGGAAAGTATAATTTTTTCTTTTTATTAGTCTTTTCTTTTTTATTTAACTGTCCATTGGGGGGATGGGGTTAGTCTGATCGGGGGGCAAGGTACGAGGCCCAACGCGGTTCTCTACCTTTCCACGCCCCATAAAGTGAAATATTTAAATTTCCGCTATAGTTTACTGAAGTTTTTTTCGTAAATAATACATTTGTCGGCCCACAAAGGCCACACCCCTTTTCCACAAAAGTCGCAATTTTCTCCGCTATTTTGAACTTTTTTGCCTATTTGCAACATTTCTACGCCAGAAAACTGGCGTAGAAATGTTGATAAATTACCCCCATAGTTTTATAAGTTTGCAGATAAGGCTAATCAGTTTAATTTAATTTGCCTGTAGAAAGGTAATCTTACAGACATGGTACTAAAGCCAGGATGGAGAGAAAAGGTGTGGTTAGACCTGGCAACTCCTGAACAGGACTTCTCAGTTATGGATGCAGCTGCTCTGTGCCATTGATGTATTCTGAGCCACGAATAAGGGTATGTTCACACGCACTGTTTTCAGACGTAATTCGGGCGTTTTACGCCTCGAATTACGCCTGAAAAAACGGCTCCATTACGCCTACAAACATCTGCCCATTGCTTTCAATGGGTTTTACGATGTTTCGTTCCCACGAAATGTAATTTTAAGTGTCGCTGTCAAAAGACGGCGCGTAAAAAGACGCCCGCGTCAAAGAAGTGCATGTCACTTCTTGGGATGTTTTTGGAGACGTTTTTCATTGACTCCATTGAAAAACAGCTCCAATAACGTCCGTAAAATACGCCGCGAAAAACGCGAGTTGTTAAGAAACGTCTGAAAATCAGGAGCTGTTTTCAGGCGAAAACAGCTCCGTAATTTCAGACGTATTTTGCTACTGCGTGTGAACATACCCTTACATTCAATTTTATAATTGAGTACTTCAGATCCTCCGCAGGACCTAGCTGAAGGAGGTGGAATCTTGACAGGACTTTAACAAATTAACCCCTTCCCTCTTTGGCCACTTTTGACCTTCCAGATAGAGCCTCATTTTTCAAATCTGACATGTTTCACTTTATATGATAATAACTTCGGAATGCTTTAACCTATCCAAGCGATTCTGAGATTGTTTTATCGTGACACATTGGACTTTATGTTACTGGCAAAATTTGCTTAGTACATTCAGTATTTAATTGTGAAACACACCAAAATTTTGCAAAAAATTGCAAAAATGTGCATTTTTCTAAATTTAAATGTATCGGCTTGTAAGACAGGCAGTTATACTACACAAAATAGTCGCTAATTAATATCCCCCATATGTCTACATTAGATTGACATTGTTTTTTGAACATCCTTTTATTTTTCTAGGACGTTACAAGGCTTTAGCAGCAATTTCTCACATTTTCAAGAAAATTTCAAAAGGCTATTTTTGCAGGGGCCAGTTCAGTTGTGAAGTGGCTTTTAGGGCCTTATATATTAGAAACCCCCAAAGAGTCACCCCATTTTCAAAACTTCACCCTCAAAGTATTCTAAACAGTATTTAGAAAGTTTCTTAACCCTTTAGACGTTTCACAGGAATTAAACCAAAGTAGAGGTGAAAATTACAAATGTCATTTTTTGTTGTTTTGTTGCAGAAATTTTTTTTTAATCCATTTTATTGTAACACAAAGTTTTACCAGAGAAACGCAACTCAATATTTATTGCCCAGGTTCTGCAGTTTTAGGAAATATCCCACATGTGGCCCTAGTGTGCTACTGGACTGAAGCACCGGCCTCAGAAGCAAAGGAGGACCCAGAGCATTTTGGGCCTCCTTTTTATTAGAATATATTTTTTAGGTACCATGTCAGGTTTGAAGAGCTCTTGCGGTGCCAAAACAGAGGAAATCCCTCAAAAGTGACCCCATTTGGGAAACTACACCCGTTAAGGAAATTATCTAGGGGTATAGTGAGCATTTTGACCCTACAGGTTTATTGCAAAAATTATTGGAAGTAGGCCGTGAAAATGGAAATCGACATTATTTAAAAGAAAATGTAGAGTTTTCTCATTTCCACAAGGACTAGAGGAGAAAAAGCACTGCAACATTTATAAAGCAATTTCTCCCAAGTAAAACAGTACCCCATATGTGGTAATAAATGGCTGTTTGGACACACGGCAGGGCTTAGAAGGGAAAGAGCGCCATTTGTCTTTTGGACCTCAAATTTAGCAGGAATGGTTTGCGGAGGCCATGTCGCATTTACAAAGCCCCTGACGGTCCAAAATAGTGGGAAACCCCAACAAGTGGCCCCATTTTGGAAACTACACCTCTTGAGGAAATTATCTAGTTAGCATTTTGACCCTACAGGTTTTTTGCAGAAATTATTGGAAGTAGGCCGTGAAAATGAAAATCGACATTCTTTCAAAGAAAATGTAGGGTTAGCTAATTTTTTCTCATTTCCACGAGGACTAATGGAGAAAAACCACCACAACATTTGTAAAGTAATTTCTCCCGAGTAAAAAAATACCCCACATGTGGTCATAAACAGCTGTTTGGACACACGGCAGGGCTTAGAAGGGGAAGGGACCAAAACAGTGAAAAAGTGACTCCACTTCGGAAACTACACCCCTTGAGGAATTCATCTAGGGGTGTAGAGAGCATTTTGATACCATAGGTGTTTCAGAGAATTTATTAGAATTGGGCAGTGAAAATAAAAACAATCCTTTTTCTTCAATAAGACATAGCTTTTTCTCAACAAATAAATAAAAAAAAAAAACCAAGCATCTGTAAAGCAACTTCTCTGGAGTACGGAAATACCCCATATGTGGTCATAAACTGCTGTTTGGGCACACAGCAAGGATCAGAAGAGAAGGAGCGCCATTTGGCTTTTGGAGCACAGATTTTGCTGGATTGGTTTCTTGACACCATGTCGCTTTTGCAAAGCCCCTAAGGTACCAGTACAGCGGAAACTACAACCCTTGAATAAATCTAGGCGTGTAGTGAGCATTTTGACCCCACAGGTGTTTCATAGATTTTATTTGAATTGGGCAGTGAAAAGAAAAATTAAATTTTTTTCCAATAAGATGTAGCATTAGCGCAACATTTTTCATTTTCACAACAAAAAAAAAGGAGAAAAAGAACCCCAACATTTGCAAAGCAATTTCTCCCGAGTACGGCAATACCCCATATGTGGTCATAAACTAATTTTTGGGCACACGGCAGGGCTCAAAAGGGAAGGAGCGCCATTTGCTTTGGAGTGACCCCATTTTTGAAACTACACCCCTCCAGGTATTCACCTAGGGGTGTAGTGAGCATGTTAAACCCGCAGGTGTTTTGTAGAAATTAGTGTGCAGAGTGAAAATGGGATTTTTGCCATAGATATGCCAATATGTGGTGCCCAGCTTGTGCCACCATAACAAGACAGCTCTCTAATTATTATGCTGTGTTTCCCGGTTTTAGAATCACCCTACATGGGACATTAGTCTTTTACCTGGACATTCGACTGGGCTCAGGAGTGAAAGAGTACCATCCGAAATTGAGGCCTAATTTGGCGACATATACAGTATTGGTTCACAATTACAGGGCTGTGATGTGAAGTAATAAAAGAAACCCCTGAGAAGTGTCCCCATTTTAGAAACTACACCCCTCAAGGCATTTATTAAGGGGTGTAGTGAGCATTTTCCCCCCACAGGTCTTTTCAATAAATTAATGCGCTGCGGATGGTGCAAAGTAAAAATGTTAATTTTTCCCCAGATATGACAATTCAGTGGCAAATATGTTGTGCCCAGCTTCTGCCACTAGAGAGACACACCCCGAAAATTGTCAAAAGGGTTTTCCCGGTTATGGCGGTGCCATATATGTGGAAGTAAACTGCTGTTTGGGCACACTGTAGAGCCCAGATGGGTGGGAGCACCATTTGGCTTTTGAAGCATAGATTTGGATTGGTAATAGTTTTGTTTGAGTATTACTGGTATTTCAGTTTATAATGTGGGGCATATGTAAGCTGGGCAGAGTACATCAGGGGCATAGTCAGGTGCTATAAAAATGGGGTAAACAATAAAATAATCCATAGATATGTGTTACGCTGTGAAGAATCCTTTCTGACTTCCGGTTCCGGCGCTGGCGATGCAGGACGCGAGTGACTGAGCTCCCGCTCCCAACTAGCCTGCTTATCTGCGAAAGCCACTTCGGTGGCGACAACCGGCTGACAGACACCGGCCCTGCACACAGGAAAGTACCCGGGGGTGCATGCATGGACCGATACCTCCTCAGGAGCGCACATAAGCCAGCCATGGATGAACTAGATGTAGGAGTAAACAGGGGAGGTAAGATGGCGGCGTTTCCCGCCACTGCTCCCCTGCTGTATTCACAGGAGGAGGAACAGCTACGGCCTCAGTCCCAATCACTGATTCCAAGCCCAGCAGAGCCCATAATTGCTTTTAACCAAGGACCTGTGGATTATATAGCATTAGCCCATGAAGTAGCTAAACGCATAGCCCCCGACCTGCAAAAAGCGCTGGAAAAAACGGTGCAAGAGTCGCTCAACTGCATGCATGCGGACCTGGCACAAGTAACCTCCAGGACTAACGAATTGGAGCAACGTGTATCACTGCTGGAGGATGAGAATGAGCGCCTACAGTCCAAGCTTAAAACGGTGCTATCCAGTACTACGCAGTTGGAGGACAAGGTGGAGGACCTGGAAAACCGATCCAGGAGGAGTAACCTGCAAATAGTGGGCCTGAAGGAAACGGTGGTCCCTTCTGAGCTGCAACGTATATGCGAGAGATCTCTGCCGGCAGCATTGGGTCTCCCACGTCCATGCCGGGTGGAGAGGGCACACAGGGTGGAATCGGACCCAAGAAATCTCCCACCAGCAGACAACAGCAGCAGTTCGTTTCGCCCCAGACAAGTCATCTTTAAGCTGCTGGATTATAATGACAAGGTGGCAATGATGAAGGCATATCGAAGCAGATCCCAGCCCTTGGAGATAATGGGCATGAAAATGCTACTTTTTGAGGATTATTCTACGGAGGTAGCGAAACGTAGGCGAACCTTCAGCAAGATCTGTACGGAGCTGTTTCAAGCTAAAGTGCGCTTTAACCTACAGTATCCGGCTATTTTACGAGTGTTCCAGGCAAACGGGCGGGCCAAGATGTTCGCCACAGCAAAGGAAGCGGAGGAGGCTCTGGCAGAGCTATGTGGAAGCTGCCCCCGGCACGAGGCGCGATGCACTCCAGACCACAGCCCATGCCACAAGTCAAGAGAAGTCGGAGGGAGTCGTTCGGATATGGAGCGGACTTGGGCTGAAGCTTTAATGCCCACACCTGGCAGAGAACGTGGAGGAAGAGCCAGGAACAGAGGTGCGTCTCCGAAGCCGCAGAGACATCCGCGTGATCATTCCAGGTCCGCGTCCTCGGACTGAAGAAGGAAGATTGATGACTAATGTTTTTTCGTTTGATCCCCTCATACGTTAGGCGAGGGTCCTGAGGACGCGGTAGACCAATTGCAGGCTCTGATCTTAAGCAGATAAGTTTACAGTTTACAGTAATTACAGATATTAGCAGAGAATAATATGGCTTGATGGTGGCACACGTTAGTTTGTTTATCAATACAATATTTCAGTATGTGGCCAAATGTTTTCATGCCAAACTGTATGCATTCTGATATATTACCTTACTGTTATAATGCCGTTATAATGCCGTTATAATATATAATATTGCTGATGTAATAACGTAGTTACACTGTTAGGGGCTTGAGTTTGAGCTTGAGCTGGTTTTCAAGGTTATGCAGTCCATGCTCATTAGTAGGTGGGGCTCTTCGAGCGGGCATCTTTATGAGGAGGGTCTCTCTGATGAGTGGGGCTAGGACTAATGGAGTTAAAAACGAGGGGAAGTCTTGGTAGGGACAAATGGAGGGTTGCTGGGGGAAACCTTGAAGTGGAACAGTGATCAGTTCTGAATGATACGTGGCGAATGGAGCGGAAATTGGGGGTGGACCCGTTGCTATCGGGTCGGGTATTGGTGGTTAGAGAGTGCTGGGCAAGGAGGGGCCGGCATGGCTAGGTCGGTTGGAAATTGCTGCTATGCAGGTATGAGAGGGGGTGGGAGGGAGGTACGTATTGGTGCACAACAGAAAAAAGTGAAGTCTCTGACGTCAATGTGCACGAGGAAGATGACTGCCCTTGTCACAGGCATTCTTTCAAGGTTTTCAAGGTTTTATGAACAAAGTCTGAAGGCTTTGAGTTGGATCCCCACAGAAACGGACCAAACTCTTACGACATATGAAGAGATTACGTCCGGATGTAGCCCTGTTACAGGAAACCCACCTGACCGAATCTGAATTTAAATATCTACAAAAGTCCTGGGTGGGTCAAGTTTATGGCTCGGCCGCAAGAGACGGTAAGGCGGGAGTGATAATATTGGTGCACAAAAATTTTGCGTCTACGGTGGTGTCCCAGGAGCGTGATGATGAGGGTCGTTGGATACATCTAGTAATGGAGCATGCAGGGGAAACTATTAGCATCCATAATGTTTATGGGCCTAATGCGGCCAATGCAGAATTCTTTGGTAAATTGGAAACCCAACTCCAGCAGGATCGCACTAAGCTGTTGGTGCTAGGGGGAGATCTTAATACCGCAAGGTCCACTAGGGAAGATAGAAGTGTAGGGTCCATTTTGCAGAGACAGAGGGATAGGATCTTGTCAGATTTTTTGAGACACACGGCCCTCACAGATGCTTGGAGGAGCTTACACCCCGACGCGAGGGAGTACACACACTTTTCTCACGTACATCAGTCGTGGTCGCGCATTGATTACTTACTTGTGAACGACGCTCTCTCCCGCCGGCTACGTGACGCGGCAATAGAAGATATGGTCATCTCTGACCACTCCCCAGTCACAATTACTTTGGCAGACACGGTAGCTAAGGGACTGGATTTTATTTGGCGGTTCCCCTCCTTTCTGGTGGCGGATGAGGGCTTTGTACAAAAGCTAAAGGGCTGGTGGACGGAATTTGACGGGCATAATGCATCACACCGTACGGACCCGTCGTTATACTGGCGGACAGCTAAAGCGGTAATTCGCGGGAAAATCATACAATTCTTGGCCAATCTTAAACGTAAAACCACCGAAGGGTATAAGACGGCGAGCGACCGACTAAGGTGCGCATACACGGCGTTTTTACAATCTCCATCAGCGTCTCTGGGGGAGGCTTGGAGGGAAGCCAAGCGACAGTATGATCAATGGCTAGACAAAAGAGAAAGTATTTATCGGTCTCAATTTGATGCGGACCTTATGCGTTTCGGTAATAAGGCGGGCAAATTACTAGCACGATTGGCGAAGGGGAGGTATACACCGTCACACATCTTAACCCTTAAAGACGCCAAAGGGCTTCCCACAGTGGATCCAAAAACCATAAACACTATACTGCGTACATATTATCAGGCCCTGTACTCAGACACGCCAGTCGACACCCAAAAAGGAAAGGAATTTTTGGAGAAGGTAAAGCTGCCTGGACTCACGCAGGAGCAGAACGAGCTGCTGAGCGCAGAAATCACGGAGGCAGAGATAGCGGATACCATCAGGACCTTATCTAACGGGAAGGCCCCTGGGCCGGATGGGTTCATGGGTGAATTTTATAAGTCCCTCAGAGAAGAAATTAGCCCCATCTTGGTGGAATACTATAACATTTTATTACAGACCGGTACGCTACCAGGAGAAGCCAAAATCGCACATATAAAGGTGCTGCCCAAAAAGGGGAAGGACCCTCTGGATCCGGGGTCCTATCGACCAATATCATTGATAGACCAAGACCAGAAAATACTTACAAAAATCTTAGCCAATCGTTTAGCAGTGTATCTACCGACATTGGTGGGAAAATCTCAAGTGGGCTTTGTAAGGGGCAGGGCAGCAGTGACTAATCTGCGTAAGGTGTTAACAGTATTAGAAACAGTCCGACACGATCCCCGGCCAGGTACCCGGCCGGCACTCTTAGCGCTAGACGCAGAGAAAGCGTTTGATAACATACAGTGATGAGAAAAAGCAAAAAACACGGCGCCACATAGTGCAGGTTACCCAGGTATGGAGTGGTGTACAAGAAGAGTGGTACTCACCTGGTAACGGATGGTAGAAGGCAATAAAGGATAAAGGTACAGCTGCTGCCAGGACTCGGGACCGGTGATTCAAATGAACGACCGCAAAGTTTATGCTGGTATAGCAGGAAAAGGAGTCACCACGGGCGCTGCTGCACTTCAATGGAACCAAAATGCTTGGAAGGTCAAGCATGACCTGATGAAGATGCCAGTACGGCATTGAAACGCGTAGTCCTATTATTAATAAATTTCCATTTATTCTTACCATCCTCCGTACATTATTACCAACGATCTGAACCTTCCAAGCATTTTGGTTCCATTGAAGTGCAGCAGCGCCCGTGGTGACTCCTTTTCCTGCTATACCAGCATAACATACAGTGGGAATGGCTGGGGATGGTGTTAGACAAGATGAATGTCCAGGGAGCCTTTCGGAACTTTCTGAAGGGGGTCTATACTAATCCCCAAGCGCGTGTCTATTCTTCAGGATTTCTGTCGGCTCCCTTCCAGCTGTATAAAGGGACCAGGCAGGGATGTCCCTTGTCGCCACTTTTATTTAATCTAGCACTCGAACCAATGGCTAGATTTCTGGAAGAGTCGGCAGTGTTCGAAGGTATCCAGGTGGGGTCTTTGGCGGTCAAGCTGGCCTTGTTCGCTGATGATGTTATTCTGTTTATGTCAAATCCTCAAGAACACTTAATGCCAGTCTTTCGCTTTTTGCAGGATTTTGGGCAATGCTCGGGATACAAAGTAAATGTAGCTAAAAGCGAACTGCTGGAGTTGGGCAAACCATTACCTGGGATCTTTTGGCAATCCTTGGGATGTGGGATATCTCCGGTGAAACAATGTATCACTTACCTGGGAATTAAGATAGGGAAGGCACCTGAAACCTTGTATGGCTTAAATTACCCGCCACTGTTTAAAAAAATGCAGGCGGAACTTAACAGATGGGGCCAGTTACCGATATCCCTTCTGGGGAGGTGCCACCTGATTAAGATGGTCATTTTCCCCAGATTGCTATACCCCTTTCAAACACTCCCACTCTTACTGAAACATTGGGACGTATCCAAGCTGAATTCGGCATTTACTAAATTCATATGGGCGGGAAAGAGGCCTCGCATGGCACTCACTAAGCTCATGAGGGACAAGCATGAGGGGGGGCTGAAATTTCCCAATATTAGGGGCTACAATGTGGTGTGCCTCTTTCGACATGTAGTGGACTAGCTTCATAAAACGAGTCATTATTCCAACTTCGAGCTAGAGGGGGAGTATGCCTCGCCCTGGAGCTTAAAGGCCTTGTTGCATTGTCGTGTGGCCTCTCTTCCGTGCCGTCTCAAAACATCCATTGTTCTGAGAGATACAGTCCCAGCCTGGAAAGTAGTCCGTAAAATTTTTGACTTGCCTTACCTGCTATCCAAGCACATGCCGTTGTGTGGGCACCCGGAATTTTTACCGGGAGTAGACAGTAGAGACAGATTTGCCTCTTGGGAGAATGCAGGTATTAGCAATGCAGGGGACCTGATGCATACAGAGGAAAGGAGATGGTTAACCGGATCGGAAATCAGGGCTAAATTCAATACCTCAGAGGACAGCGCTAATTTCCTACAAGTCCTCCAGGTGCGATCATTCTGTACCTCTAGGCTTAGAGATTTAAATAAGGAGGCCACCACTCATATGTTAGATGAGGTCATTGGCCCAGTGGCTCTTCGGGCGACTATCGCGCGGTTGTATAGAGCACTCGGGGGATATTTTGCCCGCCCGCAATAACGGGTAATGTTCAAAGTCTGGGAACGGTGGACGCATGATCCGGCAATAGGAGAGACCATATTGGGGGGATGGGAGACGGTACGGAAGGTGGTCATTAATGAGAGCTGGAGGGAAACCTATTTCAAATTAATGCATACGGCTATATATGGCTTCAATATTCTGCCTTCACAGTCCTTCCCCGATCGCATCACGAGTTGTCCCAAATGCAATACCCCCCTGACGAATTTGTGGCACGGAGTATAGGGTTGTGCTCACACTAAACGGTACTGGATAATGATACATAACTATATTTCAGATTATTGGAAAGCAAACCTTCCAATGATGCCCCAAGCGCTGCTGTTCCATCAGGCGAGACCGCCAGAGGTAGAGGTGGCTGGAGGAACGAGATCCCCTCCCCCCCTGGTGCACACAATTTTGTTGGTGGCTTTGAGATGCCTTCTATGCAAATGGCTAGAAGCTGATACACCGGATATCGATATGATCGTGTCCCACTTGAAACAATTGTTAGCCCTTGAACGAGTGGAGGTAGAAAGAAGGAAAGAAACGGGAACCAAAAAGCTGTTTGCTAAATGGCAGCTATTTATAGAAATGCAATGCACAGCGAATGAGGTGGTGGAAATTGTTGTGCTGTTTAGACACACAGCGTGGTATCATACACAGCTCCTGGCTGGCACTTTAGGAGGCTTACAACTACAGTCAGTCTAGTAGTAGATAGGGGATAGAGGGGGAGGAGCCACTCTTTTGGGACCTAAGTCGTGACCAGGAATAGGGGAAGTCACGTTGGTTGTTTAACACCTTCCCGACCGCCCACTGTCTTTTGACGTCAGGCGGTGCGGGTGCTTAATCTACAGAGACGTCTTTTGGCGTCGCTGCAGATCAGGCTGATGAGCGCTCGTGTGAGCACTCATCCTCTAAGCAGGAGCTGTTACTAACAGCTCCTGATCTTAGAGCAGCCTCCTGAACACAGCTGGGGTCGGCAAACATTCGGACCCCAGCTGTGTAACCCTTTGATTACCGCGGTCCGTGACCGTGGCATGATCAAAGGGAATTTCCCTCTTTGATCGCATCACCGGGATTCCAGTGATGCGATCAAACACCGGGGAATCCCTCTGCAGTCAGTCCTGGGGACCTACAAAGGACCCCAGGGCTGTCTGTTCCGTGTTCCTGCTGTTCGGGCACACTATGTGCTGCCCGATCAGCAGCCTGTGTCATAGTGACACAGTGTAATGTATTAGCGTACAGAAGTATGCTAATACATTACAAGCAAAAAAAAAAGTTACAAATAAAGTTATCACTTGATGGGATTAAAAAAAAAAAAAGTAACAAAACAAATAAATAAATAAAAAAAGTGCCAAAAAGAGGCTTTATTTTGCATTAAATACATTTTATTGCCCTTACCCTAAATAAAAACAAAAAACCTACGCATATTAGGTATCTACACGACCGTAATAACCTGAAGAATTAATCTAACGGGTTATTTAGCGTGAAACGTGAACGGGATAAAAAATAAACAAAAAAAACTATTCCGAGAATCGCTTTTTCCTATATTCACGGCGTAAAAAAAATTTTTTTTACC
Source organism: Rhinoderma darwinii (assembly GCF_050947455.1). Taxonomy (NCBI): domain Eukaryota; kingdom Metazoa; phylum Chordata; class Amphibia; order Anura; family Rhinodermatidae; genus Rhinoderma; species Rhinoderma darwinii. The sequence continues at coordinate 178,474,197 of NC_134689.1, read as the reverse complement.
CCCAAACTGTGGGAAAAATCAAATACTATTTCTCTCGCATAAAACAAGGCCTCATACAGCCACGTCAATGAAAAAATAAAAAAGTTATGGCTGCTGAAACGCAGAGAGGCAAAAACAGAAAAATTTAGCTGGTCATTAAGGTCTTTTCAGGCCCGGTCATTAAGGGGTTAAACAAATGCAAAATGATATGCCATGCATGTATGTATGTACTTAATTTGCTTCTGTTATACTCGCTGTTGCGAGCTGTTCATTGACATCGCAAATTTTTCTTTTTGTGAAATGTTTGTACAAAATTTGAAAAAATGTTAATAAAAATGATGTTTTAAAAAAAAAAAAAGAATCCTTTCTGCACAGGCCGGTGCCACACTGATAAATGGTGTCTTTACTTATCTTCCTTTTGGTCCACACTCCGCACCTTTGCAGTTTGGGGAATTTTGCTGGGAAGTGTTGTCCTGGTATAATATGGGCGCCCTCGCTTCCAGCAGATATGTTTGGGCCCTCCCCTTCCTGCTTCCCTAATTTTAGGGCCCCGATAAATCGACTCTTGAAACAGACGAAGAAATGTTCCCCTCTGATCTGCACAACCGCATATTTTTATTTCCTGTGTTATTGGAGCCTTCTAAAGGGGTTAATGGCAGGGATCGGAGCTAGCCCCGGTTCCAGCCATTACAAGTGGATGTCAGCTGTAACATACAGCTGACATCCACCGCTAATCTTGTCGGCGGCTACGGAAGCCTTTCAGGCGGGGGCTTAAAGTTTTTGGTGCTAGGCACACCGGGAGGCCAGTATTAGGCCTCTAGTTGCTATTGCAGCCACCGACACCCCGGCGATTTCATTGCTGTGGTGTCGATGAGCTGCAAACACCTTAAATGCAGCGATCGCTTTTGACGGCTGCATTTAAGGGATTAATGGCGGGGATCTAAGCTAACTTTGGTCCCCGCCATTATAGCAGGATGTCAGCTGGATACAGCTGACATCTGGGGATGATGGCACCGTCTCAGCTTCTGAGCCAGTGCCATGCATTTGTCGTAAGTATACGACATTTTGCAGGAAGCGCTGGCTTTCCATGACGTATACATACGACAAATGTCGGGAAGGACTTAAAAGCCAGTGCAAAGTTATCAACACTTTTTTAATGGAATGGGAGGTAACTGCAAATAGAGATTACTATCCTCCTGCTTCCTTCTTCTGTAGTCAAAAATGAATTATCTTTTCTGTAGAGGCTACACGAAAAAAACATAAAGTGGCTGCATTTAACGTTGAAATCACATGTACAATTAGCCGCGTAAGTGGTGGGATGAAGGTAACGGAGACAGTGATGAGTACTCTCCTGCTGCCGCTAAGGTGGCTGCCTAAGACTTTAGGGCTTATTCAAGCTAGCGTTGCAAAACTCGTTACTCTTTTATCAGGGATAAACTGATGGATTTTCATCAGAGTTGAATCAATGTTATAATAATATCTAATCTAAAAATAGAGTCAGAACCATGCTTTTACTGATAAAATATATAATTTTATTGGTACAAAATATAAAAAACACACACATTGAATCAGTGTTATGTCAGTGCGTTCAGTTTGTCATTTTTTAACATCAGTGTAGCTTCAGTGATCATCAGTTTTTCATGTCCGTCAAAAAAAACTGACTGCTTTTTTTTTCAGCATCTCCTAGCAATCTATCAATGAAAAACGGACCACACTTGGATAGGACCTATTGACTTGAATGGACGAGTCTAATGTGAGAATCAAACCAAACTAGTGCATGCTGGGATTTTCTCTGCACGAACCAATGGTCCGTGTGGGAAAGCCATGCCACCTTTCTACAAAAGTGGTGAGTGTGGCGTAAAAAGCCCAAAAGTCGTAATTCGTACATCAAATTGTGACTTTTGGGCCCTTTTGTGACTTTTCTACGGCATAAAAAATTACCTCCTTTATCTTCATCTTTATTCAACATTCGAGAACGCCGGCGGTATTGATCAGAGTATCACCATCCAATGTTTTGGCGGGGACAGGCCCCCTAACTAACGTGTGCCCAGTCTGTCCTCAGAACACCCGCTTATAGAAAGTCTACATGGCCTATAGTTAGCCAGCTTTGTCCTAGAGTTATTAACATCAGACCAAAATAATAAAATAATGTAGATTCAACCCAAAAAACAAAGTAAAGATGAACTAATTAGTAGATTCATATTTATAATGTATATTGGCTTTGCATTTAAAGGGATAGAGAAGATAATAAAGTAATATGTTTAAATTGGGATGCAAAAATTTTTACTCATGCGATGTCCATGTACAGTATTTGGAAACCTGCGGATTCAGATAATAGCTTTAATAATACCGGTAAATGTACCTTTTTTTCTTTTTAATGTTCATTTATTATCCTTTGACTAAATAGAATGTACCATTAAAATGTTACAATTCTATCTACTTTTTCTACATAATTAATTATGCTATCAATTCAAGAAAAAAGACAGTTACAATGTAAAACAATTATAAAGAAAAACATAGAATGGAGGAAATAATTAAAAATCCTTCTATTACAACAATGTGTAATTCCACAAGCAGAAGCAGAAACCACAGGTATATTATAAGCTATTGCACATACAAGAGACAATAACTTACAATTTTAAGTTTTGTAAAACAATAAATGTGCTACAAAAAAATGGCATCTCAATTTTACAACCTAAGTTTAACACCCTACCTTCTCTTTCTGTATTCTAAATAACAATACATAAATTTTTACTAAAAAGTTTGCATTTAAAATAGATTTCCAATATTGCCGTCAGCAGCACAATATATGGAAAAATTCTCTGCTGCTGACAGGATAGGTAGAAATTTAAATTCATATCATAATATGATATAAGGTGCTGCAATCTCTGCCCCTTTGAGCATTTTAAATCTTTATTAGGAGACTGACAAAAAATAAAATAGGGAGGCTGCCTTGTTCTGCTGACAGAAGAGATCTGCATTCTAAATTCAAAGAGGATGTCAGCGTCCCAGCGCAGGTGGCACGTTGAGGTCACTGCGCTCGGCCACCAACAGCAAAACAAAATATTCATGCTCACCCTTCACCCCTCCGAGTCCCCTTAGCATGCTGCTCAGTATCAGGACCTTGTGTGAGCCGCAACATTTTGAGGGGACACAGAGGGCGAAGCAAAGAAGAGTGGTGAGGCAAGTATAATCTTTTTAATTTTATTTTCGATGAGGAAAAAATGGCCGCAGTCATTACGTGTGCCTCTTAATAAATTGGTCGAATCTTACTCCAGCAGAGGAGATAGCTAAGTCTGGAGTATGGAACCACAACCAGAAACTGAAGAAAATGGTCAGAGCCTACCTTAACTAGCCGAAGAAAAACTCCAAAACTGGAATCCCATGTTTTTTTGATGTAGCAGACTGTTGAAGTGATCCAAATTCGCCCAGTTTGCCGTGCAGACACTAGTTTGTCCTGTTGTGTAATTTCAAAGTGGTTCTTTCCCACAGTAGGTGGTGTTATAACCCCAAAGAGCAGAGACGTAGCTAGGTTCTCCAGCACCCGGGGAAAAGATTGTTTGTTGCCCCCCCCTCCACAACTTTTTTCCTGACATCTCCTTCCCCCTCACCATGTTTGCTTTCCCTACCAATCAATGAGATGTGTATTTAATTTCACCTTTTTTTTATGTAATTCGTGCATAGCACCATTTGTACTTTTTACAAGCAATATAGCTGTAATGACAGGGTAGGGAGACAGACAGGTGAGCCCTAATCTACCCGCCACTCAGTCCCTGCCTACTTGCAACGACCCGTCCTAGGCGACAGGGTACAACTGGGCGACGGTCCCTACGCTCAGTAAGTGCACGACAGACAAACAGACAATGGTACACAGAAGCTAGGGAAACGGAGCAGCTGCCCACGGGGACACCATGAGCAACGAGAGTAGTGAACGAGCCGAGTCAAACCAGGAGTGCACGAGGTACAAAACGCTGAGCAGGAGAGTGGTCAGTAAGCCAAGGTCAATAACAAGCAGAGGATCAGTAGTTCAAGCAGCAGCAGCAGAGCCAGGAAACAAGCAGAGCAGAATCACAGGCAAAGGAGGAACAGGAAAGGCAGGTATAAATAGACAGTGGGCGGGAGCTAGCTCCATCTGGTCAGGCTGTTATAGGCTCTCCCACTCCTAAGCCTGCCATCCTGAGTGGTGGAAGATGGAGTCAGTCTCACAGACTTAGGAGCAGGTGCAGACTGATTACCCATGGGCGTCGACACAGAAGCTGTGTCTAGCAGATCCTTTACAGTACCCCCCCTTTTATGAGTGGCCACCGGACCCTTTCTAGGTGGACCTGGTTTATTGGGGAAACGAAGGTGGAACCTCCGTAGCAATACCCCAGCGTGAACATCCCGGCCCGTCCTCTCCTCAGGCCCGTATCCTCTCCAATGGACCAGGTACTGGAGGGAGCCTTGGACCATCCTGCTGTCCACAATCTTGGCCACCTCGAATTCTACCCCCTTAGGGGTGAGAACAGGGACCAGAGGTTTCCTCGAGTGAGCCAAGGACGGGGAGCAGCGTTTAAGGAGGGAGGCATGAAACACGTTGTGTACTCGAAAAGACGGGGGCAACTCCAATCGGAAGGAGACAGGGTTAAGGACTTCAATGACCTTGTACGGCCCTATAAACCGGGGAGAAAACTTCTTGGACGGGACTTTAAGGCGCAAATTTTTTGAAGATAGCCACACCAAATCCCCGAGTCTTTTGTATGCTCTGGGACGCCTCTAGGTTCTTCTGAACCTGGGCCCAGACTGTGCACAGTTCCCGATGAACGACCTCTACCTCGGGATTGTTGGAACTACCAGGTGAAACGGAGGAGAACCGTGGATTAAACCCAAAATTACAGAAAAAGGGGGAGACCCCTGACGAGTTACTGACCCGGTTATTAAGGGAAAATTTGGCAAGGGGAATGAATGAGACCCAATCATGTTGACAGTCAGAGACAAAAACACCTTAAATATTGTTCTAGAGACTGATTAGTCCTCTCAGTTTGGCCATTAGTTTCAGGATGGAAAGCCGAGGAGAAGGACAGATCAATTTCCAACTTTTTACAGAAGGCTCTCCAAAACAATGAAACAATTTGTACCCCTCTGTCAGAAACAATATTGACAGGAACCCCATGGAGACGCAGGATGTGTTTGACAAACAAGGTAGCTAACGTCTTAGCATTGGGTAGTTTCTTGAGGGGTACAAAGTGGCACATCTTACTGAAGCGGTCTACTACAACCCACACCACCGACTTGCCTTGAGATGGCGGCAAATCGGTGATAAAATCCATGGAGATATGGGTCCAAGGTCTCTGGGGAATGGGCAAAGAACATAGTAAGCCTGCTGGTCGGGACCTGGGAGTCTTAGACCTAGCACAAACCTCACAAGCGGCGACGTAGGCCTTAACGTCTTTAAGCAACCCAGGCCACCAGTAGTTTCTGGCAACGAGGTGCTTGGTACCCAGGATGCCTGGATGGCCAGATAGTGCAGAGTCATGATTTTCCCTAAGTACGCTTAGCCGGAATTGCAGGGGAACAAACAGCTTGTTCTCAGGAAGGTTCCCGGGAGCTGAACCTTGATCAGCCGCAAATTCGGAGACTAAATCAGAATCAATAGAGGAAATTATTATACCTGGAGGCAAAACACAAGCAGGATCTTCCTCCGAAGGAGGGCTGGCCATGAAGCTACGCGACAGTGCATCAGCCTTAATATTTTTAGACCCAGCCCTATAGGCGAACAAAAAGTTGAATCTGGTAAAAAATAACGCCCATCAAGCTTGTCTCGGGTTTACCCTCCGGGCAGATTCTAAGAAAACCAGATTCTTGTGGTCGGTAAGGACCGTTACCTGGTGCCTAGCCCCCTCCAGGAAGTGGCGCCACTCTTCAAATGCCCATTTAATGGCTAAGAGTTTGCGGTTGCCAATATCATAGTTAGTCTCAGTGGGCGAAAACTTCCTGGAGAAGTAGGCACAGGGACGGAGATGGGTGAGGGACCTGGTACCCTGGGACAAGACAGCACCCACTCCCACCTCGGAGGCGTCAACCTCCACGATGAATAGCTCCATTTGGTTGGGCTGAACCAGCACTGGGGCCGAGATAAAGCACTTCTTAAGGACCTCAAAAGCCTGGACAGCCTCAGGAGGCCAGTGGAGGAGATCAGCACCTTTGCGAGTGAGATCCGTAAGAGGCTTAGCGATGACCGAGAAGTTAGCAATAAATCTCCTGTAATAATTAGCGAACCCCAGGAAGCACTGTAACGCCTTCAGGGTGGCAAGTTGGACCCATTCCGCCACAGCCTGGACCTTGGCGGGGTCCATGCAGAATTCATGAGGAGTGAGGATTTGACCCAAAAATGGTATCTCCTGCACCCCAAACACACATTTTTCGGTCTTAGCAAACAGCTTGTTTTCCCGAAGGGCCTGGAGCACCTTCAATGTGGGAGGACCAGTCCTTGGAAAACACAAGTATGTCATCAAGGTACACTACAAGAAATACTCCCAGGTAGTCTCTTAAAATCTCATTTATGAAATTCTGGAAGACCGCGGGAGCATTACACAACCCAAAGGGCATGACGAGGTATTCGAAATGACCTTCGAGCGTGTTAAACGCAGTCTTCCACTAATCCCCCTCTTTGATGCGGATAAGGTTATAAGCCCCCCGTAGATCAAACTTAGAGAACCATTGGGCCCCCTGAACCTGATTGAAGAGATCAGGAATCAAAGGAAGGGGGTACTTGTTCCTTACAGTGACCTTATTCAAGTTCCGGTAGTCAATGCACGGCCTAAGACCACCATCCTTCTTCCCTACAAAGAAGAAGCCAGCACCTACCGGAGAAGTAGAGGGGCGAATGTAACCCTTGGCCAGGCATTCCTGGATATACTCTCTCATGGCTTCACGTTCGGGACAAGAGAGATTAAATATCCTACCCTTAGGGAGCTTAGCTCCTGGTACCAAATCGATTGCGCAATCGTATTCTCTATGAGGAGGTAACACTTCGGAGGTCTCTTTAGAGAAAACATCAGCGAAGTCCTGAACAAACTCAGGTAGTGTTCACCTCCTCAGGGAGAGAAATAGAATTAACAGAAAAACATGACGTCATGCATTCATTACCCCATTTGGTAAGATCCCCAGTATTCCAGTTAAACGTGGGATTATGCAACTGCAACCAGGAAAGGCCTAAAACCAAATCGAACGATAATCCCTGCATCACCACTACAGAGCACTGCTCCAAATGCATGGAGCTAACAAGGAGTTCACAAACAGGGGTATGCTATGTGTAAAATAACCATTAGCAAGAGGAGTGGAGTCGATACCCACTACCGGGACAGGTTTAGGCAAATCAATCAATGGCATCGCTAGAGACATAGCAAATTCCACAGACATAATATTAGCAGAAGACCCTGAATCCACGAAGGCACTGCCGGTAGCAGACCTACCACCAAAAGAGACTTGAAAGGGAAGCAAGATTTTATTAGGTTTCATATTTACGGGAAATACCTGTGCGCCCAAATGACCTCCCCGATGATCACTTAGGTGCGGAAGTTTTCCGGCTGCTTATTCTTACGCCTAGGACAGTTGTTCACTTGATGCTTGTCATCCCCACAGTAGAAGCAGAGACCATTCTTCCTGCGGAACTCTCTACGTTGTTGGGGGGACACGGAGGCCCCGAGTTGCATAGGTACATCCGAGTCTTCCGTGAAAGAACGAAGCAACGGAACCTCGGGAGGCATCATGGGGGGTCAGAGTGGAAGGCACAAAAACGTTCAAGTCGTCGTTCCCTGAGACGTCGGTCAAGTCGTACCGCTAAAGCCATAACCTGATCTAGGGAGTCAGAAGAGGGATAGCTAACTAGCAGGTCTTTCAGGGCGTTCGACAGACCCAATCTAAACTGGCACCTCAAGGCAGGGTCATTCCACAGAGAAGCTACACACCACTTCCTAAAGTCAGAACAATACTCCTCAACAGGTCTCTTACCCTGATGTAAGGTCACCAGCTGACTCTCGGCAAAGGCAGTCTTGTCAGTCTCGTCATAAATGAGCCCGAGAGCAGAAAAGAAAAGATCAACGGAGGAAAGTTCAGGGGCGTCAGGAGCCAAGGAGAAGGCCCATTCTTGGGGCCCGTCCTGGAGCCGGGACATAATTATACCCACCCACTGGCTCTCAGAACCTGAGGAGTGAGGCATTAAGCGAAAATATAGCCTACAACTCTCCCGAAAGGAGAAAAAAGTCTTCCGGTCCCCTGAGAACCGGTCAGGCAACTTAAGGTGGGGTTCAAGAGGTGAGGTGGGGGGCACTACCAGGGTAGCATCATGCTGGTTGTCCCTCTGAGCCAGGGCTTGGACCTGTAGGGAGAGGCCCTGCATTTGCTGAGCCAGGGTCTCAAGGGGGTCCATAGTTGTGTCAGGGACCAGGTTAGACTAGGTATATGGGCCTGTGATTATGTAATGACGGGGTAGAGAGACAGACAGGTGAGCCCTAATCTACCCACCACTCAGTCCCTGCCTACTTGCAACGACCCGTCCTAGGCGACGGGGTACAACTGGGCGACGGTCCCTACGCTCAGTAAGTGCACGACAGACAAACAGACAAGGGTAAACAGAAGCTAGGGAAATGGGGCAGCTGCCCACGGAGACACCGTGAGCAACGAGAGTAGTGAACGAGCCGAGTCAAACCAGGAGTGCACAAGGTACAAAACGCTGAGCAGGAGAGTGGTCAGTAAGCCAAGGTCAATAACAAGCAGAGGATCAGTAGTTCAAGCAGTAGCAGCAGAGCCAGGAAACAAGCAGAGCAGAATCACAGGCAAAGGAGGAACAGGAAAGGCAGGTCTAAATAGACAGTGGGTGGGAGCTAGCTCCGTCTGGTCAGGCTGTGATAGGCTCTCCCACTCCTAAGCCTGCCATCCTGAGTGGTGGAAGATGGAGTCAGTCTCACAGACATAGGAGCAGGTGCAGACTGATTACCCACGGGCGTTGACACAGAAGCTGTGTCTGGCAGATCCTTTACAATAGCTCTATAAGGTATTTAACATAAAAATAAATGACAAGAAAATAAATTAAAGAAGTCAGTATCTGACTAAAACAGATTGTATAACTGAGGCTAATCAGACTATATGGGAACATAATGAACAGCCTCATCTTGTAGATAATGCCACACACACCCCCTGTAGATCCTGCCACACCACCATTTGTAGATTGTGCCACACACAGGCCTCTGTAGATAGTGCTACACCCTCCCCCTTGTAAATAGTGCCATACACAGCCCCCTGTAGATAGTTCTACACCCCCCATGTATATAGTGCCACACAGCCCCCCTGTAGATTGTGCCACACAGTCCCATGTAGATAGTGCCAAGAAGATTCTTCCACGATCAGCCAGGTGCACAAAAGTCCTCCCTGGAGGAATGTCCCCAACTTGTAGGCGATTGACAGAGATAATGCAAGACGGATCAATAATATTCTGTGGACTCTCCAAGGTGTCTTCCGTCTCTAAAAGACCAAGGCATCAGCCCTCACATCTTGTCGGCCGGGCGATAATGGAGCTCAAACTGGAACCTTGTAAAGAACGGTGACCAGCTGGCCTGACGAGGGTTCAGCCGTTGGGCCGTCTGGAGGTAGGTCAGATTCTTGTGGTCTGTAAAAATCAGGATCGGATGAGTTGCGCCCTCTAGTAGATGTCTCCATTCTTCCAGGGCCAATTTGATGTCCAGTAACTCCTGATTCCCAATCGAGTAGTTGCGTTCTGCGGAAGAGCTTAGAAAAATATCCACATACCTTTGACTTGCCCTTGGGACCTCTCTGGAACAGGAGTGCACCAGCACTGACAGAGGATGCGTCCACCTCCAACGAGAAATGCAGAGAGACATCCGGATGATGGAGGATAGAGGCAGACGTGAAGGCACTCTTCAGGCTATTGAATGCAGACTCTGCCTCGGGAGTCCACACCTTGGCGTTCATACCCTTCTAAGTAAGGTTAGAGATGGGAGAAGTCAGTGAGGAGAAGTTTGGAATAAACTGGCTGTAAAAATTAGCAAATCCCAAAAAGCGTTGTACGGCCATTCCAGAATAGACTTTACCTTCTCAGGATCCATCTCGAGACCTCGATTCGAGACGATTTAGCCCAGGAAGGGTAGAGCATCTTTGTCAAACACGCATTTCTCCAGCTTGGCGTACAGACGATTCTCCCTTAACCGTAGCAGAACTTGACGGACATGTCTCTGGTGCGTTATAGGATCTGAGGAAAAAAATCAAGATGTCATCAAGGTAGACTACTACACAAACATAGAGAAGGTCACGGAAAATGTAATTCTTAAACTCCTGGAAGACCGCGGGACCATTACACAGGCCGAAGGGACTTACTAGATACGTATAGTGTCCATCACGGGTGTTAAATGCAGTTTTCCATTCCTCACCCTGGCGAATCTGGACTAGGTTGTAAGCCCCACGCATGTCTAGTTTAGAAAAAATATTGGCACCACGTATACGATCAAACAGTTCAGAGATCAGTGGAAACGTATATTTATTCTTCACTGTGATCTGGTTGAGACCTCGGTAGTCGATATAAGGACGAAGAGAGCCATCTTTCTTTTTGACGAAGAAGAACCCGGCTCCTGCCGGGGAGGAAGACCTTCGTATGAAGCCCCTCTCCAAGTTCTCTTTCACATAGGCGGACATGGACAGAGTCTCTGGCAAGGAGAGAGGATATACCCTACCACGGGGAAGGGATGCACCAGGAATCAGCTCAATAGGGCAGTCATACGCCCGATGTGGAGGCAATGTCTCCACCTCCCTCTTGCTGAAGACGTCTGAAAATGCAGCATAATGACTCGGCAATACTGCCAATGACCGAGGCAGCGAAGGCTGAGCCGACCGAATTTGCACCAGGCAACGACCTTGACACTCAGGGCCCCACTGGAGAACCTCTCCAGAATTCCAGTCCAGATGGGGGCATGCAATCGGAGCCAAGGCAGGCCCAGCAACACAGGGTTAAAAGCTTTAGATAGCACATAGAAAGGCAGAAGTTCAGAGTGAAGAGCTCCCACTTGGAGCCTCAGCGGCTTGGTCACAGTTATAACTGGGTCTGGCAGAGGTAGTCAATTCACTGAAGCAACTGTCAACAGGTTCTCCAGAGGGGTGGTGGATAATTGCAGAAGGTCCACCAGGTCTCTACGGATGAAATTAGCAGCGGATCCAGAGTCTAGATACGCAGAGACAGGTATGGACAATCTAGACGAAAGTCCATTCTTACCCAAGCATGTCCCTTCTAGCAACCCTAGGTTTTGGGATATTTGGGGACACAGGCGTACACAATGGCCACCGAGGCCGCAATGAAGACAGAGTCCAGATGTGCGTCTGCGTAGTCTCTTCTGGGTGGATAACTTACACTTCTCCATTATCACAGACTCCTTAGGAGGATCGACATCTGAGGACAGCAGGGGTTGCTGCAAAGTAGGAGCCAAACTGGGAAGGACTCCCTCCCATCGAACCTCTTGGAGGTGTTCTCGGATTCATATATCAATCCGGGTAGACAGAAGGATGAGGTCGTCCAGGGTAGACGGCAGATCTCGAGTGGCAAGTTCGTCCTTAATTCTAGAAGCCAGTCCATGCCAGAATGCAGCCACCAGAGCCTCATTGTTTCTATAACAGCTCTCCAGCCAGGGTGCGGAAGTGGATGGCATACTCACTCACAGAGGTGTCTCCTTGGCGTAGGTTAATCAAAGATGCCGCTGCAGATGAGACCCGTCCAGGCTCCTCAAACACCATGTGAAAAGTCCGGAGGAAGGCTGGGAAGTCACGGGTCTCTAGTCCTTGTTTCTCCCAGATAAGGTTCGCCCATGCAAGAGCCTTGCCGATGAGGAGAGAAATGATGAAAGCGACCCTTGCGCCATCAGACAAAAATGTCCTGCTATACAGGCTGAAGTGGATCTGGCACTGATTCAGAAATCCAAGACAGATACTTGCGTCTCCATCATAGCGGCCAGGAAGTGGCAAAGAAACACGCGGGTCAACACTGCCAAGAGGTGTATCCTGAGGATCAACACTCCCAGGAGGTGTAGTAGGAGGAATGGCAGCTTGTGCCTCCTGCCGACGTGCAAGAATGTTCAACACTTGGAAGGAGTTGGTCCTGTCGAGACCGGAGGTCTAGCATATCCACCCGCATCTCTTGAGACGTCATCATGGTCTTGAATCGACCAGCGGGGTCCATGGCCTGAGCGTACTGTCACAAATGGTCTGTGGACCCACTGGGCCGTACCGTATTGGCGGTATGGCAGCTGGCCAACAGGGCGCAGGTCAATGTCTATAGTTCATATAGGTACCTGTGGCAGCTCAGACAGTAGCAAGGCAGGCTCGGCTGGGACTAGGCAGCAGGTAGACATCAGGGGAGGTGAAGCAGGTAAGGCGTGTTATACAGCATGGCACGACTTAAGCTCAGCACAGTACTCGACCAGGATAGTATGGAATGCAGGAAACAGGAACAGGAACCCACTAGGAGGCCATCACATAGACAAACTAGGGAAACAACAACAACTCCCAGGCATCAAAGCAGGGGGCTGGACCCCTCTTATAGTCCAGGGTACTCACAGCCTAAGAGCGGGCACAAGCACGGATCCCACGGGATCCGGCTGAGATGAGTGGAAGCGAGCGCTGGTGTCTCCTGAGGATGAGGCTGGGGCCAGCGCTTGCCGACTCGTGGCTGCGACTGTCAGGGGGAGATTGGAGCTGACGGCCCGCAGCCACGGACATGACAGTTTATACAGAATTTGTTTTTTGGAATGGTGTTTAGTTCCAACGATTAGCCATTCTGGATGGTGGATCTGAGCCAGGCGTCTGTGGATGTTTTTAGCCATAGGTGAACATACTTTCCTAGCCTTCCACCTACTGGACACTCCTTCCTCTTGGCATCATAAGTTAGGATTTCTTTGAAAGGGGGATTTCTTGCTGAAGGGGGGTTTACCCTCTTGCTTGCTTTTGAACCTACATTGCCTGTCACCACCGCAAAAATATTTTTGAAACGGTTTTGAAAGGTTTTGAATGGCGGTCTCTTTGGAGGGCGTGGGAAGGAAATCCCTCTTTCGTCATTTATCAACTTAAGGATGTCTTCCAGCTGAGGACCGAAGAGAGAAGATGGATGAAATGGTAGGGAACAGAAATGATTATTGGATGGAACGTCCCCTGTCCATTGCTTGATCCAAAGGGTTCTACGCGCCACAATAGAGAGATCTAGGGATCTAGAAGAAAACCTCAAGACATCCAGAGGTTCGTCACATAAAAACTCTGCAGCCGCCTTCATGAGTGGGATATTATGTAAGATCTTCTCTCTCAGTACACTGTCCTCTAGATCTTGTGAGAGCTGACTAAGCCATATACGAAGGGCCCTGGCAACTGGGATGGAGGCTGATGCTACTTTACACACCACTACCAACGATGAGTAGGTTTTTTTTAATATCGAATCCGCTCTGCGATCCATTGGATCCTTTAAAAATGAGGATTCCTCTGAAGGAAACACAGATTTCTTTGATAATCTTGACAGCCAGATCAACTTTGGGTGGAACATCCCAGTTAGAACTAAACTTGGGATCTGTTTTGTAGGCGTGTTTAAACCTCGCCCCTTGATCGATACATTACTTCGGCTTATCCCAATCTTTCTGGAACCAATCCGTAATAACAGGATGGGAGGGAAAGACTCGGTCTTTGTTGACTGGAAAATAATACAGTTATTCCTTTTTAGGTTTATGAGACACATATTTGTTGGTCTCGACGGTCAATTTGACTGCTTTTAACAAGTGCGGGACCTTGTCTTTATCTAATAGATAAATATTATCTAGAGGTTTCCCCATCAGAGTCCTCTGAATGCAGATCATCTTCCGATATTTCATATTCGGAAGGGGATTGTGGAGAGGGCGTCCACTTTCTACCTTTTAGATTTTTTTAGACATAGCAGCCGAATTCATCTCGTGAAAGGTGTCCGTATGCTGATCCTTAAACCAAGATAGAAACCCCTTGGCTTCAGTATGGAGGGATTGTTCAGGACGTCTGCAAGAGGAGCAAAAACTCTGGTCCCAATCCCCCGGCAATGGTTGCTGACAACCCTTATACATATTGTGTTTGGATTTCCTCTTGCGTTTCCCTTGAGATGCATGACTTGCCATCTGGGGAAAGAGGCATATCATTTACAATCTAACCTGTAAGTGGCAACCAGGAAGAAACCCCTCTGACATTACACAATGAAAGTGTAATTGTCAGTTTGCTGCATCAAAAGCTAACAAGATATTGGTAAGAAATTTGCCTGTATGGCAAAAAAAGTTGCACATTTTAGTGCACACCATAAAAAGTGGGTGGGGTTAATCAGGCAGGCCTAGCAAGTATACAACATATTTAGCATTTCTAATGACAGAAAATGCCATGAATTGTCGAAAAAATGTATGCCTGCTCATAGCAGGTATCAATTTCATTTTCTGTCTTTAAGACTGCCCCATATGTGCCAAATTTATTAGGAGGTGTGCGCCTCTTGATAAATTTAGAGTATTTTACTCTGACTCCTACATTTCAGGACTAGTGTATAAATTCCCCTCATTGTCTTGTATTAGGAAAGGCATGGTTTCCAGAGAACAAAGTATTACTTTACCCTTTTATAAAGTACTGGTCCGTCTGCGTCTTGAATATGCAGTCCAGTTTTGGGCACCAGTCCATAAAAAAAGTTAACAGAGATTGGAGAGGATTAAAAAGGACAACCAAATTAATACAAAGATCTCAGCTATGAAGAAAGGTTGTAATTTATTTACTCCAGAGAAGAGAAGGCTGAGGAAAGATCTAATATCTTTATATAAATATGCAAATAAAATCTATAAAAACCAATGCAATAAGGTATTCTTTTTTCAGACCACACAGAGAACACAGCGTCACAAGTGCAATTTCATGCAATAATTTCCACGAAGTACAGTAAAAAATTGTGTAGTACCGTGTTAGCCAGAGACAATATGAAATGTTAAATACTTTTGTGTCAAAAAAGACAAAAGTATAATAGGTATGATACCTTTATTGGCTAACCATAAAAGTTCTATATGCAAGCTTTCAGAGCACAGAGGCCCCTTCTTCAGGCAGTTTACAAATGAATTACTGTCCAAACTATAAAGTTATGTAATATCCTCCCACAGGATTTAGTAACAGCTGAAAGTGTGGATAGATTTACAGGGAATGTGTCATCAGAAAATGATCTATTGTTTAAATCAAGTTTGTACATCAAAAATATTTTGAAAGAATTTTTGGAGATTATTTTTAATTCTCCATATGTTTATCTATAGTAAAAAAAATCCTTACATTTTGCAGTTTTCACTCTGTCCACTGAACCTCCTAATAGACTGACACTTCCTGTTCTGTAGCAATCACTTCTAAGCAGTCATCTTATTATCATCACAGGCAGTATTACAATGAAAGGTAACATCTCTATTATAAAGTTGGAGGCAGATAGCAAAAGATCCACCATTGACAATAGGCAATGGACAGAGCTCACCTCCTCCCCCTCCCTGCATAGTGGCTTCTGCACAGGTCACAGAGCATGCCTAGAACACTCTACTATAGTCAATTAATCATCTTCAGTCCACTTATGGTCCATGTGTCTATCGTTGCAGAACACGGCAGCTGCTGAGGCAAATGTAAAAAAATAAAAAAATAAAAAAATAAATATATATATATACAGTGAAGGAAATAAGTATTTGATCCCTTGCTGATTTTGTAAGTTTGCCCACTGTCAAAGACATGAACAGTCTAGAATTTTTAGGCTAGGTTAATTTTACCAGTGAGAGATAGATTGTATAAAAATAAAAAAATAAATCACATTGTCAAAATTATATATATTTATTTGCATTGTGCATAGAGAAATAAGTATTTGATCCCTTTGGCAAACAAGACTTAATACTTGGTGGCAAAACCCTTGTTGGCAAGCACAGCAGTCAGACATTTTTAGTAGTTGATGATGAGGTTTGCACACATGTTAGATGGAATTTTGGCCCACTCCTCTTTGCAGATCATCTGTAAATCATTAAGATTTCGAGGCTGTCGCTTTGCAACTCGGATCTTCAGCTCCCTCCATAAGTTTTCGATGGGATTAAAGGCAATGTGTTGCCAGAAAAACATGTTTTGTTTTTTTTTAATTCAACATTTAGTGTGTGGGTGATTAAACATTGTTTATTGTTTATTGTTTATTTTTTTCACGAGTCAGGAAATATTATAAATTAATTCTAATTTATAAAATTTCCCATTTCTGGACACTAGATGGAGCTATTCCCAAAATTGCAGCATTGCAAAATTGGGTAAAAAGCCCTCGCTCTAGTGAGCTCTCAGCATCCCCCCTCCTTTATCCTGGCTAGTGCCGGGATAAACGAGGGGTTTGAACGGTGTAACCTCCTACACTGTGTGTCGCCATTTTTTGAGCTAACACACAGTGTAGTAGGTTTACATACAGTAGTAAACACACACAAACACGAACATACATTGAAATCTCTTACCTGCTCCTGCCGCCGCGGCTCCCTCCGGCCCGTCCGCTCCGTCTGCTGCCGCTGGTCCAAGTGCACAAGTCCGGAAGCCGCGACCGGAAGTAGTAATATTACTGTCCGGCCGCGACTTCCGGTCCACAGGAAAATGGCGCCGGACGGCGCCAATTTCAAATTGGACTGTGTGGGAGCGGCGCATGCGCAGTTCCCACACAGACGCCGTACACACAAGTGAATGGGACGGGAGCCGTTCGCAGTCCCTATGGGACTGTGGCTGCCGTATTCCATGTCTGTATGTGTCGTTAATCGACACATACAGAAATGGAACAAAAAATGGCAGCCCCCATAGGGAAGAAAAAGTGTAAAAATAAGAAAAAGTAAAACACAAACACACAAATAAATATAAACGTTTTTAATAAAGCACTAACATCTTTAACATATAAAAAAATAATTTGTGATGACACTGTTCCTTTAAGGTCTGGAGACTGGCTAGGCCACTCCATGACCTTAATGTGCTTCTTTTTGAGCCACTCCTTTGTTGCCTTGGCTGTGTGTTTCGGGTCATTGTCGTGCTGGAAGACCCAGCCACGAGCCATTTTTAATGTCCTGGTGGAGGAAAGGAGGTTGTCACTCAGGATTTGACGGTACATGGCTCCATCCATTCTCCCATTGATGTGGTGAAGTAGTCCTGTGCCCTTAGCAGAGAAACACCCCCAAAACATAATGTTTCCACCTCCATGCTTGACAGTGGGGACGGTGTTCTTTGGGTCATAGGCAGCATTTTTTTTCCTCCAAAAACGGCGAGTTGAGTTAATGCCAAAGAGCTCAATTTTAGTCTCATCTGACCACAGCACCTTCTCCCAATCACTCTCAGAATCATCCAGATGTTCATTTGCAAACTTCAGACGGGCGTGTACATGTGCCTTCTTGAGCAGGGGGACCTTGCGGGCACTGCAGGATTTAAATCCATTACGGCATAATGTGTTACCAATGGTTTTCTTGGTGACTGCGGTCCCAGATGCCTTGAGATCATTAACAAGTTCCCCCGTGTAGTTTTCGGCTGAAATCTCACCTTCCTCAGGATCAAGGATACCCCACGAGGTGAGATTTTGAATGGAGCCCCAGATCGATGTCGATTGACAGTCATTTTGAATGTCTTCCATTTTCTTACTATTGCACCAACAGTTGTCTCCTTCTCACCCAGCATCTTACTTATGGTTTTGTAGCCCATTCCAGCCTTGTGCCGGTCTATGATCTTGTCCCTGACATCCTTAGAAAGCTCTTTGGTCTTGCCCATGTTGTAGAGGTTAGAGTCAGACTGATTAATTGAGTCTGTGGACAGGAGTCTTTTATACAGGTGACCATGTAAAACAGCTGTCTATAATGCAGGCACCAAGTTGATTTGGAGCGTGTAACTGGTCTGGAGGAGGCTGAACTCTTAATGGTTGGTAGGGGATCAAATACTTATTTCTCTGTGCACAATGCAAATAAATATATATAATTTTGACAATGTGATGTTCTTTTTTTTTTTTATATATATAATCTATCTCTCACTGGTAAAATTAACCTAACCTAAAAATTCTAGACTGTTCATGACTTTGACAATTGGCAAACTTACAAAATCAGCAAGGGATCAAATACTTATTTCCTCCACTGTATATATACACTAGAAAAAGTTCCCAGCGCTGCCTGGGTATAACGTGTCGGCCCGGGTATAACGTGTCAGTCTGTCCGTTTGTGTGTGTGTTCATTGGATTTGTTCCAAGGGTGCCCAGAAGGCCAATCCATGCCCTCGTATTTTCTTGGTTTATGGGAAAATTTGCATTTGTGAATATGCCAAGAATGGTAGGGCCTAGAGAGCTGAAACCCAGTCCAAACCTTTGGAAGCGCGTGATTTACTTGTTTGCCAAATTTGGTGCAGATTCGTCCAGTTGTTTGGCCATGCATAAAGAACAGACAACAGACATCAGAAATTCATATATATATTCATATATATATATATATATATATATATATATATATATATATATATATACATACATACATACATACATACATACATACATACATACATACATACATACATACGTACATACATACAGTTGATACATTTTCTTTAAGAAAGCCTTAGATATCTTTCTTGAGAAACACAATATGCCAAAAGAATCAGGAAGGATTTTCTTTCACATTTTTGGGAAAATTGGGTTTTTGCTATTCACGGGTGGTTTTTACCATCCTCTAGATCTGGGGTCTCAAGCTTGGCCGGGTAAATAGACCGCATGTAGAAATTATTGTTTGAAGTTAACAGGCCACATTACTTTCAAATTTGATACAATGCAAAATTCTTGTTAATCTATTAGTTATTTGAACTACTATAACAATAGTACTTTACTATAATAATACTACATTACTATAATACTACATTACTATAATAATACTACATTACTATAACAATACTACTTTACTATAACTATACTACATTACATTACTATAATACTACATTACTATAATAATACTACATTACTATAGCAATACTACATTACTATAATAATACTACATTACTATAGCAATACTACATTACTATAATAATACTACATTACTATAAGTATACTAAATTACTATAACTATACTACATTAGTATAATACTACATTACTATAATAATACTGCATTACTATAGCAATACTACATGACTATAATAATACTACATTACTATAATAATAGCGCTAGCTTTAAACTTACCTGAAATTTGCAAGTTTACTCCACGTGCTTATTTTATCTTATGTTTCAGTTAAAGTGTCGCTAAATGCTGTCTGGCTGCTCAATTGGCAGCGTTTGGCAGACACAAGTATGTCATGATTGGGCAGCCCCTTTTTAGATAGTGCCACAGTGCCATTTGTAGATAATAAGAAGTACAAGGAAAAGTGCAGCATTCGGGACACGGCGCCTGGCAGGTAAGTATATAATATTAAGGTATTGATATTTTTATTGTCAAAAACACTACGCGTTTCAGGACAAGACAGGTCCCTGCTTCAGGCTTATACAACGATACAGAAAAAGAAGCATCCTTTTATACACACCATCTTGGAATTGCATTGTGAGTGCTGCTGCTTTTCCATTGTGTATTGGTTGATCCATACAGCTTGCACCTACTTTCCAAAATGGAATATTCTATTACTTCTGATGGGATTTCGTCAGCCGACACCTTTTCGTTCACCGAGGAGGACATTGCTAGGATACTTAATGGAGCAAAAGGTGATGTGTCTTTTCTAAGTGTGCCTTCAGTGTCGGATGTCAAACGTAATTTGGAAATGGAATCCAAACGTCTTGTGAATGTTGAATTGCATCTTTTAACTTTGGGACAATATTATAAAAATCGCATGATCCCACGAGGCATGAGATCGCAGTCTAGACCATCGATGTATATTCATAATGACGAATTTCGGTCTAAATTTGAACAGCTATCCAGTAAATATGCATTGGAAGTAATTTTACTCAATATAGATTTCCTACAAAGAGATTTACACTCTAAAAAATAAAATACAGGAATTGGAAGATTCCCTGAAAAAATTTATCGCTGTTGAAGATTTCAATATCTACATGGAAAAATTGCATATCTCTGTCGATAGGCTGAAAGTTGATACGGAGGAAACGAAAAAGAAAAAGTGGTACCGAGACCAGCTAGACTATAAAACCGGACGTGTCTATGCATGGCTGAATGCACATGATTACAGTGGTCCCATGAAAAAAGATCGCAAAAGACGTGAAGTGGATCAATTTTCCAACGAGCCGACACACCATCAGGAACAGATGCCCACCACAGAAAGTTTTTTAGGCGACTCCTATTCGCTTATGGCAGAAAAAGGTCCAGGAGAGCGGGCAGAAAGAGGAACAGACCAAGGAAGAACCCGATATCAGAGGAACTCAAGAGTACAAGGAATGAGGAATGCACACAACAAACTGACTCATCCGCAGAAACGGTGTTAAATATCTCTTCCACTACTTTAACATCTATACAGTTACAGGTTTTATCTAAAGGTCTGTCGTTTTGCCCTAGCCAACAGATGAACTGGTTTGAGCTGGAGCTGGATTTGTTTCAGTTCTTCAGGAACATTAAATTGAAGGTTTAATTCGACACTTGTGACATGACCGCTAATCCTAATATTTTCAACAGCGATTTCAGCCTTGACATGTTTGGATTACGCAATAAGAGCAATTTCCAGCCACCAGGCATGGAACATCCCATTGAAATCTTTGTGACATTGATTAAAAATTATATTGAGGCTTTACGTTTAAATTGTCATGATAAAGATTTATTACATCCTAATCTTACCACGGACGAAATGTTGGCTATTAATGAATTAGTCCATAACCACGACCTCACCATCAAGCCCGCTGACAAGGGTGGTGCAGTCGTGGTTATGGATAATACCACTTATATGGAGGAAGCATTCAAACAGCTACATGATACTATTGTATACAGGGAATTGCCCTCTGACCCTAAGATTGATTTCAGCAGGAGGATTATAGCCTTAGTGGATCAAGCTTACGATAATGGTCTCATAGATCTTGCCCTTAAGAAGTTCCTTATCATGGAACATCCTAAAACACCTAATTTATACCTATTGCCCAAGATACACAAAAGTTTGATCAAGCCCCCAGGGCGTCCAATTGTTTCGGGCAGGGGCTCTCTATTGAACAACATAGCCATCTTTGTTGATAGGACACTTCGTGATTTTGCAATCGACACTAGATCATATATTAGGGACACCTCTGACTTCATCACTAAATGAAAACAAGTGACACCACCTCAGGGAGCATTTTTAGTCTCCTTCGATGTGGTGTCCCTCTATACCTCCATTCAACACCATAGAGGCATAGAAGCGGTTAGGCGTAGACGTGTTACATCTACATATAGTGCACCATGTTGTGAACTGATTATCTCTCTATTGGATTTGATTCTCACTTCAAATTATTTTTCTTTTGACAACAAATTTTATTTGCAGGAGAAAGGTACGGCCATGGGCTCCAACATGGCGCCTACCTATGCTAACAGTTTTGTGGACATGATTGAGGAGATGTCGATCTATGTATCCCACCATTTCGCTCATGTTTTGAGATGGTGGCGGTACATAGATGACATCTTCCTCATCTGGACCGATACAGCAGAATCGTTACATGATTTTCATTCTTTTTTGAATCACATAGACCCAGATTTTCAGTTCACTATTACATATTATAACACCACTATTCAATTTTTGGATGTTTTGGTGGACATTACAGATAGAGATGAGCGAACTTATGAAAAGTTCGGTTCGGCTGGTTTGCCGAATTTCATGAAAAAGTTTGATTCGGACCAAACTAGTTCTGACCGAACCCGTAATACAAGAAAGCCCCTAAAAATCGTGTATAACACTGTTTAAAAGCCCTAGAAGCTCTGTATAACACTCTTAGGTCACCCATAAGTGTATCCAAGTACTTTTGAGCTGTCTTTAAGGAAAAGTTAGTGTCAAAGTTATGCCAACATGTATGGCTATAGGAAAACGGATGGGACACGGTGATAACTAACAGAAACCACTGCACTTGTGCATGTTGTATGCTTAATGCATTGTTAAAAAAGGTACAAAAATTAAGCATTTTTGGCGGCAGATGCCTGCCAGGGTTCATACATATAAGGTGGTAAAAGAAGAAGCAATTGCTTTTGACAAGCCCTCAAAAAATTGACCCTTTATGGTGGCAGATGCCTGCCGGGGTTCACCCATACATGGATGTAATGTAAAAGCAACAAGCAATGGCTTTTCACAAGCCCTCCAAAAATGTACCCTTTTTATTGGCAGATGCCTGCCGGGGTTCATCTATACATGGATGTAAAAGCAACAAGCAATGACTTTTCACAAGCCCTCCAAAAATGTACCCTTTTTATTGGCAGATGCCTGCCGGGGTTCATCCATACATGGATGTAAAAGCAACAAGCAATGGCTTTTCACAAGCCCTCCAGGCCTGCTTGTAACAGACGGCAGTGGAGGTGTATTGGTGGTAGTAGAGGTAGCCAACGGACAGCAAGGGTGGTAGTAGTAGTAGCAGCACATTAAAAGACACTGGACAGTCACAGGACAAAGCCCTGTGGTGGGGCAGGCCTCAGGCCTGCTTGTAGCAGACGGCAGTGGAGGTGTATTGGTGGTAGTAGAGGTAGCCAACAGACAGCAAGGGTGGTAGTAGTAGTAGCAGCACATTAAAAGACACCAGACAGTCACAGGACAAAGCCCTGTGGTGGGGCAGGCCTCAGGCCTGCTTGTAGCAGACGGCAGTGGAGGTGTATTGGTGGTAGTAGAGGTAGCCAACGGACAGCAAGGGTGGTAGTAGTAGTAGCAGCACCACATTAAAAGAGACTGGACAGTCACAGGACAAAGCCCTGTGGTGGGGCAGGCCTCAGGCCTGCTTGTAGCAGACGGCAGTGGAGGTGTATTGGTGGTAGTAGAGGTAGCCAACGGACAGCAAGGGTGGTAGTAGTAGTAGCAGCACATTAAAAGAGACTGGACAGTCACAGGACAAAGCCCTGTGGTGGGGCAGGCCTCAGGCCTGCTTGTAGCAGACGGCAGTGGAGGTGTATTGGTGGTAGTAGAGGTAGCCAACGGACAGCAAGGGTGGTAGTAGTAGTAGCAGCACATTAAAAGAGACTGGACAGTCACAGGACAAATCCCTGTGGTGGGGCAGGCCTCAGGCCTGCTTGTAGCAGACGGCAGTGGAGGTGTATTGGTGGTAGTAGAGGTAGCCAACGGACAGCAAGGGTGGTGGTAGTAGTAATAGCAGCACATTAAAACAGACTGGACAGTCACAGGACAAAGCCCTGTGGTGGGGCTGGCCTCAGGCCTGCTTGTAGCAGACGGCAGTGGAGGTGTATTGGTGGTAGTAGAGGTAGCCAACGGACAGCAAGGGTGGTAGTAGTAGTAGCAGCACATTAAAACAGACTGGACAGTCACAGGACAAAGCCCTGTGGTGGGGCAGGCCTCAGGCCTGCTTGTAGCAGACGGCAGTGGCGGTGTATTGGTGGTAGTAGAGGTAGCCAACGGACAGCAAGGGTGGTGGTAGTAGTAGTAGCAGCACATTAAAACAGGCTGGACAGTCACAGGACAAAGCCCTGTGGTGGGGCTGGCCTCAGGCCTGCTTGTAGCAGACGGCAGTGGAGGTGTATTGGTGGTAGTAGAGGTAGCCAACGGACAGCAAGGGTGGTGGTAGTAGTAGTAGTAGCAGCACATTAAAAGAGACTGGACAGTCACAGGACAAAGCCCTGTGGTGGGGCAGGCCTCAGGCCTGCTTGTAGCAGACGGCAGTGGAGGTGTATTGCTGGTAGTAGAGGTAGCCAACGGACAGCAAGGGTGGTGGTAGTAGTAGTAGTAGCAGCAGCACATTAAAAGAGACTGGACAGTCACAGGACAAAGCCCTGTGGTGGGGCAGGCCTCAGGCCTGCTTGTAGCAGACGGCAGTGGAGGTGTATTGGTGGTAGTAAAGGTAGCCAACGGACAGCAAGGGTGGTAGTAGTAGTAGCAGCACATTAAAAGAGACTGGACAGTCACAGGACAAAGCCCTGTGGTGGGGCAGGGCTCAGGCCTGCTTGTAGCAGATGGCAGTGGAGGTGTATTGGTGGTAGTAGAGGTAGCCAACGGACAGCAAGGGTGGTGGTAGTAGTAGTAGCAGCAGCACATTAAAACAGACTGGACAGTCACAGGACAAAGCCCTGTGGTGGGGCTGGCCTCAGGCCTGCTTGTAGCAGACGGCAGTGGAGGTGTATTGGTGGTAGTAGAGGTAGCCAACGGACAGCAAGGGTGGTGGTAGTAGTAGTAGCAGCACATTAAAAGAGACTGGACAGTCACAGGAGGACAAAGCCCTGTGGTGGGGCAGGCCTCAGGCCTGCTTGTAGCAGATGGCAGTGGAGGTGTATTGGTGGTAGTAGAGGTAGCCAACGGACAGCAAGGGTGGTAGTAGTAGTAGTAGCAGCACATTAAAAGACACTGGATAGTCACAGGACAAAGCCCTGTGGTGGGGCAGGCCTGCTTGTAACAGACGGCACTGGGGGTGGATTGGTGGTAGAAGTAGTAGCAGCACCAACAGCGGCACATTAAAAAAAGAGTGGACAGGACCGAATCCCATAGTAGCAGGCGGCAGTAGCAGGCGGCAGCGGCAGCAGCAGCAGCAATGTCAGATCTAATCAGTGGCATCAGGCACAGGGGTTTTAAAATCCTCACCGATCCACGCTTGATTCATTTTCAGAAACGTGAGATTTTCCAAGCTGTTGGCGGACAATCTTGTTCGCTTAGGGGTGACGAAGCCCCCTGCCGCGCTGAATACCCTCTCTGACGCTACACTGGAGGGTGGACAAGACAGTACACCCATGGCAAACTGGGCCAGTTCTTGCCAATGATCCAATATGCTGACCCAGAAGTCCATGGGGTCTGGGATCAGCATTTTTGACGGGGAAAGGGCACAGTCCAGGTACGAGTGAACCTGGTTGTTTAGGTGCTGCACCTGGTGATGGTGAACATCCCTTTGGTGACTACGATGTGTGTCAGGTCGGGGTATTGGATGTAAAAATGTTGTCATCATATTTTCCAAACTGAATTGGCTGCTGCTGCTGCCGCCGCTGCTGCCGCCTATTGCAGAGGTAGCTCTGCCAGAGGCGGTGGAACGATGAGACAGTGGGGAGCGGAGAGTGGCCCCCCGGTCAGACATGCTTGCAGCAGGTGTTTGCCGTTTGAAAGCCGTGACAAGCTGGCTGCATAGCTTCTCTCGATAATAAGCCAATTTTGCCTCCCTCTCAGAAGGCGCAAAAAACTCCCCCATTCTGGCTTTATACCGAGGGTCTAAAAGTGTGGCTATCCAGTACTCATCTCTTTGCTTCATGCTAACAATACGACAGTCAGCGCGCAAGTAACGAAGCATACAGCTCGCCATCCTGGCCAGCGTTTCAGAGGGCCCGGTTGGTTCCATCTCCGCCCCATACTGCCATGGTTGTCCATCATCAAGGTCGTCGTCAGACTCGTCATCACCATCACTGTCATGTTGTGCGGCTGCCTCGTCCCCTATCCCTTCCTGTGATTACATCTCCAAATCCAGCTCCTCTTCAGGTCCTGTTTCCTCATCCTCATCCTCCTCCTCAACATCCATAGCCAGATGTGATCCTTCCTCCATTCTTTGCTGAATCATCGCTGTGAGCATTTGCTCCATAATGAATATCAGCGGCATAACATCGTTCATTCCGCTAGCGTCACGGCTCACAAATCGTGTGGCCTCTTCAAAGGGCCTCAAAACGCGACATGCGTCTCTAACCAGCTGCCAGTGCCTGGGCTCGAAATTACACTGGCTCCAAATGCTGCCCGTCTGCTGCATCAGGAAATGATTCACGGGTTTCCGCTGTTCGTACAGATGGTCCAACATGTGCAGGGTGGAATTCCAGCGTGTTGGAACGTCGCAAATCAGGCTGTGTTCTGGGAGATTGTTTTGACGCTGCAAGTCCAGGAGGGCGTGCTTAAATGCATACGAACGTCTAAAGCGAACGCAAACCCTCCTGGACATGGCCAGCACACCCTTCAAACCAACATATGACTTTAAGAAGCGTGTTATGGCCAGATTGATCACATGTGCCATGCAAGGAGCGTGTGTCAGGTGACCTAGACGCAGTGCAGCCACAACGTTCTTCCCGTTATCAGAGACAACCAGTGTGAGTTTCAGAGGAGACAGCCAGCGTGCGATTTCCTCCTTGATGCACAGCAGCAGCTCCTGCCCTGTGTGGCTTTTCTCGCCCAGGCTCAGCAGGTGTAAGACAGCGTTGTGGCGCTTCACCTTGCACCTATGAAAAGAGGAGGGAGGAGAAGTGGAAGATATGCTGTGACCTTTCGGGGACGGGAATACCTCCATTGAGGAGGGCAAGGAGGAGGAGGAGGAGTAGGAGGAGGAGGATGGTCGGCGCCTGGTGTCCGGAGTTGAACCAGAAAGATACAAGCGCGGAGGTGGTAATGCCTGGCATTGCTGCGGTGGTGATCGGACTGCAAAATATTGACCCAGTGGGCCGTGAAAGACATGTACTGTCCCTGCCCATAGTTGCTGCTCCACGTGTCGACGGTGGCATGTACCCTGCTGCACACGGATAATTGCAAGGACTGGCCCACCTTTTCCTCCACGTGCTTGTGCAAGGCAGGGACAGCTGTTTTGGAGAAGTAATGGCGGCTAGGTATTCGCCACCTAGACTGAACGCACGCCATCAATTGCTTGAAGCCGGCGGAGTCGACCATGTGGTATGGCAGCGACTGCACCACCAACAACTTAGCCAGGTGTGAATTAAGCCGCACGACAAGTGGATGACTGGGTATATATTGTTGCTTATTGGACAACGATTCCGTAATGGATAACTGACGGGACGTAGGAGGAGCACTAGATGACAGTGATGATGATGATGACAACGACATGGTGGATAAGGCCTGGCTACTACTTAGATGACAGGGACTCGGAGCAGCAGCAGCGGCAGAGGGGTCTTCATTAGATGTACATGATGGTGGGGCATGTCGATTGTCCCACATGGCCTTGTGATGCCGCTCCATGTGTTTACGTAGAGCGGTAGTTCCTACATTGCTGCCCTGCCCACGCCTTACTTTCTGCTTGCAGATACGGCACTGTGCCATGTTTTCGTCCTCCGGGAAGTTACAGAAAAATTGCCACATGGCAGAGTACCGTAAAGAGGTAGTATCACGTCCACCACCACCACCACCACCACCACCCGAGCTTGCCGCTTGTCTGTGTAAAGGATCTGCCAGGCACTACGTCTGTGGATACTCCCAGGATTAATCAATCGACACCTGAGGCCAGACCTCTTAGACTGACACCTGCTCCCACCAATCAGGGTGGCAGGCTCAGGAGTGGGAGAGCCTATCGCGGCCTGGTCAGTCGGAGTTAGCTCCGCCCCCTGTCCATTTAGACCTGCCGTTTTCTCTTCCTCATTGCTTGTGATTCTTCCTGGTTTCCTGGCCCCACTGCTGCCTTGCTCCAGCCTGCTTCTGCCGTGCTTCAGCCTTGCTTCAGTTCCCGCTTATCCTGCTTCGCTCTGCCCCGGGCTTGCTTCCTGCTCCGTGCTCTGCGTTTGTATACTTCATTACATCCTGATCCTGACTGCTCGTTCACCACTCCATTCCCTCACGGTGTTCCGTGGGCTACTGCCCCTTCCCTTGCTTGTTCCCTGTTTGAATCCCCTTGCACTTAGTCAGCTTAGGGACCGCCGCCAAGTTGTACCCCGTCGCCTAGGGCGGGTCGTTGCAAGTAGGCAGGGGGGCGGTGGGTAGATTAGGGCTCACTTGTTCCCTTCACCTCCTTCCGCCATTACATAATCACAAGCCCATACCTAGTCTACCATTTCTCCTACGCTGACGCTATCATGGACCCCCTTGAGACCCTGACCCAGCAGATGCAGGGCCTCTCCCTACAGGTCCAGGCCCTGGCTCAGAGGGTCAACCAGTCTGACGCTGCCATAGTAGTACCCCTCACCTCACCTCTAGAACCTGACCTCAAGTTACCTGACCGGTTCTCAGGGGACCGTAAGACTTTTCTCTCCTTCCGGGAGAGTTGCAGACTGTACTTCCGTCTAAAACCTCACTCCTCAGGTTCCGAGAACCAGCGGGTGGGAATCATTATATCCCGACTCCACGAAGGGCCCCAAGAGTGGGCCTTCTCCTTGGCTCCTGACGCCCCTGAACTTTCCTCCGTTGATCGTTTTTTCTCTGCCCTTGGACTCATTTACGATGAGACTGACAGGACTGCCTTAGCCGAGAGTCAGCTGGTGACCTTACGTCAGGGTAGGAGACCTGTTGAGGAATACTGTTCTGATTTTTCAGAAAGTGGTGCGTAGCTTCTCGGTGGAACGACCCGGCCCTAAGGTGCCAGTTTAGGTTAGGATTATCTGACGCCCTGAAGGATCTGCTTGTTAGCTACCCCTCTTCTGACTCCCTAGACCAGGTTATGGCCCTAGCAGTACGACTTGACCGACGTCTCAGGGAACGTCAGCTTGAACGTTTCAGTGTTTTCCCCTCTGACTTCCCTGCGATCCCCCCCCGAGGTCCCGTCTCCTCGCTCTTCCACGGAAGACTCGGAGGTACATATGCAACTCCGGGCCTCCATGTCCCCTCGACAACGTAGAGAGTTCCGCAGGAAGAATGGTCTCTGCTTCTATTGTGGGGATGACAAGCATCAACTGAACACCTGTCCCAGGCGCAAGAATAAGCAGCCGGAAAACTTCCGCGCCTAAGTGATCATCGGGGAGGTCACTTGGGCGCACAGGTATTTCCCGTTAATATGAAACGCAATAAAATTTTGCTTCCCTTTCAGGTCTCGTTTGCTGGCCGGTCTGCCACTGGCAGTGCCTTCGTGGATTCTGGCTCATCTGCTAATATCATGTCTGTGGAATTTGCTATGTCTCTAAAAATGCCTTTTATTGATTTGCCTTATCCTGTCCCGGTAGTGGGTATCGACTCCACTCCTCTTGCTAATGGTTATTTTACGCAGCATACTCCTGTTTTTGAACTCCTTGTTGGCTCCATGCATTTGGAGCAGTGCTCTGTACTGGTGATGCAGGGATTATCGTCCGATCTGGTATTAGGTCTTCCCTGGTTGCAGCTGCATAATCCCACGTTTGATTGGAATACTGGGGATCTCACCAAATGGGGTAGTGAATGCCTGACGTCATGTCTTTCGGTTAACTCTATTTCTCCCCGTGAGGAGGTAAACACGCTACCTGAGTTTGTTCAGGACTTCGCTGATGTTTTTTCTAAGGAGGCCTCTGAGGTGTTGCCCCCTCATAGAGATTACGATTGCGCCATCGATTTGGTACCAGGTGCTAAGCTTCCTAAGGGTAGGATATTTAATCTTTCATGTCCTGAACGTGAAGCCATGAGGGAGTATATCCAAGAATGCCTGGCCAAGGGTTTCATTTGCCCCTCGAATTCTCCTGTAGGTGCTGGCTTCTTCTTCGTGGGGAAGAAGGATGGTGGTCTTAGGCCGTGTATTGACTATCGGAACTTGAATAAGGTCACAGTAAGGAACCAGTATCCCCTTCCTTTGATTCCGGATCTTTTTAATCAGGTTCAGGGGGCCCAATGGTTCTCTAAGTTCGATCTACGGGGGGCGTATAACCTTATCCGCATCAAAGAGGGGGATGAGTGGAAGACTGCGTTCAACACGCCCGAAGGTCATTTCGAATACCTGGTCATGCCCTTTGGGTTGTGTAATGCCCCTGCTGTCTTCCAGAATTTTATTAATGAAATTCTGAGAGAGTACCTGGGAAATTTTCTTGTAGTGTACCTCAATGACATACTGGTGTTTTCCAAGGACTGGTCCTCCCACGTGGAGCATGTCAGGAAGGTCCTCCAGGTCCTCCGGGAAAATAATCTGTTTGCGAAAACCGAAAAATGTGTGTTTGGGGTACAGGAGATACCATTTTTGGGTCAAATCCTCACTCCTCATGAATTCCGCATGGGCCCCGCCAAGGTTCAGGCTGTGGCGGAATGGGTCCAACCTGCCTCCCTGAAGGCGCTACAGTGTTTTTTGGGGTTCGCTAACTATTACAGGAGATTTATTGCCAACTTCTCGGTCGTCGCTAAGCCTCTTACGGACCTCACTCGCAAGGGTGCTGATGTCCTCCACTGGCCTCCTGAGGCCGTCCAGGCTTTTGAGACCCTCAAGAAGTGCTTTATCTCGGCCCCCGTGCTGGTTCAGCCCAACCAAAGGGAGCCATTTATTGTGGAGGTTGACGCGTCCGAGGTGGGAGTGGGGGCCGTCTTGTCCCAGGGTACCAGGTCCCTCACCCATCTCCGCCCCTGTGCTTACTTCTCTAGGAAGTTTTCGCCCACGGAGAGTAACTATGATATTGGCAACCGCGAACTTTTAGCCATTAAATGGGATTTTGAAGAGTGGCGTCACTTCCTGGAGGGGGCCAGACACCAGGTAACGGTCCTTACTGACCACAAGAATCTGGTTTTCCTAGAATCTGCCCGGAGGCTTAATCCTAGACAAGCTCGATGGGCGCTATTCTTTACCAGATTTAAAGGGGTTGTCCGAGATATATTTTTATTTTAAAGTTAAACACACAATGCACACATTAAGTATTCCCTAATATACTTACCTGTGCAATCTTGCTTCTGTTCTCCGTTCTGGCAGCTCTTTTCTGCCGATCACATGTCTTCTGACGTCACGTTTTCTTCCTCCTCCACTGTCGTGTCGTGTCCCGATCACATGGTCTCGCCCCAGCGAGACCTCGGATGGGACACGACACGTCACTGGAGACGTGACGTTTCTGCGCGTGCCCGCCCACCCAGCCTATGCATCTTTTCACTGTGAACGCGCCTATGCGTGTTCACAGTGAAAAAAGTGAAGAGGGACGGCACCCGCGGACTAGAAAGGTACAGTGACCTCTGTACTTTTAGTTCTTCCCCTATCAAAGCCTACACATAGTAGGCTTTGATAGGAAATTATACAACACTATGCAGCACACGGGTCGCATGCAGCCCTTGAGGCTGTTATCTGCGGCCCGCGGGACACCGTGCACTGTTTAACAACTGGTTCCCGACCGCTGGCTGTATTTTTACGGCCAGCGGTCAGGGACGGGTCCTTAAAACCCGAGCCATAGACTTTCTACGGCTCGGGTTTTAACTTGCTGCCCGCGCGATCGGGCAGCTGAATGTCGGGACTCCGGCTGTCAGTGACTGCCGGGGACCCTGAGGAGAGGATAGAAGCAGCTTTAGCTGCTTCTGTCTTCTCCGATGTCTTTTTACACAGCGCTCAATGAACGCTGTGTATAGGAATAGAGACAGCGGCGCCGCTGTCTCTATTCCTCCCGGTGATCATGTGATCACATGTGGTCACATGATCACCGGGTGCCGTTACTGGCAGACTGTTGCTGGGTCTTACTAGACCCAGCACAGCCCTATTAGTGACAATCGTCACTATGAGAGGGCTGATTTCCCCTGTAACTGGGGCTGCTGTGCAGCTCCAGTTACAGGGGAAAAACATGTAAAAGAAAGAAAAAAAATATATAAAGTTCCCCAAAGGTCTTTTCTGACCTTTGAGGGACAGACCATAGTAAAAAAAAAATAGTAAAGTGCAAAAAAAAATACAATAATAAATACACATAAAATACCCACCCCAAAAAAATACCGTTCCCCCCGCCAATCATTGTTGTAACGCTAGCGCTGACCCAATTACCCTAATATAGACATGTAATATATACAAATTTACGGTAGACAATGACGATCACAAATAAAAGGTCTATTTTAGGGTAAAACTATGTTATTACCCCAAAAAAAAATAGCTGAAACGTAAAAAAGCTTTTTTTTTTACTATTATTTTCAAACTTTATGAAAGAAAATTCTAAAATGGCAAAAAAGGTGTGTATAAAAACGATAAAAAATGAAACCTGCATTGTCTACGGAAAAAACGTCGCAGAAATCACGTCGTTAGCCCAACAAATGAAAAAGTTATAGCCATTTAACGAACACGTGCTAAAAATGGCTAAACGGTATCTGGTCCTGAAGGCGCAAAATAGCCCGGTCCTGAACTGGATAAGATCTTCTGGGGTCCTGTATCTAAGCCTACATTGTTAGGGTATGTTCACACGAGGGCGTCCATAACTGCTGAAATTACGGGGATGTTTCCGCCTGTTTTTTTTTAAGCGGAAACAGCGTAGCAAAACTTGTAAAAAACGGCCCGAAAATTCGTACCATTGATTTCAATGGGAGGCGTCGGCGTCTTTTTCCCGCGAGCAGTAAAACTGCCTCGTGGGAAAAAGAAGCGACATGCTCCATCTTCGGGCGTTTACGCCTCTGACCTCCCATTGACTTCAATGGGAGGCAGAGAAAGCGTATTTCCGTTGTTTTATGCCCGCGGCACTCAATTGCCGGAAACATGACGGAAAACGACGCGAAAAACGCAACAAAAAAAGCCGCAAAAACAACGCCAAAAAGGCTGCGATAAACGCAGCGAAAAACATCGCAAATAAAGCCGCGAAAAAAGAGGCAAAAAACGCCACGAAAAACGACAGGAAAAACGCCACGAAAGACGCAACGAAAAACGCAGAAAAAAAAACGCAAACAGCGACGCAAAAAAAAGAGGCGAAAAAGGACGCAAAAAAGGATACGATAAACGCCACGGAAAACGTTGCGAAAAACATTGCGGAAAAAGCCGCAAACAAAGAGGCAAAGAACGCCGCGAAAAACTACTGGGAAAACGCCACGAAAGACGCAACGAAAAACGCAGCAAAAATAGCCGCAAACAACGATGCAAAAAAAGAAACGATACGAAAAAGGCTACGATAAACGCAACGGAAAACACAGCAAAAAAAGACGCAAACAAACAAGCAAAAAACGGCAAGATAAACGAAGCGAAAAACGGCCCGAACAAAGCGGCAAACAAAACCGCAAACAAAGCCGCAAACAGCGCACAAAAAACTCCGGGAAAAATGACGCAAAAATCAACGTGCAGGGAGAGGTAAATCTGCCGCAAACTTCAAGACGGAATTTTGAGGCAGATATTCTTCCTGCAAAAAAACTGTGTGTGAACATGGCCTTAGTGGAGAGAGACATGAGATAGAAGAGAGTGGACGAGGGTGAGGGTGGACGAGGGTGAGGGAGACACGAAGAGGTTTATAGACCTGAAAAGAGAAAGAAAACATAAATGTGAAAAACATAATGGGGGGACAACATTTGCTCACCATCCTTCAAGAATGTCAGCAAGGAGACAAGTGCAGTGAAGGAGGTCAGCGGGGAGGAGCAGGGACAGCTCACGTGAACTCTTGGAAGGTACGTGCACGCTCATTGCAGCCTGCAATGAGCGTGCACGGGAAAAAAGTTTCATAACAAGGAAACATCAACAAACCAGAGCTGAACTGCATGTAAACAAACTGTGCTGAATTCAAAGAAGAAATGTGTTAAGTAGAATTTTTTTTTAAAATAATGCTTTATTTAGGTTGTCTGTATAAGGGGTAATGTATGACAGAGTTTTTGAAAAAATGTTGGTATCTCGGACAACCCCTTTAACTTCTTGGTTACCTATAGGGCTGGGTCCAAAAATATTAAGGCTGATGCACTGTCACGTAGTTTCATGGCCAATCCTCCTTCTGAGAAGGATCCTGCTTGTATTTTACCCCCTGGTATAATCGTTTCTGCCACTGATTCTAATTTAGCCTCTGACATTGCGGCTGATCAAGGTTCAGCTCCCGGGAACCTCCCTGGGGACAAGCTGTTTGTCCCCCTGCAAAACCGGCTAAGGGTACTCAGGGAAAACCATGACTCCGCACTATCTGGTCATCCTGGCATCTTGGGTACCAAACACCTCATTACCAGGAACTATTGGTGGCCTGGGTTGCCTAAGGACGTTAGGGCTTACGTCGCCGCTTGTGAGGTTTGTGCTAGGTCCAAGACCCCTAGGTCCCGACCTGCGGGCTTACTACGTTCTTTGCCCATTCCCCAGAGACCTTGGACCCATATCCCCATGGATTTTATCACCGATTTGCCTCCATCTCAGGGCAAGTCGGTGGTGTGGGTGGTAGTAGACCGCTTCAGCAAGATGTGCCACTTTGTGCCCCTTAAGAAACTACCTAACGCCAAGACGTTAGCTTCTTTGTTTGTTAAACACATTCTGTGTCTCCATGGGGCTCCAGTCAATATCGTTTCTGACAGAGGGGTACAATTTGTTTCCTTATTTTGGAGAGCTTTTTGTAAAAAGTTGGAGATTGATCTGTGCTTCTCCTCCGCCTTCCATCCCGAAACTAATGGCCAAATGGAAAGGACTAATCAATCCCTGGAACAATATTTAAGGTGTTTCATCTCTGACTGTCAATTTGATTGGGTCTCATTCCTTCCCCTCGCCGAATTTTCCCTGAATAACCGGGTCAGTAACTC
Source organism: Rhinoderma darwinii (assembly GCF_050947455.1). Classification (NCBI taxonomy): domain Eukaryota; kingdom Metazoa; phylum Chordata; class Amphibia; order Anura; family Rhinodermatidae; genus Rhinoderma; species Rhinoderma darwinii. Next base: position 178,439,788 of record NC_134689.1, on the reverse strand, counting down.
GTCAGGGGTCTCCCCGTTTTTCTGTAATTTCGGGTTTAATCCACGGTTCTCCTCCGTTTCTCCTGGTTGTTCCAATAATCCCGAGGTAGAGGACGTTCATCGGGAACTGTGCACAGTCTGGGCCCAGGTTCAGAAGAACCTAGAGGCGTCCCAGAGCGTACAAAAGATTCAGGCTGATAGTAGACGTTCTGCTAACCCCCGGTTTGTCGTCGGGGATCTGGTGTGGTTGTCGTCTAGGAACTTGCGCTTTAAGGTCCCGTCCAGGAAGTTTGCTCCCCGATTTATTGGGCCTTATAAGGTCATTGAAGTCCTCAACCCTGTATCCTTCCGTCTGGAGCTGCCCCCATCCTTTCGCATACATGACGTCTTTCATGCCTCCCTCCTTAAACGCTGCTCCCCGTCCTGGTCCCCCTCGAGGAAACCTCCTGTTCCCGTTCTCACCCCTGAGGGGGTGGAATTCGAGGTGGCCAAGATCGTGGACAGTAGGATGGTCCAGGGCTCCCTCCAGTACCTGGTCCATTGGAGATACGGGCCGGAGGAGAGGACTTGGGTACCTGCTCGAGATGTTCACGCTAGGGTATTGGTCAGGAGGTTCCACCTTCTCTTCCCCACTAAACCGGGTCCTCTTAGTAAGGGTCCGGTGGCCCCTCATAAAAGGGGGAGTACTGTAAAGGATCTGCCAGGCACTACATCTGTGGATACTCCCAGGATTAATCAATCGACATCTGAGGCCAGACCTCTTAGACTGAAAAAAGAAAGAGAAAATCCAGCGCTGTGTTTGATTAAAAAGGAAAATTGTTCCCAATTTTATTGAAAAAATAGTTAAAAGTTACACGGAGACGCAGTCTCAAGGTGTATATATAGCGGGCTGGATGACCTTGGCCTACGCGTTTCGAGCAAGCGTGTTGCTCTTAATCATGGCAAAAAGAATATGAGTGCCCCCAATGCTGTGTCTGCTTTATATACAAAGCAAACTACTATTCCAGAGTCAGCATAGGCTGACATTGATTGATAATTAATTCCGCAGGTGGAAACTTTAACCCATGTAGTGAACATGGGTGGAGTGTGTTTTCGTTACTTTGCATAACATGGTAAATTGGCTCTGAGTATCAGCGATCCACTGGTTGGTTTTTTACAAAACCAGAGCACTAATATAATGCTCTGGTTTTTCAGATCGTATTTGTTGAACCTTGGATCGTTTGATATTGATTTTATTATGAGTACTGGCCAGAAATACAAATTGAGATAGTCAGCGAACAGAAAATAGACTCAGCATAAAAGGGGCAAACATATATTAAACATTCCAAATATATAACAAGCGAAATAAGAATAAAAGTAAAAATGAATACAGATATAAAAAGACATTTACAGATCATGATCTAGTAATCTAGCTTCTAATATATCTGAATCACATTAGGATATAAACAAAAACAACGAGACATCTGCTTGTATATAATATTTAAACAGAACATTGTATTGGCACATGTGGTTTGATTAAAAAGAATGAGGGAAGAAAGAAATACAGAAGATACAGAAATACAGAAGATACAACTCCAGCTCACATAGGGTTAGTTTCAGCTCTACGGAGCTGGAAACTACGGATGGAGCAGAGGAGGTGTCGGATCAGGATCTCTCACAAGGTCCACGCAAACTCAGATCCAACTATGATGTCAACCCTGGTACACCAAAAAACGGGGGAAGAGGGGGGGCAAGAAACACAAGCACCCCGGAGACCATACAAACACGGAGATTAAGGAACCACAGATAACAAACCATCTCGATGTGGTGAACCTATCTTCGGTGTCACTTTCCCCCGCACAAACCAAGGTCCTTACATTAGGACTCAACTTTGTACCTAACCAGGACTTTGACATATTTAAGACCCTCCTGGATATTAATAAATTCGTCCGAAACCTAACGGTCAAAAGGCATTTTGTAACATCAGAGCCTGAAAATTTAACACAAGTTGAGGAGACATCTACCATACCGGGTGAAAATCAATATAGGCGACTTATGTTTGAGGAACAGCAGACATTATTACACTTAGAAGATCTTGCCGAGGAACACACTGAAGTTGCCATCAGCAACCAGTCAACCAAGTTTGTAACCAGAAATCCTCACTATTACCCAGCACAATCCCGTACAGAGTCCATGGACAGATTCCAATATATCATGGAAAGAGAGTTACATGGAATTAAAGACCGGACAAAAAATAATGCTTCCACTCACAACCTTACCCTGGCTGAAAAACAAGCATTGAAATCCTTACAGGACAATGAAGACCTTATCATAAAGATGGCAGATAAGGGCGGTTCCATCACTGTCATGGATAAAGACATGTATATAGACCAAATAAATAAATTGTTGAGTGACACAAATACCTATACCAAATTACAACATAATCCTACTAACGTTTTTTCCTTAGAGTTGAACAATCTACTGGATAAGGGTCTGAACACGGGCATACTTACCAAGAAACAATATGATTATATGTTAGTAGAGTCTCCCGTAATACCTATACTCCATGCTTTACCCAAGACACATAAGGGTATCAATCCCCCTCCTATGAGACCTATAGTCTCAGGTATAGGTTCTCTTACTGAGAAAACATCCGAATGGCTGGATTCCTTCTTACAGCCATTTGTATCTAGGGTACCGGGTCATTTAAGGGACACAAAGGATGTTCTATCTATTTTCCACAATAAAATCTGGAATCACAACCATATATGGCTCACATGTGATGTGGTGTCTTTATATACCAGCATTCCTCATCCAGTGGCTATTAAAGCTCTCACCCATCACCTCCACAAGTATAGTTCATTTGATGAAACATTACAAAACTTTTTGATAGAAATAACCTATTTCTTAATGACACACAATTTTTTCAACTTTGCAGGTACTTTCTACTTACAACAACGAGGGGTGTCCATGGGAGCTAAATTTTCCCCATCCTTGGCTAATTTAGTTATGGCATGGTGGGAAGAGTCCTTTCTCTTCTCCCCCACCAACACGTATGCGGAAAACATCCACTGGTATGGCAGATACATAGATGACCTTCTATTCATCTGGGAGGGAGATGTATCTGCCATTCCTAAATTTCTGGAATTCTTAAATGCCAACGATCTCAATTTGAGATTCACTTACTCTTATAATCAAAATACCACCAATTTTCTCGATATAAAATTTACATCTACTGTAGGTTCCCATATTGATTCAGAAATCTTTCATAAACCCATATCAGGGAATACCATCTTGCACGCCACCAGTTGCCATCCAAAACACACTATCACGGCAATACCAGTAGGTGAACTAACACGTGCAAAAAGAAATTGCAGTACGGAAATAGGTTATGCCAAAGAGGAATCTGAGACATGTCACAAATTAAAAGCCAGAGGTTATAAAAATTGGATGTTAGATAGAGCCAAAAAAATAGTGGGCACCAAAACGAGAGATTCCCTTTTAAAGGTTGACAAAAAGACGGAAGCTACCGAGTTGGTTGGAATCAATTCCAACATGCCAACCTTGGTACTAGAATATAGTAACCAATTCAATTTAATTAAAAAAACAGTGTTAAAGTATATCCCTCTTTTGTTTGAAGATTGCAAATTAGAACAAGTTTTGCAAAATGGTTGTAGAGTGGTATCCCGCAGGGCAACCACCTTAGGCAACAAATTGTCCCCGTCACTTTTGACATGTAGTAACTCCAAACCCACTTGGTTAACACATAAGGGCTTTTTTAAATGTGGAGTGCATCCTTGCAAAACATGCAATATATCTAAAACCATCAAACATTTCTCTAATTCCATGGAGGACACTAATTTTCAAGTCAAATCATATATCAACTGCAATAGTACTAACGTGGTATATATTATTGAATGCACCACATGTAATCTAAAATATGTGGGATGCACAACAAGGAAATTCAAGGTACGCATCCTAGAACACCTAGGTTATATAAGAAATCCTAATATAACCAATATATCCAATGCTGCCCGACATTTTATATCATGTCACAATAGAAATATAAATTCTTTCAGTACATACGCAATAGAGAAAGTCAGAGGTACAGTGAGGGGAGGGGATCTCAAACACCTTCTTTTGACCAGGGAGGCTTTCTGGATATACAATCTACAGACACGTTTCCCTGCAGGTTTGAATCTCAAAAAAGAGCTCATGTTCCATTATTAAATAAGCCACATTGTCATCCAACTCCATACAGGTCCAAGAGTTTCTCAATTTCTCCAAAATCGCGTGGTTTCAAATATCCAGACAAAATAACACTACAAAGATCTATACTGATCAATTATATAAATTATTAGTATGCATCATACATATCAATTAATATTATATGTAACTTTGTTTAGATATTGTGTATATCAAAAATGGTCCCATGTCTATAGGGACTATACTCACTGGATGCATATAATTTTTGCTACTAGGATTATGATATAGATTAAAGATCTTATAAATAAAATATATATATCAATGCCCAGAAAATTAGTAGAATAATCCCAGGATTATGGGACATAACGAATTTATTATCCAGTTCACATATTTCCCAGGACATTCCTTTAACAATTGTCTAACATAGCCCGAGGATTCAAGCTATTTATCCAGATGCACTTTAAATACATATTGGTCTCGATATTGTAAACTTTGTACTAGAAGAATCCTTGTATACACACACTTCATGTTTCCAAAATACTTATAACATCTAGTTCTATTACAAATCCATAAAACCCAAATACAATATAAAAATGTACAGTGGAATTGTACTCACCGTTCACATGAAGTGGTTGTGGGACTGTTTTTTGTGCTTGTTGAGGCTAGGTCGTGCCATTGGGTGGCTCTGATTGAAGAGTCTCATGATATGACGATATTAGGTTTTGTTTTGTTTTTTTTTTTTTTTTTTTTATTTTAATTTTTTTTTTTTTTTTTTTTAAATGTTTTTTTTTGTTTTTTTTTTTTTTTTTCTTTTTTGTAAAATTTTTTTTTTTTTTTTTTTTTTATTTATTTATTATTTATTTTTTTGTAATAGACATCAGCCCTGTGTATTCGAAAACTAGTTTAGTCTCCACATTCAAAATAACAATAATGAAAACATGGGGAATGTTGTGAATCATACATACTTACATTCAAAGTATGCTTTAGTACGCTATTAAAAGATCTTTCGCGATTCTTAGCCTACAATTATAGTAAGATACATTGATAGGACATCTTGATCCATACGAAACCATGCATATTTGATTTTTTATATACAATATACAAATGTTCTCGAGAGAAATGTAATTCCTATACCTTGGATATATACATATGTACTAAATTTTCAATTTCAAGTCTAATGGGTCATAGTGGCAGGGAAATTTCTTTCTTCCCTCATTCTTTTTAATCAAACCACATGTGCCAATACAATGTTCTGTTTAAATATTATATACAAGCAGATGTCTCGTTGTTTTTGTTTATATCCTAATGTGATTCAGATATATTAGAAGCTAGATTACTAGATCATGATCTGTAAATGTCTTTTTATATCTGTATTCATTTTTACTTTTATTCTTATTTCGCTTGTTATATATTTGGAATGTTTAATATATGTTTGCCCCTTTTATGCTGAGTCTATTTTCTGTTCGCTGACTATCTCAATTTGTATTTCTGGCCAGTACTCATAATAAAATCAATATCAAACGATCCAAGGTTCAACAAATACGATCTGAAAAACCAGAGCATTATATTAGTGCTCTGGTTTTGTAAAAAACCAACCAGTGGATCGCTGATACTCAGAGCCAATTTACCATGTTATGCAAAGTAACGAAAACACACTCCACCCATGTTCACTACATGGGTTAAAGTTTCCACCTGCGGAATTAATTATCAATCAATGTCAGCCTATGCTGACTCTGGAATAGTAGTTTGCTTTGTATATAAAGCAGACACAGCATTGGGGGCACTCATATTCTTTTTGCCATGATTAAGAGCAACACGCTTGCTCGAAACGCGTAGGCCAAGGTCATCCAGCCCGCTATATATACACCTTGAGACTGCGTCTCCGTGTAACTTTTAACTATTTTTTCAATAAAATTGGGAACAATTTTCCTTTTTAATCAAACACAGCGCTGGATTTTCTCTTTCTTTTTCCTGATATACCTACCGCTGGCCGTAGCGGGGATCCGTGCGAGGTGTCTGGAGACGCAACTACTGGTGAGCTGGAGGTCTCCTCCTTTCTTTACTATACTCTTAGACTGACACCTGCTCCCACCAATCAGGGTGGCAGGCTCAGGAGTGGGAGAGCCTATCGCGGCCTGGTCAGTCGGAGTTAGCTCCGCCCCCTGTCCATTTATACCTGCAGTTTTCTCTTCCTCATTGCTTGTGATTCTTCCTGATTTCCTGGCCCCACTGCTGCCTTGCTCCAGCCTGCTTCTGCCGTGCTTCAGCCTTGCTTCAGTTCCCGCTTATCCTGCTTCGCTCTGCCCCCGGCTTGCTTCCTGCTCCGTGCTCTGCGTTTGTATACTTCATTACATCCTGATCCTGACTGCTCGTTCACCACTCCATTCCCTCACGGTGTTCCGTGGGCTACTGCCCCTTCCCTTGCTTGTTCCCTGTTTGTATCCCCTTGCACTTAGTCAGCGTAGGGACCGCCACCAAGTTGTACCCCGTCGCCTAGGGCGGGTCGTTGCAAGTAGGCAGGGACAGGGCGGTGGGTAGATTAGGGCTCACTTGTTCCCTTCACCTCCTTCCGCCATTACAGTCTGGCAGGCTTTTTTCGGGAGCCTACACCAGCATCAGTGTCGCCGTCACCGGCTCCTGAGCTGACCCTACCGCTGCAACGTTTTGCAGATTGACTTCTGCCCCTACCTCGGCTTGGCTGTTTATCACTGCCAGTGCCGCCACTACTACCCTCCTCCTCTGACGCCGTCATCGCCTCGTCACCTGATTCCCACGTCCGGTCTAAAACAACATCATCATCATAGCCCTCCTCATCATCCCCGCCACTTCTGTCACTGTGTTGTGAATGTGATGTGACATCATGGCGGGCTCCATGCCCCCCCTCATTACTGCGTCTGCCACCACGGCTACCACCACCAACACCCCCACTACCACAGCTATGCGTCTCGGACACCGCTTCCACCTCCACCACCGCCGCAACACACTCCGTTGGCTGACTCGCGGAAAACAAATCATCATCATTATGTTGTTCAGTATCTTCCTTCGCACCCGAGGAGATGTCTCTGAGGACTCTCAGGAAAGATGGCTTCCCGCTAGGAAGCTGGAGTGAAGCCATAGATGATGGAATGGAATCGCTAGAAATACCCATATTACTACTGCCACTGTGCCAAGGAACTGTAGAGGATCTGGAATCCAAGGAAACCTGGCTTGAAGCCAGATCGTCAGAGTCTTGTTGCTGAGATGACCGCGAGCCAGCCAACCAGTCCACAATGGCCGTATTGTCTATAGTAACCCGCCCACCGGAGGAGATGGACAAGTCTGGCTTGCTGATACTGCTACTACTACCAGCAGGCACATGGCTGCTGCTACTAGTGGAACTGGGCACATATGTTCTGCCACAAATGCTGCTACTGGGTCTGGTACCAACAGATCCAACATTTGGACTGGAAGAGGACACGGCATGGGTGTTTTTTCCTCTACCCCGTCCTTTCACAACCTTTTTTTTACCAGACATTTCACTGCTGGAGTGCAGCAAGTTGAATCAAAACCCGGGGGATGAGCCCCTTCTAAAAGCGTATTCACACACTGGCTTGGCAAATGGCAATGAATGAGAATTTCTATCAGCCACGCCGCGGTGCATTCAGGGAATGCTGGGCATTGTAGTAGTACTACAAAGGCTGCCTGTATTGCAAGTTGGATTGTTATTTGTTTGTTATGTTAACGGCCGGGGATGAGCCCCTTCTAAAAGCGTATTCACACACTGGCTTGGCAAATGGCAATGAATGAGAATTTCTATCAGCCACGCCGCGGTGCACTCAGGGAATGCTGGGCATTGTAGTACTACTACAAAGGCTGCCTGTATTGCAAGTTGGATTGTTATTTGTTTGTTATGTTAACGGCCGGGGATGAGCCCCTTCTAAAAGCGTATTCACACACTGGCTTGGCAAATGGCAATGAATGAGAATTTCTATCAGCCACGCCGCGGTGCACTCAGGGAATGCTGGGTGTTGTAGTACTACTACAAAGGCTGCCTGTATTGCAAGTTGGATTGTTATTTGTTTGTTATGTTAACGGCCAGGGATGAGCCCCTTCTAAAAGCGTATTCACACACTGGCTTGGCAAATGGCAATGAATGAGAATTTCTATCAGCCACTGTGCACTCAGGGAATGCTGGGCGTTGTAGTACTACAGCTGCCTGCCTGGATTGCAAGTTGGATGTTAACCCATGCAACGGGGAAGAACCCCTTATAAAAGCTTATTCACACACTGGCTTGGCAAATGGAGAATTTGTATTGCAATTTGGACGTTGAGAGTAGAGTAGACTCCCGCTGTAGTGGATGAGCCCCTTCGATTGCTGGATTCCTGGCTTTTAGATTCCTAAAGCTTTCCCTAACTGCACAGAGATGCTATCCCTACAGCTCCTGTCTGTAAAATGGCCGCTGAGCTCCGTGCATAGACTTTTATTGCAGGCTTGAGCCCGCCCCAATGCTGCCTCCCGATTGACTGGGAGAGCCGTTTGCAAGGCATTATGGGGTAGCCTGATGTCTGGTGATATGGTGAAATCCTCCATTTTACATCTAACATGTGGCAGGCGCCAAAATGTAGCCGGTTTCGGTCAAAACGGGTTCGGCCGAACCCGGTGAAGTTCGGATTCGCTGCGAACCGAACTTTTCCCGATGTTCGGACCAAAACCGGGTTCGGTTGTCCCGGTTCGCTCATGTCTAATTACAGACAATGCATTTCAAACCAGTCTCTAGACGAAACAGACTGATCGCAACACGTTACTTAGATTTGACAGTTGCCATCCTAAAAAAATGGTACGGTCTCTTCCACACAGTCAAATGCTTAGAGCTACACGTATTGTCGATGATGGAGTCAAACGAGATCAAACATTAGATCAGATGGTGGTTAATTTTTCACAAAGAGGTTATCCCAGGAAATTATTACATATGTGTAGGGACATGATTGCATCTTTTTCCAACGCTGGTACCTTTGCTGAAACAAAATCTTCCAAACAACATGAATGTATCCCATTTGTTACCACATATAACGATTTAAGTGGAGAGGTGTCAAAAATTGTTAATAAACATTGGGGCATCATACAAAATAGCTACAAACATATTGGGCCATTCAAGAACAAACCTCTTATGTCATACAGACGTCCACAGAATTTACGGGACAAATTGGTTAACAACGTAGGTGGGAAAACATGTGCGACAGACCAACAAACATTCCTCAGACCTATAAAAATGGTAAATTTTCCTTGCCTGCACTGTGTTAATTGTCGGTTCATTTGCAAGGGAAAAATTTTTGAGCACCCTGTTACCCACAAACAACATAAAATCAAACAATTTCTTACTTGTAATACTGGGTGGGTTATATATGTTCTTTGGTGTCCTTGTTTACTGCTTTATGTTGGTGAAACCACTTATGACTTTAAAATCCGTTTTAACAGCCATAGGCACTCCAGTCGCAAAAAGAGACGTGATTTGCCAGTGGCAAAACACTTCTGTGATTTAGGGCACTCAGAGAAGGATTTGAAATTTATGATCCTTGAACACATTCCCATTCCTTACAGGGGGGGGGGAGAGACACAGACTTTTACATAAATGTGAACTTAAATGGATACATTTATTGGGTTCCTTACATCCTAGGGGCCTTAACCCCTTAAGGACGCAGCCTAGTTTTGGCCTTAAGGCTCAGAGCCCATTTTTCAAATCTGACATATTTCACTTTATGTGGTAATAACGTCGGAATGCTTAAACCTACCCAAGCGATTCTGAGACTGTTTTCTCGTGACACATTGGGCTTCATGTGCGTGGTAAAATTTGGTTGATATATTCAGTGTTTATTGGTGAAAAATTGCAAAATGTAAACAAAATTTAGAAAAAATAGCATTTTTCAGAATTTAAATGCATCTGCTTGTAAAACAGACAGTTATACCACCCAAAATAGTTACTAGTTCACATTTCCCATATGTCTACTTTAGATTGGCATCGTTTTTTGTACATTCTTTTATTTTTCTTGGACGTTACAAGGCTTAGAACATAAACAGCAATTTCTCATATTTTTAAGAAAATTTCAAAAGCCATTTTTTTAAGGTACCTCTTGAGTTCTGAAGTGGCTTTGAGGGGCCTATGTATTAGAAACCCTGATAAAACACCCCATTTTAAAAACTAGACCCCTCAAAGTATTCAAAACAGCATTTAGAAAGTTTTTTAACCCTTCAGGCATTTCACAGAAATTAAAGCAAAGTGGAGGTGAAATTTGCAAATTTCATTTTTCTTGCTGAATTTCAATTTTATTCAATTTTTTTTCTGTAACACAGAAGGTTTTACCAGAGAAACACTACTAAATATGTATTTTCCAGATTCTGCAGTTTTTAGAAATGTCCCACATGTGGCTCTAGCGCGCTCGTGGAATAAAACACAAGCCCTAGAAGCAAAGAAGCACCTAGTGCATTTTGAGTCCTCTTTTTTTATTAGAATATATTTTAGGCAGCATGCCAGGTTTGAAAAGGTGTTGAGATGCCAAAACAGTAGGAATCCCCCAATAGTGAACCCATTTTGGAAACTACACCCCTCAAGGAATTCATTTATGGTTGTTGTTACCATTTTGACCGCACAGTTTTTTCACAGCACGTATTTGAATTGGGCTGTGAAATGAAAAAAATGACATTTTTTCCAATAAAATGTCATTTGTGATCAAAATTTCTTATTTTCACAGAGAACAAAATACCCCATTTTGTTTCCCAATTTCACAGAGTACAGCAATACCCCATTTGTGGCGATAAACTGCCGTTTGGGCCCATGGGAGGCCTCAGAAGGTAAGGAGCGCTGTGTGTTCTTTGGAGTGCAGATTTTGCTGGTTTGGTTTTCGGGTGCCGTGTCACATTTGCAGAGCCCCAGAGGTATCAAAGCAATGGAAACTCACCAGAAGTGACCCCATTTTGGAAACTACACCCCTCAAGGAATTCATTTATGGGTAATGTGACCATTTAGACCCCATAGTTTCTTCACAGAACTTATTTGAATTGGGCTGGGAATTAAAAAATATATATTTTTTCCAATAATATGTCGTTTTAGCTCAAAAATTCTTATTTTCACAAGAAATAAAATACTCCATTTTGTTGCCCAATTTGTCCTGAGTGCAGCAATACCCCATTTGTGGTGATAAACTGCCGTTTGGGCCCATGGGAGGGCTCAGAAGGAAAGGACCACTATTTGACCTACTGGGGATTTTCTGGTGCGAAGTCATGTATGCAGAAGCCCCTGAGGTACCAGTACAGTTGAAACCCGCAAGAAGTGACCCCGTTTTAAAAACTACACCCTTAAGGCATTCATCTAGAGGTGTAGTGAGCATTTTGACCGGAGACCTACACCCCATAAACTGTAATGTGGGTTCTCCCGGGTATGGCAATACCCTACATGTGGCTGTTATCAGCTGCCTGGGCAAACAGCAGGGCCCAGAGGGGAAAGACGAGGGGGGATAAGCTGTGCGGCGGAGTGCATCAGGGTAAGTAAAATTGGGGTAAATTATAAACCAAGGGATGTATGATCAATTTTAAAACACTCTTTCATACAGAGCTCTGGTTATTCGGGACACGTGTCACATTGATATATTGTGTCATCCCTTATCGCCCTCTTATAGCAGACTTTGCACCTCTTTTGACTTTTTCCCTTCTTGCCAGTTTGTGGAACTTCTCCTGGAAAGTGTTGCCGCCCTGGTACGATGCGTGTGGCCCCGCTTCCAGAGGTACTGGGTGCCCCCCCTTCTTGGTCCCTAAAGATTAGGTTCTTGATAATCACCTCTTGAAATTCCAGGAAAGTTCCCCTCTGGCCTGCACATCGACGTAGCACGTACGCATTGTACAATGTCATCTGTATGAGGTGCCCGGCCAACTTCTTATACCACACCGCATGGCGCTGTAGGGCTTCAGGACTTGATCTGACAAGTCCATCCCTCCCATGTACCTATTGTAGTCCAGGATGCAGTCTGGTTTGGGGGTGGTCTTTCCTTCATATATCCTAAATCTGTCGGTATACCCTGATGCACTCTCGCACAGATTATACATCTTCACACCATACCTTGCCCTCTTACCCGGCAGGTACTCGCGGAATTGAACCCTCCCTTTAAAATGTACCAGGGACTCATCAATAGAAATACACTTCTCGGGGTGTATGCTTGGGAAAACCGGGCACTGAAACGGTCTAATAGGGGTCTCCGTTTATACAAACGGTCAAAACTGGGGTCATCTCGGGGTGGGCACGGCTCATTATCAGTATAATGTAAGAAGCAAAGTATTGCCTAATTTATTTATTTTTTTAGGTTACAGTTCAGTTCTGAAGTTGCTTTGAGGGGCCCATATATTAGAAACCCCTATCAAACACCCCATTTTAGAAACTAGACCCCTCAAAGTATTCACAACAGCATTTAGAAGGTTTATGAACCCCTTAGGTGTTTCACAGAAATTTAGAGCAAAGTAGAGGTGAAATTTAATTATTATTTTTTGTCAGAAAATCCTCTTTATACCATTTTTATATCAGATTTATCGGAGAAACTCAACTTAATACTTATTGCCCAGATTCTGCAGTTTTGAGAAATATCCCACATGTGGCCCTAGTGCGGTAATGGACTGAAGCACCGGCCTACGAAGCAAAGGATGACCTAGTGGATTTTGAGGCCTCTTTTTTATTAGGCACCATGTTCGGTTTGAAGAGGTCTTGTGGTGCCAAAACACTGGAAACCCCCCAAAAGTGACCCCAATTTGGAAACTAGACCCCTTGAGGAATTTATTGTAGTTTTCTTGGGGTGCATGCGGCTTTTTGATCAGTTTTTATTCTATTTTTAGGTGGCGTGGTGACTAAAAAAAAGCAATTCTACTATTGTTTTTATTATTCTATTTTTTTCACAGCGTTCACCGTGCGCTATAAATGACATATTCACTTTATTCTGCGGGGCGATACGATTATGGCGATACCCTATGTTTATAGGGTTTTTTTTATGTCTTATGGCGTTTGCACAATAAAATACGTTTTGTAAAAAATCATTAACTTTTTATGTTACCTTATTCTAAGCGCCAGAACTTTTTTATTTTTCAATCAATAAAGCCGTGCGAGGACTTATTTTTTGCGTAACGAACTGTAGTTTCCATCATTACCATTTTTAGGTAGATGCAACTTTTTGATCTCTTTTTATTCCATTTTTTGGGAGGTGAAGTGACCAAACAATTGTGATTGTGGTACGGTTTATTATTATTTTCTTTTACGGCGTTCACCGTGCGGGATAAATAACTAAATAATTTTGTAGTTCAGGCCGTTACGGACACGGCGATACCAATTATGTATAGTTTATTTGTTTGTTTATATATTTTTATTAATAATAAAGGACTGATAAGGTAAAAAGGGGGATTTTTACTTTTAATACTTTTAAAACTTTTATTTTCTTATTTTTACACATCTTTTTTTTACCTTTTTTTTTACTTTATTACTTTGTCCCACTAGGGGACTTGAGGGCAGGAGGCCCTGATCACTATTCTAATACACTGCACTACATGCCGGCAATGGCAGCTTAACCCCTAAAAAGCCGCGATCTCTATAGAACGCGGCTTTTAAGGGGTTAATCAGCGGGGACACAGCGATTGGTCCCCGCTGTAGGAGCTGTGACAGCTGCTGTACGAGACAGCAGCTGTCACAGCTCCTGTATGTGTCGGGAGGACGGCCAAAACGGCCGTTACTCCCGAGACGTACTATTAGGTCATGGAGCGCGAACGATACAGCTGCCATGACCTAATAGTACGTCCAGGAGCGGGAAGGGGTTAATATCGAATTTAATGTGGCGAGATTGAATTAATTAACACATGGCTTTTGCAATGTTGGGTGCCCATGCACTGTCCTCCTTATTGAATGTTTTTATACACGCATGCATGTAATAGCATGCGGTATGTGATACATGTTATACAACAAAAAAATTCATATTTATTGTGACAATCTTGTTGAATAATGTTTTATTTATATAAATTATTGATGTTTTTCAGAAAACCATTGGAACATCGTGACCACTCACCAGCTCTACATGTACCGGGATATAATGATACGCATCCACATCTGCCCGACTAATTCTGCTAGTCCAGTAGTACATAATCAGATGTATATATATAAAAATTATATAAAAATTGTTTGACCATCTTGATACATTATGAGTTCCGTTTCTTACCCCAAGGGGACTACTAATATCATAAATGTAGCACTGTTATGTTGTACAGTGCTCTGATTGTCTCAGATATTAGGTCATCATAATTTAAATATCAGTCCTGGATTGCAGTCTGGCAGATTCAGATGCTAGTTGACACACCTCATTTCTACTTCCTGTATTGCTTGCTGTGTGGAACTCACTAACTGGCTTGAGTGTCAATTGTTGCTATGCAACTACAGTCTTCATTCTTCTTTATGAGAGCATGTGCAGTAGAAGGGTGGGGACTCTAATGAGCTTGTGGATTCCAGAGGTGGAACTGACCTGCCTCTCCTTTCACAAATTTACATACACCAGCCCGGATTGGTAAGTGGTCGGATGTTCTCCACCCACACACATATTGTTGCATTTTCAATTTCATGACAATCATACAGATTTTGCATGTTTTAATAATGTTTTTGTAATTTTGTATTCACTGTTGTCAACACTGGCAACTGATCACTAGAAATCCTCTTAAAACTGTCGGATTTGAATGTATATCAGTATGGTTTTGTTATATATACTGTCTTAATGTTTACTCATTATGCTAATGAGACACTCACTATATATGGTTCACACATTGCTTGTATCACTATGCTTGATAAAGGTTCTATAGCAGGACGGAAACGTTGCAGCTTGTGCTGGCTTAATAAACCACCATTTTTTTCACTAACACGGAGCGCTGTGGGATTTTCTTCAATATATATATACACACACACACACACACACACACACTACCGTTCACACTACCGTTCACACTTCCTTATTTTTAAAAGAAAAGCAAAATTTTTTTCAATGAAGATAACATTAAATTAATCAGAAATACACTCTATACATTGTTAATGTGCTAAATGACTATTCTAGCTGCAAACGTCTGGTTTTTAATGCAATATCTACATAGGTGTATAGAGGCCCATTTCCAGCAACCATCACTCCATTGTTCTAATTGTACATTGTGTTTGCTAACTGTGTTAGAAGGCTAATGGATGATTAGAAAACCCTTGAAAACCCTTGTGCAATTATGTTAGCACTGCTGTAAACAGTTTTGCTGTTTAGAGGAGCTATAAAACTGACCTTCCTTTGAGCTAGTTGAGAATCTGGAGCATTGCATTTGTGGGTTCGATTAAACTCTCAAAATGGCTAGAAAAAGAGAGCTTTCATGTGAAACTCGACAGTCTATTCTTGTTCTTAGAAATGAAGGCTATTCCATGCGAGAAATTGCCAAAAAACTGAAGATTTCCTACAACGGTGTGTACTACTCCCTTCAGAGGACAGCACACACAGGCTCTAACCAGAGTAGAAAGAGAAGTGGGAGGCCCTGCTGCACAACTGAGCAAAAAGACAAGTACATTAGAGTCTCTAGTTTGAGAAAAATAGACGCATCACAGGTCCTCAACTGGCAGCTTCATTAAATAGTACCCGCAAAACGCCAGTGTCAACGTCTACAGTGAAGAGGTGACTCCGGGATGCTGGCCTTCAGGGCAGAGTGGCAAAGAAAAAGCCATATCTGACACTGGCTAATAAAAGGAAAAGATTAATATGGGCAAAAGCACACAGACATTGGACAGAGGAAGATTGGAAAAAAGTGTTATGGCCAGACGAATCGAAGTTTGAGGTGTTTGGATCACACAGAAGAACATTTGTGAGACGCAGAACAACTGAAAAGATGCTGGAAGAGTGCCTGACGCCATCTGTCAAGCATGGTGGAGGTAATGTGATTGTCTGGTGTTCCTTTGGTGCTGGTAAAGTGGGAGATTTGTACAAGGTAAAAGGGATTTTGAATAAGGAAGGCTATCACTCCATTTTGCAACGCCATGCCATACCCTGTGGACAGCGCTTGATTGGAGCCAATTTCATCCTACAACAGGACAATGACCCAAAGCACACCTCCAAATTATGCAAGAACTATTTAGGGAAGAAGCAGGCAGCTGGTATTCTATCTGTAATGGAGTGGCTAGCGCAGTCACCATATCTCAACCCCATAGAGCTGTTGTGGGAGCAGCTTGACCTTATGGTATGCAAGAACTGCCCATCAAGCCAAACCAACTTGTGGGAGGGCCTTTTTGAAGCATGGGGTGAAATTTCTCCCGATTACCTCAGCAAATTAACAGCTAGAATGCCAAAGGTCTGCAATGCTGTAATTGCTGCAAAAGGAGCATTCTTTGATGAAAGCAAAGTTTGAAGGAGAAAATTATTATTTCAAATAAAAATCATTATTTCTAACCTTGTCAATGTCTTGACTATATTTTCTAGTCATTTTGCAACTCATTTGATAACTATAAGTGTGAGTTTTCATGGAAAACACAAAATTGTCTGGGTGACCCCAAACTTTTGAACGGTAGTGTATATAGTTGGTATTCAATCTTCATCTGTGATGTTGATGACTAATTCGAGCGAATCGCTCCCACTCTCCCATCAAGGGCCAAGGGGAAAAAAGGAAAGATATCACATTCATAGATAATGACGAAATATAAGCACAAGACACAAATATTAAAAACATGCTAGATAGTAGGGTTATTTATAAAATCGGAACAAAGCTCAATTTCTTATTTAATCCTTGGGGTGTCATCGATCCCAAGATGACAATCCATTCGCATTCTCTTTGTACCAAAACCTTCTTCAAGTTACCCCCTCTGATGCCGCAATATATCTTATCAATCCCACGAACTTGTAGTGTTATGGGGTTGCAACCATGATATATTTTAAAGTGCCTCGGCTAGGTCTTCAACTGTGCAAGGTCCTTAATTGTGCTAGCACCTTTATTGTCTCGCACATGTTCCTTTGTACGGATTCTGAGTTATCTGGAAGTTATGCCTCTATATACTTTTGGACAGCCGCATGTAGCATAATAGATTACATGTGTTGTATTGTTTTGTACCATCGACTGTCGTAAAAGCTGTTGCTCGACAAATATTTTCACAGGATATGCAGTCACCATAGGGCTAACATCCTTGTCTAGACCTCAGTAACTAAACAGATTTAATTTTTGAGGTACACAGTGGCTCTGGACCAAAAGGTCTTTTAGGTTTCTCCCTCTTCTTGCTGTCATCATATGTCTTTCAGTGAGCCAATGTTGGTTCAGATCTCAAAATGGGCCAATGTCTCTCCAGAATTATCCCCATTCTCTTCCACTGACTATTGTACGTAGTTATAAACCGTACACCCAAATCACTGGTTCGGTTGTATTTTAGATCTCAAACAGATCCATTCGGGGTGTAGCTTTAGCCCTCCTATATCCTCGCTTTATAGTCCTCTTCAAACCTAGATTTTAAACACCTGGATTGATTTTCAAAGGAGACATTTGTGGTGCAGATCCGCCTCATACTGAGGAATTGACCAACTGGGATGAGTTTAATAGTGGATGGAGTATGAGCCGATGAGACATGTCAAATGAAAAAAAATCATCAATATATCGCAGACAGAAATGTACCTGGTCCACGGCATGGGCGCCGTCCCCATGGAAAACCTGCCTCTCCCAAAAACCAAGAAACAGGTTTGCATAGAACGAGGCGCACGCCGCCCCCATTGCAGTACCTTGTTTTTGTAAGTAAAAGTTGTCTTTTTAGACAAAGAAATTAGGATTTAAAATAAACTGCAATAATTAAAAAATCAATTCACATATAGCACCATCCCGGTTACCAGTCCACAGGAAAAGGCGGACCGTCTCCATCCCATCATGATGTCGTATACTAGTGTACAACGACTCAATATCTGCTTTCACAAGATACATATCGGGTTAAATTTGAATCCCATTGATCCTACCAAGGATGTCCATCGTGTCCTTTACATATGATGGTCAATTGTAAACAAGCAGTTTCAAAAAGTGATGAAGCGGTTTCAAAAAGTGATCAACAAATTTGCTGACAATCAACAAATCCTATGACAATCTACTGAGAAAAAGAGCAAACAACATTGGCGCCACATGGTGTAGGTCAGTGGGTTAAGCAGGTAAAAGATGAGAATGTACCATGCTCACCTGATGACAAAGGTTTAAGTAACGATATAAATCCACAGGTGCTGCTGCCAGATCCAGGCCGGTTACCATATAGATAACCGCTTGACGAGCTGAACAAGGGAATAGAAAGAAGGATGGATCTTTTTGAGGCGCTGCTGCGTGGTGCGATCAAAGAAATGGCAAACAGATTGTTTGGAAATAAAATCTGTTTTTATTCAAAGGATAGTTGGCTACGCGTTTCGACGCTGCACTAGCGTCTTCCTCAGGCCATCTGAGATAGGGAATAATTGTCTCATTGCTGGGGACCCTGACCAGAGTGAGGAAGACTTTGAATGAAGTGGCAGTCAAGCATGCGGGCTGAAGCACCATTCAACGTCCATGGGAATGACGAAAACAGCTCGGCTGTTTCTATCAGTACCAGAGACATTGAATGAAGCGGTGGGTGCATGCCTGACCGCGGTTCCATTTAAGTTCCTGCTCACTGCAAGTGGTCCTCACTACAAGTGGTGCAGTGAGGAGGATCGTGGGGGCTCGGGACTCTTGTTCTCACGATTGTTGAGCTTTTAAGTGGTTGGGCCCCTAGCATTGGATAGGTGATAAATGTCAATTCTGGGAATACCCCTTTAATGATTCATTAGCATACTGCTCGTGAGTTAATAAAAAATGTTAAATACTTTAGTGTCAAAAAAGACAAAAGTATAATAGGTATGATACCTTTATTGGCTAACCATAAAAGTTCTATATGCAAGCTTTCAGAGCACAGAGGCCCCTTCTTCAGGCAGTTTACAAATGAATGACTTAGAAAAAAGCACAACATTTAGATGTTACACAAAGACAATTAGTACATGAGGTGATACATCATTAAGATAAGCCGGGGCAATAAAACTGAGGTTATAGGGGTGATGACTTAGGAGTTAAGGCATCTGGAGTCAGTCTGATGGGGGACGTGACGTGTGTCCATGTAGTGGCTCATAAATCCTGGTGTTAGATTGAGGCCTTGTGTCAATGACTGGAATTTTATCATCATCTTGAATTCCCAAATTTTTCTTTTTCTCCAGTATAACTGCTTTATGATAGAAAAAATGGGCATGTTTGAACTTGCTTCCCTATCACCTATTTAGCAGTGTTAAGAGTTTATGGGGGACAAATCTGCTGATAGATTACTTTTAATTACGCAAACTGGCAAGTGTTCTTATTTTGGAAGGTTTACAGATAATGCCATTGAGACTCCCTTTAGGTTGCTTGCTTAAAAGGCATTGAGATCCAAAAGTGTATCTTGAGGAATACATATCTGCTGGGATCACCAACTCTGACAGTTGTGAAATGACCCTGGCTAGTTCATGTGTATCAAGCTGACAATAAGATGCACTAACATCTCTGAAACTATGTGGCCCTTCATGTTTAACTGTCACTTGCAATTTATCCAGTCAAAATCCACTGCTGGTTAATATCAGTCCTCTAAAAATATGTTGTTTTTTTTTCTGTTATAAATAAGACTTCTATAAAAAGATGCCAGAAGGGACAT
Organism: Rhinoderma darwinii; assembly: GCF_050947455.1. Taxonomy (NCBI): domain Eukaryota; kingdom Metazoa; phylum Chordata; class Amphibia; order Anura; family Rhinodermatidae; genus Rhinoderma; species Rhinoderma darwinii. The sequence continues at coordinate 178,419,914 of NC_134689.1, read as the reverse complement.
GCTATTTACATGTATATCACTGTGTACATACACACACATGCCTACACATGCTTTCTGCATCATCCTAGCTCATTGTTGTCATTAATCACTGCTATTTTCATTTTTTATTTAGTAGCTACTTCACCTGTATCTTTATTAGCGGTGTATCCCTTGCTCACCATTTCCTTAACAGCTTTTAATTAGCAAACACATTATGATATGTGAAATATTTGTTTGATAGGCTTCCATGACTAATTTTTTTAGTTTCATAAAAGTACTGCATGATGGAGATTCTAAATGTTTCTATTGTAACGTTTGCAAAAAAGCGGGACATTCCGGGATTCCGGGCGGTGTCCAGCTGTCCCGGGCGGCCGGATGTATGCCACGCTATCAACTGTATCTGCTTTCTCAGGAGCTGTTAGGGGCTCCATCCACGGGTGGAATCCCTGGCCAGAGCATTGCCGACACTGTGTCCGGGGATTTGGTTCCTGGAGGAGCCCCTGGCTTCACTATCCATATATGGACAGTGACGTCAGGGGTGACTCCTGGAGCCGAATGTCCGGCTAGAGCGTTGCCGACGCTCTGGCTGGGGATTCTGCTCTTGGAGAAGCCCCTGGCATCATTATCCATGTATGATCATGGATTACCCCAGCACACACAAAAAAATAGACGTTTTCAGATTCATCAAATATTTATTCTTATTTATAGTTGTATTTCGTATATTTGGTTTCATATAGAAAAAAAACTAAATTTTCCCCATCATTTCACTATATTTCGGGTACCTATCCCAACCCTCTGAACACAATACCTCACTACAGGAGTGCTTCCCATTTCTTTACTATATTATCCATATATGTGCAGTGATGTCAGGGGCTACTCCTGGAGCGGAATCCTCGGCCACAGCGTTGCCGATGCTCTGGCTGACGATTCCGCTTCTAGAGAGTGCCCATTGGCACTATCTACATGGGCACTGTGGCACTACTTTGGCTCTATCTATAGGGGACACTGGCGCTATCTACATGGGCACTGTGTGGCACTATCTACATGGGCACTGTTGTCACTATCTAAGTTGGCACTGGCACAAGGGGCAGCTAAGGGGGTATTATACTGTATGGAGGCAGCTAAGGCAGCATTTAACTGTATGGGGCAGCTATTGGGGATTATACTGTATGATGGCAGCTAAGGGGGTTTTATACTGTATGGTGGCAGCTAAGAAGACATTACACTATATGGTGGCAGCTAAGGAGACATTATACTGTATGGTGGCAGCTATGAGGGCATTATACTGTATGGGACAGCTATAGGGTCATTATACTGTATGGGGACAGCTATGGGGCATTATACACTATGGGGGCAGCTATGGGGTATTATAATGTGTGGGGGGATTTGTGTGGGCATTATACTGTATTGGAGCATCTGTGTTGGCATTATACCTAATGGGGGCATCTGTGTTGGCAATATATTATATGAGGGCATTATACAGTGTGGGCACAGCTATGGGGGCATTATACTGTGTGGGGGAAGCTATTTGGCATTATACTGTGGGGAGGCACTATGGGAGCATAATACTGTGTGGGCTGAACCGGGTGTGTATGGGCGGGGTTAGAGGCGAGGATTAAAACAACATTTTTCTTATGGGGGCAGCTATGGCGGCATTAAACTGTATGGGGGGAATCTATGGGGAATTATACTGTATTTGGGCATCTAAGTGGGCATCTGAGTGGGCATTATATTGTATGGGGCATCTATGGGGGAATTACACTGTATCAGGAAGATATGGGGGCATTATGCTGTATGGGGGCAACTATGGGGTATTATACTGTATGGTACAGCTAAGGGGGCATTATACTGTATAGGACAGCTATCAAGGCATTATACTGTATAGGGCAGCTATAAGGGCATTATACTGTATAGGGACAGCTATGGGGTATTATATGGTATGGGGGCAGCTACGGGGCATTATACTGTATGGTGGCAGCTATGGGGGCATTATGCAGTATAGGAGCATCTATGTGGGCATTATAACTTATGGGGGGCAGCTATGGGGGCATTATACTGTGTGGGGGAATTTGTGTGGGCATTATACTGTATGGGGAAATCTGTGTAGGCATTATACTGTATGGGGGCAGCTATGGGGGCATTATACTGTATAGGGGCATCTGTGTGAGTATTATACTGTTTTGGGGCATCTGATTGGGCATTATATTGTATGGGGCATCTATGGGGGCATTATACTGTATCAGGCAGCTATGTGGGCATTATGCTGTATGGGGGCAACTATGGGGTATTATACTGTGTGGGGGAATTTATGTGGGCATTATACTTTAAAAAAATATATTTCAATAGTTGTGTTTCATTAGCAAAGATGCCCAGAAGCTGTTTTCCGAATTGCAGTCTGTCACAAGCAATAGCCCCGAGGCTCCCAGGGGGACCTATGGCCGTCCAAAGAATAAAACCGCATTGCACTTTTGAAGCGTTTTTTATGCGAACCACAAAAAAAAATGCAACAAAACTTTTTTGTGTATAGGGCAGAAAGCCCCCTGTGATAAGGGCCAGAAGGCCCTTACATAGGACTCAACTGTATCCATGTCCTTTGGATGCAGATACAATTGACTGCTGTCACGATCACAGGGTATGTGGACCCACTAGGCCGCTCCGCCGTAGCGGAGAGGCAGCTGACCAGGTCATAGTCTATACGAAAGTCAGTAATAGATAGTAACGCTTAGGTACCTGAACTAGTCCAGATGGTGGCTGTGGCTTCAGCACGGATAGAGGCATGTGTAGCAGGTAGCACCAGACATGGCGGGCAGTATCCGATGTGGCAGAAGACACTGGACGTGGCTGAAGACACTGGACGTGGCAGAAGACACTGGACGTGGCAAATGACAGCAGGTGCAGTAGACACGACTCCAACACTAGTAGGCACAGGAACAAGAATAGTACGCGATAGAGGAGCAGGTAACAGGGCACGGGTAACAACTGGATTGGGAAACACTAAGGGACCATTTGCAAGACAGACTGGAAAAACTAACAACGCTCAGGCAAGGATCAGAAGGGCTGGGGCCTTCTTATAGACCAGGAAATCATGGGCCGTTGATGATGATGATTTCCTGATGTGCGCGCGCTGGCCCTTTAAGGCTACGGGACAGAGCAGAACGGAGCGGAAGTGAATGCTGGTGTCTCCTAGGAAGGAGATGGGGACCAGCGCTCACGGATCCATGGCTGCGGGAGTCGGGAGGTGAGTAAAACCGACGGCCCGTGGCCATGGACGCTACAACTGCGATGGTGAGGCAAGGGAACCATCGCCATTCGGGGCCTTTCTAGAAATGACATAGATGTCATCGCGCCTCCTGTGTCACTCCGCTGGATGATGCCTGGTCAGAAAACCCCAGGACTGCATCACTGGAGAAGAGGACGGCGCGAGAACGAGGACAGGTAAGTGTAGTGCTATATACAAGGGGGGGGTGTGGCAATAACTACATGTGGGGGGCAGAAAGTCTCCTGTGACATGGGCCAGAAAGCCCTTACATAGGACTCCTTTGGACGCAGATACAATTGATAGTGCTGTCGAGGCAAGGGAACCATAGCCATTCAGCACTTTTTTGTGATGCAGACAGTGCGATGACGTCATCGTGCCACCTGCGTCGCTCCACAGGATCAGGCCTGGTCAGAAGACACCAGGTCTGCATCACTGGAGAAGAGGATGGTGCGAGAATGAGGACAGGTGAGTTGGCGTCATCTACGGAGGGCCTGTGGCACTATCTACAGGAGAGGTGTGTGGCACTATCTACGGGAGTGTGTATGTGTGGTATTATCTACAGGGGGCATGTGCCACTATCTACTGGGGGTACTGTAGCACTATCTACAGGGATGGTAAGTGGCACTAATTACAGGGGGTGTGGCACTATCTACAGGGGGATGGCACTATCTAAAGGGGAGGTGTATGTGGCGCTATCTACAGGGGGATGTGTGCCACTATGGAGGCGTGTGTTGCGCTATCTACAGGGGGGTGGCGCTATTTACAGGGAGAGCTTTTTTGGGGCACTATCTACAGGGGGCACTGTGAATGGCACTATCTACAGGGGGCACTGGGAATGGCACTATCTACATGGGGCACTGTGAATGTCACTATCTACAGGGGGGCACTGTGAATGGAACTATCTACAGGGGACATTTTGAGTGGCACTTTCGAAAGGGGGCACTGTGTATGTGTGTGTGTGTGTGTGTGTGTGTGTGTGTGTGTGTGTGTAGCCTTACTTTACAGTGTTTAATACAATTGTATTCAGGGGCACAGTGTATGGTACGATTATATTCAGGGGTGCAGTGTATGGTACTATTATATTCAGAGGCACAGTGTATAATGCGAAAATATTAGGGGTGCAGTGTACTGTGCTATTATATTCAGGGGCGCAATGTATGGTGCTATTATATTTAGGAGCATAGTGTGTGACACCATAAGAAATTTTTCTTCATCTATAGGTGCATAAATGTTGGGAAAAGTGAAAAGCTGAAGACATCTGAGTGGAAAATTCAGCAGAAATGGGTCGTGGCTGGTGTCGTCATGAGGTCTGGACTGGATGGAGAAGAAAAAAAGAAAAGGAACGACTAGAATCTGAGAAGACATCACATGTGATTCACTAGATTTGTCAACTTCCCTGACATGTCTATTATAGGAAATCCTTGATTAAAAACTTTGTGTAGTCGAGGACTAATAGACAAGTGGGTGTTACCATTCACCTTGTCAGGAGGATGTGTCCATACACAGTGTGATGCCTTTAGCAATGGTCGGAGACTGTCAGTATGTAGGGAAACAGCCCTTTGACGAGAATCGTGACACCTATTTTTCAATGCTAGCAAAGTAATGCAAGTACACATCATGCCAGGGTGGCGGTAGTGGTGAAGTGGGGGGAATAGCCCAGGGCATATGGTCCACTTAATCCGCTGCTGGTCACGGGGCCTGTAGAAATAGTGACTGACACAGCGCCTACAGATGATGGTATTTACCCACTATGTTAGCAACGGATTCAGCTAACCTAGGGAGTGATGTCTAAGTGATAGCTAGGTGTTCATCCTATAACTTCCATACGGAGATGTGGACTTGACCATTAGTTTTCCCAGGTTGCTACCCCCAGAGTAATTTCCATTGGCAACAGTCCACATGGGTAAGTAAGGTACAATAATGGCAGACAAGATACAAGGTCTGGTATTAGTGTAGGTCAGGGCAGGCGGCAGATGGTCTTCATCGTAAACAGGCAAGTGGTCATGGCAGGCAGCAGGCAAGCAAGGTCAAGTTCAGTCAGGGTAAATAACAGATCATCAAATACAAGTCTCAGGAGTATACCACTAGCAAGTTAGGGTATGGACCCTAATTGGTCAGGCATGGCTTTTCATACAGGGAAAGCGGAGTAAAATTTTGGCGTGCGTTGGCCCTTTAAGGGGAGAAAGATCAGCACGTGCACTAGGGGCAGTGGCAGAAGAACCAGGAGGTGAGCGCCAGTGGCATGGGAGACCACCAGCAGCATGGACAGGAGCGACCCCGGACAAGGAACTAAAAGACAACGGGGACCAGTGAGCATTTGGTGGCAGAGAGAGGCACCGGCGGTAATAACACAGTCACGTGATGCACCAGACGCTTTTTACATCCAGAGCACTGATGTTTCATACTGTGGTAACATGTTCCGCTCCTCTAGCTGGGTCCATAAGTAAAAAAGTCAATGCCTATGTGACTATAACTCTCTCAACAGCGAGACCCCAAAACAAACCATCACAGATCTTGTAATGATTCCTGTAGCCAGTGCAATGCCCCTGAAGCCTAGATCCTTTGATGATTCAGCTGTCATGCTTCTATCATTCTGTATGACATATGTGGCAGTGGGGGGCAGCAGATAACTATCCGGGGGGCAACTCAGAAAGAAGGAAAGGGGGTGGCAGAGTGACTATTATTATTATTTCAGTTACATATATAGCGCCAACATATTACGCAGTGCTGTACAGAGGTCCTCTTTTACTGTCCCCATTGGGGCTCACAATCTAAATTCCCTATTGGTATGTTTTTGGGGTGTGGGAGGAAACCGGAGTACACAGAGGAAACCCAGGGAGAACATACAAACTTCATGCAGATGTTGACCTTGGTTGGATTTGAACCCAGGCCCCCCCAGCGCTGCAAGGCAAGAGTACTAACCACTGAGCCACCTTGCTGCCTGAGTGACAATGACAGTAGGAGGGCTAGCCTTGAAATGCAGTTTTCCTCCTTCCATTCAAGCAGGGCGGGAAAGTCCATCAGCCGGCAGCAGCGCATGTAAACAACAAGGCCGCTGCCAACAGTTGAAGGGAACCGGTCACCAGCATTTCACCTGTTGAACTCTACTCACCCCTCGCTGGCCGCTGCTGTCAAAAGTTAATTGGCATTATCCCTCTCTTAAACTCCTCGTCTGACTGTAAATATCGGTCTGCAAACATTTTGCGCCTTTTATGGTAATAATCGGGCAATATCGTTCGTTCGGCTTCTTATGGCCGCCCACCACCGAAAACTGGCACACCCTGAATGCTATCAATCAAAAGTAAGCGGTCACTCAAAAGTAAAGAGGCGAGGTTAACTCGGTAAGGCTTGCGGAATGAAGATGTGACTCTTTTCAAACGAAGATATGACTCTTTAATGCTCATTAGCATACGGCACAGGAACACTAAAAAACTGAATACTAAAAGGTACAGAGCCGACTTAGAAGATAATTATAGGTTACATAAAAATTATTTTTCACCCACTTCCACCAGGTATTGCTGGTTTAATAGATGAAATCCTGGTGACAGGTTCCCTTTACATCAAAGGAAAGGGAAAAATCTAAAAAATAACAATACATGAGGCATTGGTAAATGAAAAGAGCATACGACTTTTAATTTTATTTTTTGACAAATCGGATAACCCCTTTTAAGAGTTTATGGGGGTCAAATCAGCTGACAGATTCCCTTTAGCTTTCATTTCAGATGGCACTCATATTAAAAAGATTGGGCTCTCCTAAGGTAACAGATAGCTAAAATGATGAGCTTTCTATCCCCAAAAAAACCTAAACAAAGTGCTTAATGTGAGCACAGTGTTTAGCACTGCAGAAAGTTTGCAAAAAATCCGTGACATAATAGCCCTGCTCCAGAATTGAAAATCCGAAATGTGCCATAAAGCTGAGTTTGCACAGTGCAGATTTGCTGCAGATTTTGCATGCGTTTTTTTTAAGCCAAAACCAGGAACGAAACCTAAACAGAAGAAATATATAAAGAAAGGCATTATAGGTATGATCTCCTAGATCCAATTCTGGTTTTGGATCCATTTTGGTTCTGGTTTTCAAAACCCCATTCACTAGAACTGTCCTGTACGATGCTACATATTTTTGGTGAAAACTCCTCATTATATCTGACATAATGATTTTAGTGAGAGAAAGCGAAACACGGCGCCACATGGTGCAGGTTACCCAAGCGAGGATGGATAATTTAAGAAGAGTGGTGCTTACCTTGAAGCAATGAAAAATAAGCGATGGAGAGAAAGGTGCTGCTGCTGCCGGGACTCGAGGCCGGTGATTCAAGATGAACGACCGCAGATGCTATGCTGGGTGAGCTGGACTCTTTTGTCCAGCTCACCCAGCATAATGATTTTAGTAAAAGGGGTTGTCCACTACTGGACAACTGATGACCTATCCATCGAATAGGTCATAGAGTATATCATCGGCGCGGGTCCGACATCCGAACCCCTCACTGTTAAACTGCTCCGGTGGCCTGCGGGCACCGGATGTTATGGCACATTATGCAATATATGGAGCCGGAAGCAGTTGGCTCCGCACATTGCATAGCCAGTGGCGGATTAAGTGTACCATGGGCCCTGGGCTGTTGACACAACTTGGGCTGCCTCCTTCCCCCTCACACACAATTCAACCCCCCCAACGCACTGACACTGTACCAGTCAGTGCCACTGACCTGACGGATACAGGTTTTAGCACTAGATACAGCTGCTCTGTATTCAGGATATAAAGCATCTGTATCTCAAAAAGTCAAAATAATTTTTAATAAGTATTTTGAAAGGTTGCACTAAACACCCACCATACACTATTTTTGTAAAGGATCTGCCAGGCACAGCTTCTGTGTCAACGCCCATAGGTAATCAGTCTGCACCTGCTTCTATGTCTGTGAGACTGACTCCATCTTCCACCACTCAGGATGGCAGGCTTAGGAGTGGGAGAGCCTATCACAGCCTGGCCAGACGGAGCTAGCTCCCGCCCTCTGTCTATTTATACCTGCCTTTCCTGTTCCTCCTTGCTTGTGATTCTTCTCGTTTGGTTTCCTGGCCCTGCTGCAGCTTCTGAACTATTTGACCCTGCTTCATATTGACCCTGGCTTACTGACTACTCTCCTGCTCTGCGTTTGGTACCTCGTACACTCCTGGTTTGATTCGGCTTGTTCACTATTCTCCTGCTCTGCGTTTGGTACCTCGTACACTCCTGGTTTGACTCGGCTCGTTCACCACTCTTGTTGCTCACGGTGTTGCCGTGGGCAACTGCCCCATCTCCCTTAGCTTCTTTGTACCCTTGTCTGTTTGTCTGTCGTGCACTTATTGAGCGTAGGGACCGTCGCCCAGTTGTACCCCATCGCCTAGGGCGGGTCGTTGCAAGTAGGCAGGGACTGAGTGGCGGGTAGATTAGGGCTCACTTGTCTGTTTCCCTACCCCCATCATTACAATTTTATTTATCTTTTTAAAACTTTTTGAAAGGTTTACATAGCCTTTAACACATCAAATAAAAACAAATTGTAACACCTCTTTTTAAAGGGTAAGTAAATGTTCAACAAACTTCTGACATGTCATAGTGACATGTCAGAACTTTTGATGGGTGGGGGTCCGGGTGCTGAGACCCCCACCGAGCGCTAAAACTAAGAGGCAGAATTGCTCTTTCATTCAGTTTTATGAGACTTACGGAAACCGCGTAGCTCAGCAAGCTACGCTGTTTTCGTAACTCCCGACCATGTAATAAGGATGTGGCCAGGAGGCAGCGAGAGGTGGAAATGTCATACATTTCCCTTATGGAAAACTGTGGGCTGTATGGGTGGATTATATTGCAAGGGGAGGTGAGGTTGTCTCACTGACTTCTGGGGGCTCTATAGGGAGGTCTGAGTGTCTGATTCTGACATCTCTGAGGGGGGATAGACCCCCATAGAGCCCGCCGCTCAGACCTCCCTATAGAGCCCCCAGAAGTTAGTCGCTCAGACCCGCCTATAGAGCCCCCAGCAGTCAGACAATTTGACTTTCCCTTGCAATATATTAGTAACTAGTGAGGGCTCTATGGGAAGGGGGGGGGGGATTATACTGAATAACCATCTGTGACTCTAGATGACTCTATGAAGGGGGAAGTAATCCCCCCATCCCCCATAGAGCCCTCAGTATTTCAGTATTTATTATACAGCAGGGGGAGGTTGAGCGTGTAACTGACTGCTGAGTGTCTATGGGCAGAAATTATTATCCCATAGAGTCCTCTGCAGTGTTAGATGGAAATCCCCCCGACTGTATAATAAATACTGAAATACTGAGCGCTCTATGGGGGATGGGGGGATTACTCCCCCCTTTATAAAGTCCTCTGCAGTGAGTTAGATGTTAATCCCCCCACTTGCTGTATAATTAATCCCCCCTTAGCGTCTGCCGATTGTTGCTTGGGGCAGGAGGCGAACAGCAGACTAACCTTCTTCCTCACCGCTCGACCACCGCCCTTCTCTTCTGTTCCTCACTGGCATTACGTGCAGCGTCAAAGAGAGGCATGTTCTACTGCCTAGCAAATGCACGTTTTTTAGTCCTATCCAGCCCCTGCTATTACTATCCCTCCCCCTCCTCCCCATCAGCACTGCGCTGGCGGCTCGATTCCATTCCAGTCCGCCCTTCCCTTCCCTCCTTCTCTCTCAGCAGTGGCCATTAGCGGCGCTAGCACTGAGTCTCAAGTGATTTTTAAAATGATGTGCGGTTCGGGCCCCCAGGGATCCTTGTGCCCCGGGTGGCCACCCATATGATAATCCGCCACTGTGCTTAGCGGCCGTGCTGCCGAACTGTAGCTCTGCTCCTATTCACTTGAATAGGAGCAGAGCCGCAGTATTGCAGCTCGGCTCTTATTCCATGACCAGAACTATCTGCTTCCGGCATGAAAGTCCGGTGCCCGGAGGCAGCCGGAGCGGTCTTAACGGTGCGGGGTCCGGATGTCGGAGCTACACAGTTCATGTACTGATGACCTATCCGGTGGATAGGTCATCAGTTGTCCAGTAGCGGACAACCCCTTTAAGGGAGTGTTCATGTTTCTTCCCAAAAAATAAAAGTAAATTATATATATATATATATATATATATATATATATGTATATATATATATATATATATATATATATATATATATATATATATATATATAAAGAGTGTTTGTGAGGCTGTGTGTGTCTGGGGTAGATTGTTTACTGACCTGTCTACAAAGTACCTGTGTGTAACAGGTGACACTGTGATGTCTCCAGTGCCATTTATAGTGGCCCTGGTATTGCTGATATAGTGAGTGTTCAGCCGAGCAGGATTTATTTTCTGTTTTGCCTAAGCTGTAAAGACTGTTTCCTCTGGCTGCTAAAATAAACACAGGCATGCCCGGTTTTTGTACTTTGTCATGTCTCTGAGCCCATTGTGTCTACTTTTCTTGATGCTAATCACACACACACACACACACACACACACACACACACACACACACACACACACACATATATATATCTGGGGCTCCATGCAAAATCTCACCTCGTGGGGTATCCTTGATCCTGAGGAAGGTGAGAGCTCAGCCGAAAACTACACGGGGGGAACTTGTTAATGAGCTCAAGGCAGCTGGGACCACAGTCACCAAGAAAACCATTGGTAACACATTACACCGTAATGGATTAAAATCCTGCAGTGCCCGCAAGGTCCCCCTGCTCAAGAAGGCACATGTACAGGCCTGTCTGAAGTTTGCAAATGAACATCTGGATGATTCTGAGAGTGATTGGGAGAAGGTGCTGTGGTCAGATGAGACTAAAATTGAGCTCTTTGGCATTAACTCAACTCGCCGTGTTTGGAGGAAGAGAAATGCTGTCTATGACCCAAAGAACACCGTCCCCACTGTCAAGCATGGAGGTGGAAACATTATGTTTTGGGGGTGTTTCTCTGCTAAGGGCACAGGACTATTTCACCGCATCAATGGGAGAATGGATGGAGCCATGTACCATCAAATCCTGAGTGACAACCTCCTTCCCTCCACCAGGACATTAAAAATGGCTCGTGGCTGGGTCTTCCAGCACGACAATGACCCGAAACATACAGCCAAGGCAACAAAGGAGTGGCTCAAAAAGAAGCACATTAAGGTCATGGAGTGGCCTAGCCAGTCTCCAGACCTTCATCCCATCGAAAACTTATGGAGGGAGCTGAAGATCCGAGTTGCCAAGCGACAGCCTCGAAATCTTAATGATTTACAGATGATCTGCAAAGAGGAGTGGGCCAAAATTCCATCTAACATGTGTGCAAACCGCATCATCAACTACAAAAAAAGTCTGACCAATGTCCTTGCCAACAAGGGTTTTGCCACCAAGTATTAAGTCTTGTTTGCCAAAGGGATCAAATACTTATTTCTCTGTGCAAAATGCAAATAAATATATATAATTTTGACAATGTGATTTTCAGTTTTTTTTTAATATAATCCATCTCTCACTGGTAAAATTAACCTAGCCTAAAAATTCTAGACTGTTCATGTCTTTGACAGTGGGCAAACTTACAAAATCAGCAAGGGATCAAATACTTATTTCCTTCACTATATATATATATATATATATATATATATATATATATATATATATATATATATATATATATATATATATATATATATATATATACATATATACACACACACATATACACTCCAAGAAGGAAAAGTTTTGGAGTTGTGGAAATGACTGGATCGATAGTCTAATCAGATTTTTGAGGTGTCATGTGGCTAAAAAACGTAGATTTCTATCTGGCTTGTATTCCCCTCCCTAATGCCACGGATTGGAGCTAGGCGCTTGAAAATTTGATAATTTGCAGATCTTATTGACAAGCACATCAATATGCCACGCACCAAATGATTTTGTGCGTGGACAGTTACCTCAAAAATTCATATAACCAGATCAGCAAAGGTAGCTACTTAAAAATGTACTTTTAATTATTACCATTAAAAAGGTATATTATATATACATATACATATATATATATATATATATATATATATATATATATATATATATATATATATATACTAACAGGACAAACAAATAAGAAAAATATGGGTTGTATATCGTTATAACAGCGTGCAAAAAAAAAAAAACAGTCCTACCAAATTGTCGTTGTGTCGCAGAAGTAATGCAAAGACCAAGGGGTATATGTCTATTCAATGGATCTCAATATTTGCAACATGATAAAAAGATTAAACAACATCAATGAGAAAAGATAGATGTTTTATATAGGTCTGCTATATTACAGATACAGTACAGCTGCAGCCCGGCTGCTGTTGCAATAACCCCTCTTTTGCCAGTCCTCTTTTTTCCCATTCTCAGTACATTCCTGTTGTCGCACGCCTCTCACACAGAGATGATTGCCTGCCTAAAACTGAGCAGAGGCTGCTGTAATCACATGCACTGTAATCACATTCGCTCTTTCTGCAGATACACACACAGCTTGCCATACCCTGTCTGGATAAGTAATTCAAGTTACTTTAGCTATAGAGCCCTATCTTTTACGCTACAGTAAAGGGGGTTTTACACTGGACGATTATCGGGCGTTCTAGGAATGCTCGTTACCGATAATTGCCCTGTGTAAACAGGGGAACGATCAGCAGATGAACGAGCAACCGCTCGATCATCTGCTGGTCACATTGTTTTAAAAAAGTTAAATACTATCGTTGACGGCAGAACATCTCCCTGTGTAAACAGGGAGATGCCTTGCCGACATGATGATAATGTATGGGGACGAGCGATCGGAGTAACAAGTGCTCGTCCCCTTACTAGCTCCGTGTGACAGGAGCAAACAAGCACCGATGTCTCATTGATCGGCGCTCGCTGTATCGGCTGCTTATCGGCCGGTGTAAAAGGGCTTGAATTCTAGTCTGCTCACACTATACAACATTGGACAATGATTCATGTGTGCAGTCGGCAGGCAATAAATAGCATAGAGCACTCATGTTTTTAATTCTAGATCAGAAACTTGAATATATACCATGAGATACATATCCTAAGTGATTTTTAAGTGCATCACTGAATGCTTTAGTATTTTTTTCAAAACGGTTGCTATAAAACAGGTATGTTGGGCTACCAGTGGTAAGAATAGACACTGATTTTATTGTATCTTGAGTCTGAATACATTTTTAGTTAATCAAACTCAATGGAATTGAAAGATTCTCATAGCACCTAATCAGCCACAATAAAAGCACTTAGTGAAAGTCCAATCCTTTGCTATGCTCCAACTCATATGAAAATGACTCAATTTTCCAATAAATTCTTGAACAGGCATACTAGTATTGCACGTTTGTAGTGTTTAGCCAACTGTCTTCTGGCTGCTTTAAAGAATATTTTCAAAAACCTTTGGGAGAAGTGCACTTAGCCAACAGTACTCAAATTTTAGTGAGATGTCATATGGTTAACTAAATGAAACAGGAGAAAAAAAAGAAGGGCCCTCTAATGAAACGCACATACAAAAGTCAGTTAACAATGAAAAAGACACTTAATTTGGATAAAGTTAAAAAATTATACAATCTGTACACAGAAAAGAAAACCATGTGGTAATCCATAAAATACCCCACATAGGTGTGCAGCCCATACAATATTTAGACCCATGAAGAAGCCAGATGCACTGTCGACACATGTGGGGTAGGGATGGTGTTTAGCCCTGATACCTGGATGTATTTCATATAAAGGTTATGGGTTTTTTTATTATTAGTTTTTTTTTATTATTTTCTTTAATTACATACCATTCAATCAGAAAAAAATAATACAAAAACAGAGAAATCTATCAACAAAAAATCAGTATACATATTCCCACCCATAACCCAACCTCCAAATTCAGCCAGAGGAAAAAAAAAAAGGAAAAAGAGGAGGAATATCCCTACAACAAGAACTGAGTCAACCAAATTTTTCAATCTTTCTTGAAGGAGAACCGGGTCCCGAAGTTTATCAGTAGCTGCAATCTTATTAATCAGAAACACCCTAAAGGATACCCTAGGTGGTTTAAGACCCTTCCAATTTTGAAGTATTCATTTTTTTGCTAAAGCAATCCCTAATAGAGCCAAATTCTTTCCCTCAGCCTTACTGGCCAACCTTAAATCTGACCCCAGAATACACAAGAAAAGAAAAGTAGATCCGGAGTTTTTGGTATATAAAATATAGCTTTTACTTGTTTCTCTTAAAAAATTACTTTAGAAAAAACACAATTGTACAGACAATATATAAAAAATGTACTGAAATTTTGATGCTCATTCAAAGACTGTATCCAGTATCGTGAGGTGATACGACATTAACAGCAGTTCATGCGTGTGTATAATGAATAAAGAGTGTTCATCAATTTTCGTGTCTAGAGATCCTTTCAGGTTAGTGACCAACAGGTAATAACAATGAGTGACCAACAGGTACAAGAGTATGGGGCTCAGTGCCCCCCTACCCATATGGATGTCATCCGTTTTCTCTGACAACCTTGAGAGCTTGCTGTCCGATGGATCAGGAAAAGGCTTATCTGTATAAAGGATCTCCTCTGTGAACTCTCTTAATGTAGTTAAAATCTTCCAACGTGTTTCCTCACGGCCACATGATTCTTCAGGGGAGAGGGGCCATATCCGGCTAGATCCAAGTTTTCAGGAGTGCTGGAGCAAAATAAACAGGCTGTGTGTCTGCAGGCGTGCTTGCAGTGGCAAGAAATCGCTCAGGTACGTCTGTAGTTCCTTATCTGGCGCCTGTTTGGAGCTACATTTACATCAAAGCAAAAAGAGAGCTGTGTCAAAACATTTTGCCAAAAGCAATGTATTCTATGGCACCTCCATAGAAGTTGCATTAAATCTGCCGATGAGGTCATGCAAAGGGGGCAATTTGAATTGGCTTTGATACCGCATGAAAAGAGTAGTTTTGGGGTAAAATATACCTTATAAAATATAAATAACGAAGATGAACGTAACGAGGGATTATGGGTAATTTTACATAGGGATTTCAGAGCTGCCATCCAATCTTCTTCTGACAAATCTGGACAGATTGCTTTCGATTTTCCAAAACCCCCCTCCACCGGAAGATCTACCCTTGGCCTTTTTTTTTTTTTTAGCAAACTGTAAACTTTGGCCATAGCCCCCTTTTTAAATAGATGATTTAGTTAGGAAGTCTAACATAAGGGAACCTGTCTCAATACTCTTAAATACAGGGAATGTTCTTATAAGATAATATTTTAACTGTAGATAGTAAAGCTAGACCTAAAACGACAAGCCAAATTTAGAGATTAGATGTGGAAAAGTATTAACCCAATCTCAAAAACTTGTGATAAGTAAAAATCTTTATGTCTCCACCAATAGAGATGAATTTCATTCTTCAATACGTGCCAAAGGGGGGAATGGAGCAAATAAACCTATTTCCACATCCTTTTTTATTTTATCCCATAGGGTCTGAAGCAAATGTGCTGTCAGAAGGGCAACCACTTTATTTTTTTGCCAGAAGGTTCATCTCCAAAGCTGAAAAAATAGAATAAGCCCCATTGAAATTAGGAGTCGAGATAAGATATGAGTATTTAAGGATAGAAATATCTCACCCAATCAGTTGTTGAAGCTGGGAGGCAATAAAGTAGTTTCTATTATCAGAACCAAACCTCGGATGAGCGATCAATACATCAAGACTGATTGGTGTTTTTTTTTACCATGCCATAGAATATCTCTAGTAATAGAATCCAATGTTTCAAATATTCCCTTTGGGAACAGGATTGGTGAATTCTGAAGGGTATATAGAATCAGTGACAAACAAACCAGCTTAATTAATATCTCTCTTGCTCCCCACCAAAGAGGGAGGGTTTTCCACATACTTGCTTTTTTTTCAATTTTCTAAATAGGGGTAAAACGTTGAAATTAATACATTCTTCTGGGGCACAAGCTATCACTATTCCCAAATATTTTTATGATCTCTGGAAGCTCAATCCGCAAATTGCAGTCTGCTGAGAAAAATTACTGTCTACCCCAAGGACAGATGATTTACTTGCATTATAATTCAAGAAAAATTAGATAACGCTTGTTCCAGTCCTACTTCTAGCCTAGCATTTTTATACTTGACCTGTATGGAATCCCAAGCTGCTCTATTAACTTTAGAGGGATTTAAGATAAATAAATCTTCCCTTTGTTGAACCTCGGCTGCCAAATGTGACAAGTGGGCAAAAGCAAGCTTCTTCTGATAAGTAATACCTCTCAGAACATGCCCTCGTGCATAAATGAATCCCACACCCATAAAGGACTAAGCGATCCTTTATTTGATTGAAAAAACCTAGAACGGTTCACTTACTTCCAAGTGATTTTTCAGATCCCCAAGACAATATTGTTGAAGCCTAACCCCTTCAGGACGCAGCCTGTTTTGACCTTGTGGCACAGCCAATTTTTCAAATCTGACATGTGTTACTTTATGTGGTATTAACTTTGGAATGATTTTACCTATCCAAGCGATTCTGAGTGTGTTTTATCGTGACATATTGTTCTTTATGTTAGTGGGAAAAAAATGTTGATAAATTCAATATTTAATTGTGCAAAACACAAAAATACCATGCAAATACTACAAACAAAGAGGGTTGGACATCTCCTCCTAAAACATGAAATAGATATGCAGGTGCTAATCTGCCGTGACTAATGTATTACCTATAACAAGAAAATGCAGATGCACACCGCAGGCACTAAGATATATATATATATATATATATATATATATATATATATATATAGTCCAAAGACAGACAGCACTCCAAGTTTTAGTGAAAAATTGCTTTTATTTAGCCCTTGTGCAACGTTTGGCTCAGCGTATGGAGCCTTTTTCAAGCATGCTTGAAAAAGGCTCCATACGCTGAGCCGAAACGTTGCACAAGGGCTAAATAAAAGCCATTTTTTCACTAAAACTTGGAGTGCTGTCTGTCTTTGGACGACTATACTTGGATTTGGAGCAGTGATCAAGCTCCCAGGGCATGCACCCATCTACAACTTTGACTGGTGCTGCTGGATTGTGGACTTTCTATATATATATGTGAGGTTCTTAGTTTGTAGCATTTGCATGGGCACGGTGACTGCTTCCATTTTGGTCGTGCTCTCCTTGTTACTTTATGTTGGCATCATTTTTAAACGTCCTTTTATTTTCCCAGGACGTTGCAAGGCTTAGAACTTTAGCAGCAATTTCCCAAATTTTCAAGAAAATTTCAAAAGGCTATTTTTTCAGGGACCAGTTCAGTTCTGAAGTGGCTTTGAGGGCCTTATATATTAGAAACCCCCATAAATTGCCCCATTTTGAAAACTGCACCCCTCAAAGTATTCAAAACAGCATTTAGAAAGTTTCTTAACCCTTTAGGCGTTTCACGGGAATTCAAGCAAGGTAGAGGTGAAAGTTACAAATTTCATTTATTTTTGCCGAAATTCATTTGTAATACAATTTTTTTCTGTAACACAGAATGTTTTACCAGAGAAACGCAACTCAATATTTATTGCCCAGATTCTGCAGTTTTTAGAAATATCCTGCATGTGGCCCTAGTGTGCTAATGGACTGAAACACAGGCCTCAGAAGCAAAGGTTTGAAGAGGTCTTGTGGTGCGAAAACCCCACAAAAGTGTCCCCATTTTGGAAACTACACCCCTCGAGGAAATTTTCTAGGAGTATAGTTAGCATTTTGACCCCACCAGTTTTTTGCAGAATTTAGTCTGTGAAGATGAAAATGTACTTTCTTTTCTGGTGCCATGTTGCGTTTGCAGAGCTTCTGAGGTACTAGTACAGTGGAAACCCCAAAGAATGACATTATTTTGGAAACTGCACCCCTCAAAGAATTTATCAAGGGGTATGATCACTTTTATGACCCTGTAGGTTTTTGTTTTTATTGCTGAATTTAGTGGAAATCTGGCATGAAAAATAAAATGTTCCATTTTTCACAAATGCGTCATTTATAGGACAGATTATTCAGGCACAGAGCATGTAAGTGAAGGAATGCACCTCAATATTTATTGGGGTATTTCTTCTGAGTTCAGAAAAAAACCCAAAGTGGTCTAAATTTGTTGTGTGGACACATGGCAGTGCCTGGAAGCAGTGGCGTAGCTATAGGGGTCGCAGCGGTCGCAACTGCGAACGGGCCCCGTAGCTAGGGGGGCCCGCAGGCCCCCCTCACCACACTAGCGCTGCAATGATTGCTCTACATTGCTGGGTCCCTGCTGTGGTACAAAAGAGACCCAGTAATGTAGTTTAAAGCATTGGTGGCAGCTGAGCTGTCAGAGAGTCATTGCGTGGAGGGGGAACAAGAGTGTGGAAAATGAATGATAGATGAATCCACTCATCTTACGAGACCCAGCCCCGCCCACTGTACAGTCCACCCAATCAGCTCACTTCTTGCTGTTTCCCTCTTCCCCGTGACCTGTGCAGAGGGAAAGGAATGGCTACAGCAAGAAGATGGTGTGCGTGTCTGCTGCTCCCCTGCAGTACGAGCTGCTCTCTGACCCCACAGCAGATGTAAGTAGCAACTAGTAATCCAGCTCTTAAACCCTTCACTGTGTGTATGTATGTCTGTCATGCTGAGCAGTCACACCTCAGGGCTGACAGTTTAGCATAACAGACAAAGTATCTATCTATCTATCTATCTATCTATCTATCTATCTATCTATCTATCTATCTATCTATCATCTATCTATCTATCTATCTATCTATCTATCTATCTATCTATCTATCTATCTATCTATCTATCTATCTATCTATCTATCTATCTATCTATATATCTCATAATCTATCTATCTCATAATCTATCTATCTATCTATCTATCTATCTATCTATCTATCTATCTATCTATCTATCTATCTATCTATCTATCTCATATCTACACTGGCGTAGCTATAGGGGTCGCAGCGGTCGCAATTGCGACCGGGCCCCGAAGCCAGGGGGCCCACAGCCCCCCACACCACATCAATAAAAAGTTACTATAGAAACTCGGGCCTCGGGCCCCTGTTACTATAGTAACAGACTGACCTTACCTTCCTGGTTCCGGATCGCAGCGGAGGTCCTGACGTCAAGCGCTATGCGCCGCGCACAACATCGAGAGGACAGAACTTCCGCCGCGGCTGAAGAGGAAGGTAAGATTAGTTGCCCTGACTGGCGGGGTCCGACTCCCAGGACCCGCCAATCAGCTGTTTTGAAGGGGCCGCAGCACTCGTACGAGAGCTGCTCCCCTTCATTCCGGTCACACTGTGAATCGGTGTCGGCGATTCACAGTGTGAGCGAGTAGTGAAATGAAGGGGAAGCAGCTCTCGTACGAGTGCTGCGGCCCCTTCAAAACAGCTGATTGGCGAGTCGGACCCCGCCAGTCAGGGCAACTAATCTTACCTTCCTCTTCAGCCGCAGCGGAAGTTCTGTCCTCTCGATGTTGTGCGCGGCGCATAGCGCTGTGACGTCAGGACCTCCACTGCGATCCGGAACCAGGAAGGTCCCGGGAGTCGGACCCAGACACATCAGCTATTGATGGCCTATCCTGAGGACAGGCCATCAATGTTTAGGGACTGCACAACCCCTTTAAGCCTACGGTGTAGCAGGCCTAGAGGGCCCATGAGACAGGATCACAGATTGTGTGATCCTGTCTGCTGGGCCCTGTATCTAAGACAATCACATGGTAGGCTTAGATACATGGCCCATGTGTGATCCTGTCTGTGGGACCCTGTATCTAAGCCTACCACACTGTTGGTTTAGATACAGGGCCCCAGCACACAGTAATCTTATACTGTATAAGATTACTGTCTGCTGGACCCTGTATCTAAGCCTACCTTGTGGTAAGCTTAGATACAGGGTCCCACAGACAGTATCACACATGGGCCCTGTATCTAAGCCTAAAACATGTGTTACTAATAGTTTTTTGTGTGTTTTCTTACAGGTTCGGTCGTTGGACTACGTCGGATTCCAGGACTACTTAGATGACGGCTTTTTATATTATCAATAAAATGGTTAATGAGGGTTGTGTGTTTTTTTTTTTTTATTTCAATAAAATATTTTTCCTATGTCTTTGTGGTTTTTTTTAAACTATATTACTACCGCCTTAGTAATGGGTGCCGGCTGATTGACAGCATCCATTGCTAAGGCGGGGCTTAGTGTTAGCCGATGCAGAGGCTAACACTAACCCCCTTTATTACCCCGGTACCCACCGCCACCAGGGGTGCTGGGAAGAGCCGGGTACGATCCAGTACTTGACCATCTGTAGTGATGGTCGGCCACTGGGGTGGCCGCAGGCTGGTAGTATCAGGAGGGGAAAGACCAAAAACAGTGGCCCTTCCCACCCTGGTAATGCTAGGCTGCTGCTGCTTTATTGTATCTGGCTGGTTATGAAAAATGGGGGGGGACCCCACGTCATTTAAAAAAATAAAAAATAATTGGAAAGAACGATGTGGGCCCCCCCCCCCCAATTTTCATAACCGGCCAGATACAACACAGCAGCAGTAGGCAGCATTACCAGGGTGGTAGGTGCCACTGTTTTTGGCCTTCCCCAGCCTAATACTATCAGCCTGCGGCCACCCCGGTGCCTGCCCGTCACTACAGATGGATGGGTACTGGTTCGTACCCGGCTCTTCCCAGCACCCCTGGTGGCGGATGGTATCGTGGTAATAATGGGGGTTAGTGTAAGGGTATGTTCACACGCCAGCTGTCATTTACGGCTGAAATTACAGCCTGTTTTCAGAAAAAAACACCTGCGTCGTTTCAGCCGTAAATGCTCCTCGTAATATACGAGGCGTCTGTGACGCTCGTACATCTTGAGCTGTTCTTCATTGAGTTCAATGAAGAACGGCTCAAATTACGTGGCAAAGAAGTGTCATGAACTTCTTTGCCGAGGCAGTCAATTTACGCGTCGTCGTTTGACAGCTGTCAAACGACAACGCGTAAATTACAGGTCGTCTGCACAGTACGTCGGCAAACCCATTCAAATGAATGGGCAGATGTTTGCCGACGTATTGTAGCCCTATTTTCAGGCGTAAAACGAGGCATAATACGCCTCGTTTATGCCTGAAAATAGGTCGTGTGAACCCAGCCTTAGCCTCTGCACCTGCTAACATTAAGCCCCGCCTTAGTAATGGAGGTTGTCAATCAGCCAGCGGCCATTACTAAGGCGGTGATAATAGAGTTTAAACGATACAAGCACATAGAAAAAATATTTTATTGAAATAAAAAAACACAACCCTCATTAACCATTTTATTGAGAATAAAGAAACGCTGTCATTGAAGTCCTCGTATCCGAAGTCCAACAACCGAACCTGTAAAAAAATACAAACACACAAAAATAATCAGTAACACATAAAGAAGCAAAATTATTATTCTTACCTTTCCTGGGTCCAGCGCTGGAGCTGCAATGTCAGCGAGCTGAGCCCTGTATCTAATCCGATCATGTGTGATACTGTCTGCTGGGCCCTATATCTAATCCTATCATGTGTGATACTGTCTGCTGAGTCCTGTATCTAATCCGATCATGTGTGATACTGTCTGCTGGGCCCTATATCTAATCCAATCATGTGTCATACTGTCTGCTGAGCCACTGTATCTAATCCTATCATGTGTGATACTGTCTGCTGGGCCCTATATCTAATCCAATCATGTGTGATACTGTCTGCTGAGCGACTGTATCTAATCCTATCATGTGTGATACTGTCTGCTGAGCTCTGTATCTAATCCTATCATGTGTGATACTGTCTGCTGAGCTGTGTATCTAATCCTCTCATGTGTGATACTGTCTGCTGAGCTGTGTATCTAATCCTATCATGTGTGATACTTCCTTCTGAGCCACTGTATCTACTCCTATCATGTGTGATACTGTCTGCTGAGCTGTGTATCTAATCCAATCATGTGTGATACTGTCTGCTGAGCCACTGTATCTAATCCTATCATGTGTGATACTGTCTGCTCAGCCACTGTATCTAATCCTATCATGTGTGATACTGTCTGCTGAGCCACTGTATCTAATCCTATCATGTGTGATACTGTCTGCTTGGCCCTATCTCTAATCCTATCATGTGTGATACTGTCTGCTGAGTCATTGCGTAAAATAACCATTAGCAAGTGGAGTGGAGTCGATACCCACTACCGGGACAGGTTTAGGCAAATCAATCAATGGCATAGCTAGAGACATAGCAAATTCCACAGACATAATATTAGCAGAAGACCCTGAATCCACGAAGGCACTGCCGGTGGCAGACCTACCCTCAAAAGAGACCTGAAAGAGAAGCAAGATCTTATTAGGTTTCATATTTACGGGAAATACATGTGCGCCCAAGCGACCTCCCCGATGGTCACTTAGGCGCTGAAGTTTTCCGGATGCTTATTCTTACGCCTAGGACAGTTGTTCACTTGATGCTTGTCATTCCCACAGTAGAAGCAGAGACCATTCTTCCTGCGGAGCTCTCTACATTGTTGGGGAGACACGGAGGCCCCGAGTTGCATTGGTTCATCCGAGTTTTCCATGGAAGAACGAAGCAACGGAACCTCGGGAGCCAACATGGGGGAGCCAGAGGAGAAGACACAAAAACTTTCAAGTCGTCGTTCCCTGAGAAGTCGGTCAAGACGTACCGCTAAAGCCATAACCTGATTTAGAGAGTCAGAAGAGGAATAGCTAACTAACAGGTCTTTCAGGGCGTTCGACAGACCCAATCTAAACTGGCACCTCAAGGCAGGGTCATTCCAGCGAGCAGCTACACACCACTTCCTAAAGTCAGAACAGTACTCTTCAACGGGTCTCTTACCCTGACGTAAGGTCACCAGCTGACTCTCGGCAAAGGCAGTCTTGTCAGTCTCATCATAGATGAGCCCGAGAGCGGAAAAAAAAGGTCAACAGAGGAAAGTTCAGGGGCGTCAGGAGCCAAGGAGAAGGCCCATTATTGGGGGCCATCCTGGAGCCGGGAGACAATTATACCCACTCGCTGGCTCTCAGAACCTGAGGAGTGGGGCCTTAGACGGAAATAGAGTCTACAACTCTCCCGAAAGGAGAAAAAAGTCATCCGGTCCCCTGAGAACCAGTCAGGCAACTTGAGTTGGGGTTCAAGAGGTGAGGGCACTAGCTAGTTAGCATCACGCTGGTCGCACCGCTGAGCCAGGGCTAGGGCCTGTAGGGAGAGACCCTGCATTTGCTGAGCCAGGGTCTCAAGGCGGTCCATTGTAGTAGGAACCAGGGTAGCAAAGGTATATGGGCCTGTGATTATGTAGTGACGGGGTAAGGAGACAGACAGGTGAGCCCTAATCTACCCGCCACTCAGTCCCTGCCTACTTGCGCGACCCGTCCTAGGCGACGGGGTACAATTGGGCGACGGTCCCTATGCTCAATAAGTGCACGAGAGACAAACAGACAAGGGTACACAGAAGCTAAGGGAAATGGGACAGTTGCCCACGGCAACACCGTGAGCAACAAGAGTAGTGAACGAGCCGAGTCAAACCAGGAGTGTACGAGGCACCAAACGCAGAGCAGGAGCGTAGTCAGTAAAGCCAGGGTCAAAATTAAGCTGAGGTTAATAGTAATAGCTGTAACAGCAGAGTCAGGAAACAGGAGAGAATCACAGGCAGACAAGAAGCAAATGAAGGCATACATATACATAGGGGGGGAGCTAGAACCGTTTGGCCAGGCTGTGATAGGTTCTCCCACTCCTCAGCCTACCAGCCTGAGTGGTAGCAGATCGAGTCACTCTATCGGACCTAGGAGCAGATGCAGACTGATTAACCACGGGCGTCGACACAGAAGCTGTGTCTGTCAGATCCTTTACAGGAGAAGCCCCTGACATCACTGTCCATAAATGGACAGAGACGTCAGGGGCTTCTCCTGGAGTGGAATCCCCGGTCACAGCGTCGGCAATGCTGTGGACAGGGATACCGCTTCAGGAGTTGCCCGTGATGTCACTGTCCATATATGGACAGAGACATCAAGCGCTCCATACAGGAGCGGAATCCCCGGTCACAGGGGGATTCTGCTCCTTCAGGGAGCTGCAATGGCACTATCTACAGGAAGGGTGGTGCTATAAGGGGGCTGTGTGGCACTACCTACAAGGGGGCTGTGTGGCACTACCTACAAGGGGGCTGTGTGGCACGATCTACAGGGGGCATCTGTGAGTGGCGGGCTGGTAGTCATTAAATTGATAGTGGCGGGTTGGTGGTCATTTTACTGTGAGTGGGGGGCTGATGGTCATTTTACTGTGAGTGGCTGGCTAATGGTCATTTTACTGGGAGTGATGGGCTGATGGTTATATTACTCTGAGTGGTGGGCTGATGGTCTTCAAGTGGTTTCCACCTCTGACCTCCATTTGATATTAATAGGAGGCAGAAAATACCTGCGGCGCCTACGTCGGCCTACGCAAGGCTCCAGTTGTCGGCGTTGTGGAGCAGCTCCATTCGTCGTGCGAACGGGGCCTAGGTGAGAACATTTTTTGTGATTTGGGAGGCACTGTCTACAGAGGGGAGGTGGGGAGCTGTATGGCACTGTATACAAGGGGGATAGATGCAAATCAGCAGCACAAGACAATATTTAAAGCGGGTGCACGCCTCCTAGGTCACAGTCCAAGAGTGACACAGCTGGAACACTGAGAAATGACACCTCTCCCGGTAATCCCCGCAAGATTCTACTCACATCCTCCTCCGAGTAGGAAAACATAGTGGATTGAGGTTCCATGTAACCTTCAGGATCTTGGAAAATTGATGACTATAAATATCCGTGCACGCTTTTGGGACTCAGCAGTAGATAGATGCAAATCAGCAGCACAAGACAATATTTAAAGCGGGCTAAGAGTTATCAGTCTGTGTTAGCCCCTAAAAAACTTGGTTGTTTTCCCTGCTTGGGGTGTTTTCCCTGCTTGGGGTGTAACAACTGTAAAAACATAGTCAGGGGGGAGGTTTTTACTCATCCTACCAAAGGTACTATACATAAAATCAAACATCATCTAACATGTAAATCGGATTATGTGATATACATTATACAATGTCCCTGCAAATTACTATATGTAGGTGAAACTACTCTAGATTGTAGAAAACGAATAAATAACCATAAGGCTGGGTTCACACGACCATGTTACGTCCGTAAAGTACGGAACGTATTTCGGCCGGAAGACCCGGACCGAACACAGTGCAGGGAGCCGGGCTCCTAGCATCATAGTGATGTACGATGCTCGGAGTCCCTGCCTCGCTGCAGGACAACTGTCCCGTACTGTAATCATGATTACAGTACGGGACAGTAGTTCCACGCAGAGGCAGGGATTCCTAGCGTCGTACATCACTATGATGCTAGGAGCCCGGCCCCCTGCAGTGTGTTCGGTCCGGGTCTTCCGGCCGAAATACGTTCCGTACATTACGGACGTAACATGGTCGTGTGAACCCAGCCTAAGTCCACAACCCGTACCAAGAAAATTGACCTACCCTTGCCTAAACATTTTGTAGAAAAAAACCATGGGGAGAATGACTTTAAATTGTACATTGTAGATCATGTACTCCGCCATAGACGTGGCGGTGATAGGATCTCAAAATTGAAACGGTTGGAGCTAGAGTGGATCTTTAAATTAGACACCTTATCCCCTAGAGGTCTTAATATGGATTTCAAGATCTTCCCAAGTTTCTCTAGATAGTCCTGAGTCACACTTTGATATGAACATCTGCCCGTGGGTTTATCATCATCCCTGCATTCCTCCCCCTCCTCTATGGTTAGGAAATCAATAATAGTTTAACCATTTTGTGAGTATATTTTATATGTTATTGACAATATTTTGGTTTAGATATACCATTAAGATTTTGCAAAATACTTAATATATTTCCTTTCCCTTTCTTTCAGATATTATTCTCAAGTTTTGCCTCAAGGATCGGCTGAAGCTATGTGTACACACTGCTCTCATGTTTCATTGCATGTACCGTATTCCAAAAACTTTTTTCATATGTTATATTGTCCATGGTTTACCTCTAAATTAGTACCATCTTTTTGGTGATATAGTGGCTTTGTATTTATGTACTATGAATTCATATTTATTCTAATATCCCAATATCCCTATCTCTATATTTGATAGAGTATATAGGGATCTATTATTTATTATACATTATCATAGTGACATAATATTTATTTTTAGTTTTCTCCTAAGTTACAGGGGTGCTCTATACACTATGTATTGCTGTCTATATGACTAATCATATTTATATATATATATACTATCAGATTTATGAGAGGATAAGATGGACTTGTAACGTATGAGGTGGAATTGCCCTTTCCCAAAATGTATCGTCAGTGAGCTTCGCGCAAGCGCGTACTGACGGTATGCTTTGTGACTCATATCCTAAATTGAGAGGATCTGACGCCATTTACATGAAACATGAAAGGGTGAACGGCCCTCTTCCAAAATGGCGATTATCGCTATGAGTGGGCCATGCGCATGCGCGAAATGACGTGCTATGCAATGACTCACACCAACAGGTGATAGGATTACATAACGTTTAGACCTGCGTAGTAGAGAGTGTAAAATGCTATCAGCCGATCCAGCGAGGGTAAGATGTTTTTAATTTAAATTTTATAACACACACTTGTCTTTGACACTGTTCACATGTCACTATACTCATGTAGCCCATCTGATTGATTGGCCTTATTATAGTAAACATGCTATTTATATTAAACACATGTAATATTTTATATCTATTTCCCTATGTATGTATTGCTATATCCATTAGGGATCCTATTGACATAATATTATATATACTTGCTGTATTATTTCTTCACGATTTTACTATATGTATGTAATTGGTATTGTCATTTTGTACTGCATATATATGTGCTTTGAGTGTCACACTGTTATGCTTGAGAAAGGCTCACACCGAGCTGAAACGTTGCACACACGTGGAATAAAAGGATCTTCATTCAAATATTTGGTAGTGCTGCCTCAATTTCTTTTTGTCCGTATACAAGGGGGAGGTAGGGGCTGTATGGCACTGTCTACAAGGGGGATGTGGGTGGCTTTATGGCACTGTCTACAAGGGGGAGGTGGGGGCTGTATGGCACTGTCTACAAGGGGCTGGTGGGGGATGTATGGTACTGTCTACAAGGGGGTTGTCATGAGGCGGGGTGTGGACTCACTGGGCCACACCGCGTAGCGGGATGGCAGCTGGCCAAACAGGTATGGTACAGAGTCTATAGTCCAGAAAAGGGTACCTGAAGCAGTGTAGACAGTAGCAAGACAGGCTTAGCTGGGACCAGGCAGCAGGTAGACATCAGGCGTGGAGTAGTAGAACAGGCATGGAGATGCAGCACAACACGACAACAGCTCAGCACGGCAGTAGACCAGGATGGTACAGATAGCACGGGAAACAGGATACAGGAACGGGAAACACTGGGAAGCTGGAAGACACTTAGGAGACCATTTGCAAGACAGACTAAGGGAAACAACAACAACGCTCAGGCGAGGATAAGAAGGGCGGTGAGTCCAGGAGTTCATGAATTGATGATGATGATTTTCAGGTGGGCGCGCTGGCCCATTAAGAGCGGACACGAGCACGCGCGCGCACCCTCCGGGAGACAGGCTCGGTACCCGGAAGTGAGTGCCGGCGCCGGCACCTCACAGGGGGACGACGCAGGACAGCAGCAGGACGTCCATGGCCGAGGTCATCAAGGGGTAAGTTAGAATGACAGACCGCGGCCATAGACGTTACAGGGGTGATAGCTGTATGGCACTGTCTACAAGGGGGAGGTGGGGGCAGTATGGCACAGTCTACAAGGGGGAGGGGGCTGTATGACGCTGTCTACAAGGGGGAGGTGGGGGCCTGTATGGCACTGTCTACAAAGGGGAGGCTGTATGGCACTATCTACAAGGGGGAGGTGGGGGCTTTATGGCACTGTCTACAAGAGGGAGGTGGGGGATTATGGCACTATCTACAGGGAGGCCAAATGGCACTATCTACAAGGGGGGCTGTGTGTGACAGCCATGGGAGGGGGGGTTATACTGTGTGGAGGCCACTAAGTGGACATTATACTGTGTAGGGGCACTACAGGGGGCAATATACTGTGTGTGGCAATTAGGGGGCATAATACTGTGTGGGCACAATTAGAGGACAAAAATACTGTGTCCTTAAAGGGGTTATAATGTATTATATTATTAAATATTATTAATATATTGTATGAGGGGCACTAAAAAGGCATTTTACTGTGTGTGGGGCACTAAAGGGGCATTATACTGTGTGGGGGCACCATACGGGGCATTATACTATGGGGGGTATTATACTTTTTTATGGGGCATTTTTTTATTATGGGGTAGGGCGCCGAAAGATCATTTTGCACGGGGCGCCATCTCTCCTAAGGCCGGACCTGCAAGTACGCTTATGCTATCTGTGCCAGGGCGACAGAAGGAAATGGGCAAAGGGGTCATTTTATATCCTTACCTGAGAGTGACGACTAGCTGTTCCTCTGGAGGTCGCATGGTGGTATGTTTGAGCTGTGCCTATATGGGAGCACATCAAAATCTTTCAGGTTGTGAACTGCAGCACTTTCATAAACACTGGACAAAAGTTATAGGACACACCACTTAATCATTTAATTCCTATATTTCATTCAGTCCCATTACCACAGGTGTAAAAAATCAAGCACCTAGACATGCAGTCTGCCTTTACAAATATTTGTGAAAGAATGGGTTGTCCTAAAGAGTTCACTGAATTCCAGTGTGGTACTGTAATATAATGCCACCTTTGCAACAGATTATTTCATGAAATTTCTTCCCTCTTGCAAATTCCACTATTAACTGTGTGGTTTTATTGCGAAATTGAAGAGTTTAGGAAAACAACAACTGCCACAAAATGGCAGCCCACGTAAAGTTTTGAAGCGGGTTCGCTGAGTGCTAAGGCGCATAGTGCAAAAAAGTCACCAACGTTCTGCTGACTCAATAACTGCAGCGTTCCAAACCTTCTATAGCATTAACATCTGCACAAAAACTGTGTGCCGGGATTTTCATGGCATGGGTTTCCATGGCAGAGCAGCTGCATGCAAGCCTTATGTCACCAAGCACAATGACAAGCATCGGATGAAATGGTGTAAAGAACACCGCCACTGGACACTGAAGCAGTGGAAACGTGTTCTGTGGAGTGACGAATCATGCTTCTCTATCTGGCAATCTGATGGACGAATCTGAGTTTGGCGAATGCCAGGAGAATGTTACCTGCCTGGCTGCATTGTACCAACTGTAAAGTTTGGTGCAGTAGGGTTCCAATGACGGAAAATCTTAAAGCTGCAGCACATCTAGACATTTTAGACAACTGTATGCTTCTAAATTTGTGGGAACAGTTTGGTGAAAGCCATTTTCTGTTTCAGCATGACTGTGCCCCAGTGCCCAAAGCAAGGTCCAGGTCACCTGTTTGGTGAGTTTGAGGTGGAAGAACTTGACTGGCCCACACAGAGCCCTGACCTCAACCCCATCAAACACCTTTAGGATGAACTAGAAGGGAGATTGTGAGTCAGGCCCTCTCGTCCAACATCTGTGTCTGACCTCACAAATACTTTTCTGGATGAATGAGCAAAAATTCCCACAGACACACTCCAATATCTTGTAGAAAGTCTTCCCAGAAAAGTGGAAGCTATTTTATCTGCAAAGTGGAGACAAACTCCATATTAAGTTCTATGGATTTAGAAGAGGGTGACATTGAAGCTAGGTGTAATGTGTAGATGTTCCAATACTTTTGCCCATATAGTGTATCACTTTGAATTTTAGAGGTACTTTATTCTGCTGTGCTCCTATACATATGATATGAAGAATTAATGACTGGTGTATAAAATAATAAAATGAATGTAAGCTTTTGTTACAGTTTACATTCTTGCATTTTATAACATATTATTTCCTCACAGAATGCCAACACACATTACCCCATTATTGTATTGAGCTAAATATGTCATCAAAACAACTAGCAAAACCACAGAAAATGCAGCTGCTCTCTACTTTATGTACTGTATGTTTGGTATGCACTGCTAAGCATATATGTAATGAGTTAACCAAGCAATTTATATCATCCTCTCCCCTAAAACCGGTATAACACTAGTAAAGACACTTTTCCTCCATTACTTTGGATCGATTATGTACTCGTCTAGGAGTTACTAAGAACCATTTCCATTAACCTTAAATTAGCCTAATATTAGTCCAAGCCTTTTGCAGAACCCTAATTCTAAGTATAAACATAATTAAAGGCTTCAACGTGTGTACATAAGTATAGACATAAAAGATCTACTAGTTATGTAAAAACATATTTATACTAGAAATATACTGCACTAGTTATTTTGTTGAGCGGGTTTTCCTATGACAAAACCTTTCTTTGTTTAAAAAAAAAAGGCTTTATTTTTCCAACACTTTTGCAATTTGTTACAGTACAAAACAAGTACAGTAAATAAAACAATAGAAACAAGACAAATTAAAAGGCATCTGATAGGCACTGCAAGAATATTATATGAAGAAATGTATCACATAGATAACATACATCCGCAATGAATTAGAAATAGTGAAGTGTGCCCTTTCAATGCCTCACAAGAAAACAACATTCATACCACATTTATCCCATGCCCCATTCTTCCCATCCTCTCCCAATCGACAAAACCTTTTTTACTTTTATAACCTGTAAATCAGACAAGTTATAAAATTAGACATGGTGGCGGGTCCAATCTCTGGGACCTCCACCATTGCAGAAAATGAGGGGCTCTTAGATCCTGTTCTCGCTGGAGAGCAAGATGTGCATGTGCTGTACCTCTCCATAGACTTGAATGGGAATTAGCTGGACACACTCCTATAACTCTGATAAACTTGAATGGGGTTGTTGGAAATAGCTGAATGAGTGCACGTGGCTATTTCCAACACCCCCATTCAAATCTATGCAGAGGAACAGAGAATAGTTGACCTGCTCTCTACCTTAGTATGGAGACTACGGGCCCCTTGTTCTCTGCAATGGTGGGGGTCCAAGAAGTCAGACCACCACATTCTTACTTTTATAACCTGTCTTAATGGCAGAGAGGGGTTGTCATGGGGCAACCACTTTCACAGCTAAAGATGGCTCATCACCTAACAAACAAGAAAAATCTAAAAATATAGGGATATTTCGGTGTCACAAACAAACCAGATACAAGCCAAAAATAAGGAAGGCTGTGCAGGTCCCAGAGCGGTAGCCTACATCTATCAGAGATTTATCTTCAATGGGAATAACCCTTTAAGTGGTTAATATTTACTACATAACAAACCTAGTCAGAAGCATTTGAATGAACGCTGTCCTTAACCAGTAAAACATTTCTACAATCTAGTCCACAATTATTCATTACTACCAGTGGATTCAATAAACATTTCCTTTCTAAACAAATTCTAGGTTTGCTCTGAAATATTTTTATTGTAAAGTAGTTCATTTTGATGATTCTTTTTCAGATACCACCGCAAGTCTCCTTTTTTAGCTTGGATCAAAACAATGTGTGTGAGTTATGCAGTTTGTTTTCCACTGCCTAAAGCTGCCCATGCTGGGTTTAATGATGCTCTCCATCAAGACATCAAAAGTGAGCCGATTACAGGGAAGTTAATGAAACAAGGCTTTTTAGAACTGGGAAACTGTATGGACTGCAGCCAGCCCCTTGTTATGATCACCATACAAACAAACATTTCCAGAGCTCCACACAACAGATTGGGATGCCCAGAATAACCCACGCTCCACTTCAATACTGTCTAGAGGCACAAAATTCACACGGCAGCGTCCGTAACGGCTGAAATTACGGGGATGTTTTCAGGAGAAAACATCCCCGTAATTTCAGCCGTAACGGCATGTGCAGGCGCTTGAACGCCGCGTCCATTACGGACGTAATTGGCGCTGCTTTTCATTGGAGTCAATGAATAACGTCTCCAATTACGCCCCAAGAAGTGACAGGTCACTTCTTTGACGCGGGCGTCTATTTACGCGCCGTCATTTGACAGCGGCGCGTAAATATACGCCTTGTGTGAACAGACAAATGTCAGCCCATTGCTTTCAATGGGCAGATGTTTGTCAACACTTTCAAGCCGCATTTTTAAGACGTAATTCGGGGCAAAAACGCTCGAATTACGTCCGTAATTAGTGTGTGTGAACATACCCTAACAAAAAAAAAAAGAAGGGAACTATATTCTGCCAGTCACATTCTTCACAGTCAAATAAGTGAAGCCAGGTAGCAAAAGAATTTCTCATTAAAGTCATGCCTTTCACGAGCTGCTCCAATTTCTTCTTTGTAAAAGTAGAAAAGAATCATTTTGACATTGTCCATAAAGGAAATTCTTACTTGTGTTTAACCTATATAAAGTACACACAATACTGTGCTTTACAAACTGGAGAAGAATAAAGTCACATTACCAAGAGGAAACCACAGCAAAATGCAGAAGACCACTGTAAACGCAAATGCAAAACATATAAGATATTCCGACCTACATTGCAATGTCACAACCAATTTAGATTAAAAGAAAACGCCCTTACTAGTTATTTTGTCAAGGAGTCTGGCAGATATGCAAAAGCACTAAACGTCGGACTCCTTGCCCATGGCAATCGGCAAGACCGATATCTCATATATGGTAATGGGCAGGAATTGGTGGATAGGAGCCCCATAAAAGAGCTACACCCTACCATGGTGAACCATAATGATTTCCCGGTGAGCAAAGGTTTTGTGGCTATTAATTTCATTGGAGTTGCAAAGGGAAGTCTTAGCAATATCTTGGGTTCTTGTCCAGATTTCCTTCTCAAATCTGTTAAGGGAATAGGTAAGAATGACATATCTCATGTAAAGCTATGTTCACACTGCCATTAGAGGCTCCTTTCAGAGCCTCAGTCATCACTCCCGGCAAATTTGACAGGAAGAACAGTGTTGAGTGCATCACTATTCTTCCCGTAAAAATGATAAAGCCACAAAGGAATGCAGCAGACCCCATTTTAACCCCTACCCGCACAATGACGTAACTGTACATCATGGCGAGGGGTTACTTCCTGCACCAGGACGTATAGTTACTGTCACGTTGGGTACGTGGACCCACTGGGCCGTACCGCCTTAACGGTAAGTCAGCTGGCCAACAGGACACAGGTCAAAGTCTATAGTTTGTATAGGTGTACCTGTGGTAGCTTCAGACAGTAGCGAGGTAGGCTCAGAAGGGACTTTGGCAGCAGGCGGACACCAGGCGTGGTGTAACAGGACAGGCGTGGCACGCAGCACAGCACGACTCCAACTTAATACGGCACTTGACAAGGATAGCACGGGATACAGGTTACAGGTAGCAGGAACGGGAAACACTGGGAAATAGGAGACCATTTGCAGAGACAAACTAGGGTAAGGACAACAAAGCTCAGGCAAGGCAAGAAGGGGCTGGGCCCCTCTTATAGTCCCGGGTGCTCATGAGCTAATTTGGCACTTAACTCAGGTGCGCGCGGTGGCCCTTTAAGACCGAGCACGAGCGTGCGCGCGCACCTTAAGGGACCAGGCCGAGAGAAGCGGAAGTGAGTGCTGGTGTCTCCTGAGGAAGAGATGGAGGCCAGCGCCCAGAGACCCATGGCTGCGGCCGTCAGGAAGGGAGTGAGTCTGAAGGCTCGCGGCCATGGGCATGACAGTTACTGAGACGTTCCCGATGAGGACTGTCCGGGAACCAGGAGATCAGCTGTCTCCGACAGTTGACACTTCCCTGTAGCAGGCCAGCGGTAAAATGCAGGCGATTTTGGCACTTAACCCCTTAAATGCGTCGATCTATAGCGATTGCCGCATTTAACCCCTGAAACATGTCAGATTTGAAAAATGAGGCTCTGTCAGGAAGGTCAAAAGTGGCTAAAGAGGGAAGGGGTTAAATGGTGCCAATAGAAACAAGAAATCTTCCTGCAAAAAATAAGCCCTCACATCACTCTATTGACGGAAAAATAAAAAATGTATGGCTCTTGAAGGCGGGGAGCGAGGAATGAAAAAGCAAATAATTGCTAAGTCCTGAAAGGGTTTATTCATTTCTAATGAAAAAACACCTGTGGGGTCAAAATGCTCACTACATCCCTTAAAATGCCTTAAGGGGTGTAGTTTTCCAAATGTGGGTCACCACTTGGGGTATTGCAGTACTTGGGAGAAATTGCTTTACAAATGTTGGGGTGCTTTTTCTCCTTTATCCCTTTCAACATTTTAGTGCAAAAAATGGTGATATCCATCTGTAAATGGTTTGCCTGACGCAGGTTCTGTGTCGACGCCCTGGATTAATCAGCCCTCATCAGCTCCAAGGTCTGCTAGAGTGACGCGATCTGTTACCACTCAGGCTTGCAGGCTGAGGAGAGGGAGAACCTATCACAGCCTGGCCTGACGGTTCTAGCTCCCGCCCTTGGTCTATTTATACCCTCACTAGCAGCTTGCTCCTTGCCTGTGATTGTCTGGTTTCCTGGCTCTGCGATTCCTGCTATTCACCCGATTGACCGCTGTTACTTACTTGTCCCTGACTTGCTTGACTATTCTCCCGCTCTGATTTTGCTACTACTTACTCCCCTGCTTTTATTTGGCTCGTTCACCACTGCCTGTTGCTCACGGTGTCTCCGTGGGCAACTGCTCCTACCCCTCCTGTGTGCCCTTGTCTTGTGTTGTCTGTCTTGCACTTACTGAGCGCAGGGACCGTCGCCCAGTTGTACGCCGTCACTTAGGACGGGTCGTGCAAGTAGGCAGGGACTGAGTTGCGGGTAGATTAGGGCTCACCTGTTCGTCTCCCTACCCCGAATCATTACATAATCACAGCCCCATACCTTTTCTGACCCTGGTCCCTGACTCTACTATGGACCCCCTTGAGGCCCTGGCTCAGCAAATGCAGGGTCCCTCCCTACAGGTCCAAGACCTCGCTCAGAGGTTCAACCAGCGTGATGCTACCCAGGTAGTACCCTTCACCCCACCTCTTGAACCCCACCTCAAGTTGCCTGACCGGTTCTCAGGGGACCTTTTTCTCTTTTCGGGAGAGTTGTAGACTCTATTTCCGATTAAGACCCCACTCCTCAGGTTCCGAGAGCCAGCGAGTGGGTATAATTAGTTCCCGGCTCCAGGACGGCCCCCAGGAATGGGCCTTCTCCTTGGCTCCTGACGCCCCTGAACTTTCTTCTGTTGACCTTTTTTTTTCTGCTCTCGGGCTCATCTATGGCGAGACTGACAAGACTGCCTTGGCCGTGAGTCAGCTGGTGACCTTACGTCAGGGTAAGAGACCCGTTGAGGTGTACTGCTCTGACTTTAGGAAGTGGTGTGTAGCTTCCCGGTGGAATGACCCTGCCTTGAGGTGTCAGTTTAGATTGGGTCTTTCGAATGCCCTGGAAGACCTGTTAGTTTGCTATCCCTCCTCAGACTCTCTAGATCAGGCTATGGCTTTAGCGGTACGTCTTGACCGACGTCTCAGGGAACGACGACTTGAACGTTCTGGTGCCTTCACCTTTGGCTCCCCCTATGATGGCTCCAGAGGTTCCGTTGCTTCGTTCTTCCACAGAGACCTCGGATAAACAGATGCAACTCGGGCCTCCGTGTCTCCCCAACAACGTAGAGATTTACGCAGGTCTCTGCTTCTACTGTGGGGATGACAAGCATCAATTGAACTCCTGTCCCAGGCGCAAGAATAAGCAGCCGGAAAACTTCCGCGCCTAAGTAACCATCGTGGAGGTCGCTTGGGCACACAGGTATTTCCCGTAAACATGAAGCCTAATAAAATCTTGCTTCCCTTTCAGGTCTCTTTTGAGGGTAGGTCTGCTACCGGGAGTGCCTTTGTGGATTCAGGGTCTGCTGCTAATATTATGTCTGTGGAATTTGCTAATTTTCTCTCGTTGAGGAGGTAATCACTCTACCTGAGTTTATTCAGGACTTCGCTGATGTCTTTTCTTAAAGGGCCTCCGAAGAGTTACCTCCTCATAGAGAGTATGATTGAACACTCGATTTGGTACCTGGAGCAAGGCTCCCCAAAGGTAGGATATTTAATCTCTCTTGTCCTGAACGTGAAGCCATGAGAGGTTATATCCAGGAAAGCCTGGCCAAGGGTTACATTCGCCCCTCTACTTCTCCGGTAGGTGCTGGCTTCTTCTTCGTGGGGAAGAAGGATGGTGGTCTTAGGCCGAGCATCGATTACCGAAATTTAAATAAGATCACTGTAAGGAACCAATACCCCCTTCCTTTGATTCCTGATCTCTTCAATCAGGTTCAGAGGGCCCAATGGTTCTCTAAGTTCGATCTTCGGGGGGCTTATAACCTTATCCGGATCAGAGAGAGGGATGAGTGGAAGACTGCGTTTAATACACCCGAAGGTCATTTAGAATATCTTGTCATGCCCTTTGAGTTGTGCAATGCTCCCGCGGTCTTCCAGAATTTCATAAATGAGATTTTAAGAGACTATCTGGGGGTATTTCTTGTAGTGTACCTTGATGATATACTTGTGTTTTCCAAGGACTGGTCTTCCCACATTGAGCATGTCAGAAAGGTGCTTCAGGCACTTCGGAAAAACAAACTCTTTGCTAAAACCGAAAAATGTGTGTTTGGGGTGCAGGAGATACCATTTTTGGGTCAAATCCTCACTCCTAACGAATTCCGCATGGACCCTGCCAAGGTTCAGGCTGTAGCAGAATGGGTCCGCCCTGACTCCCTGAAGGCCTTACAGTGTTTCCTGGGGTTTGCTAATTACTACAGGAGATTTATTGCTAACTTCACGGTCATCGCTAAGCCTCCTACAGACCTCACTCGTAAAGGTGCTGATCTCCTCCACTGGCCTCCGGAGGCAGTCCATGCTTTTGAGATCCTTAAGAGGTGCTTTGTCTCTGCCCCAGTGCTGATTCAGCCTAACCAAATGGAGCCATTCATCGTGGAGGTTGACGCCTCCGAGATGGGAGTGGGTGCTGTTTTGTCCCAGGGTACTAGGTCTCTCACCCATCTCCGTCCCTGTACCTACTTCTCCAGGAAGTTCTCCTCCACCGGGAAAAATTATGACGTTGGCAACCGCGAACTCCTAGCGATTAAATGGGCATTTGAAGAGTGGCGCCACTTCCTGGAGGGGGCTAGGCACCAGGTAACGGTCCTTACTCACCACAAGAATCTGGTTTTCCTAGAATCTGCCCGGAGGCTAAACCCGAGACAAGCTCGATGGGCGGTTTTTTACGAGATTCAACTTTGTGGTTACCTATAGGGTTGGGTCAAAAAATATTAAAGCTGATGCTCTGTCGCATAGCTTCATGTCTAGCCCTCCTCCTGAGGAGGACCCCACTTGTATTTTGCCCCCAGGTATAATCATATCCTCCGTGGATTCAGACTTAGTCTCCGAAATTGCGGCTGATCAAGGTTCTGCTCCTGAGGACAAGCTGTTTGTTCCCCTGCAATTCCAGCTAAGGTTGCTCTGGGAGAATCATGACTCCGCACTATCTGGTCATCCAGGCATCCTCGGTACCAAGCACCTCATTTCTAGAACCTATTGGTGGCCTGGGTTGCTTAAAGACGTTAAGGCCTAAGTCGCCGCTTGTGAAATTTGTGCTAGATCTAAGACTCCCAGGTCCCGACCTGCGGGCTTACTATGTTCTTTGCCCATTCCCCAGAGACCTTGGACCCATATCTCCATGGATTTTATCACCGATCTACCTCCATCCCAAGGCAGGTCGGAGCTGTGAGTTGTAGTAGACCGCTTCAGTAAGATGTGCCACTTTGTACCCCTCAAGAAACCACCCAATGCCAAGACGTTAGCTACCTTGTTTGTCAAACACATCCTGCTTCTCAATGGGGTCCCGGTCAATATTGGTTCTGACAGAGGGGTACAATTTGTTTTATCATTTTGGAGAGCTTTCTGTAAGAAGCTGGAAATTGTTCTGTCCTTTTCCTCGGCCTTCCATCCTGAAACTAATGGCCAAACTGAGAGGACTAATCATTCTCTAGAACAATACTTAAGGTGTTTTATCTCAGACTGTCAAAATGATTGGGTCTCCTTCATTCCCCTCACCGAATTTTCCCTTGATAACCGGGTCAGTAACTCGTCGGGGGTCTCCCCCTTCTTCTGTAATTTTGGGTTTATTCCACGGTTCTCCTCCGTTTCACCTGGTGGTTCCAACAATCCCGAGGTAGATGTCGTTCATCGGGAACTGTGCACAGTCTGGGCCCAGGTTCAGAGGAACCTTGAGGCATCCCAGAACATCCAAAAGACTCAGGCAGATAAAAGACGCTCAACTAACCCCTTATTTGTGGTCGGGGATCTGGTGTGGCCGTCTCCTAAAAATTTGCGCCTTAAAGTTCCATCCAAGAAATTTGCTCCCCGGCATATAGGGCCGTACAAAATCATTGAGGTCCTCAACCCTGTCTCCTTCCGGCTGGAGTTACCCCCGTCTTTTCAGATACACAACGTGTTCCATGTCTCCCTCCTGAAAAGCTGCTCCGCGTCCTTGGCATCATCGAGGAAATCTCTGGTCCCTGTTCTTACTCCGGATGGGGTAGAATTCGAGGTAGCCAAGATTGTGGACAGCAGGATGGTCCAAGGCTCCCTCCAGTACCTGGTCCATTGGAGAGGATACGGGCCTGAGGAGAGGACTTGGGTACCCGCCCGGGATGTTCACGCCGGTATATTTCTCAGGAAGTTTCATCTTCGGTTCCCCAACAAGCCAGGCCCACCTAGGAAGGGTCCAGTGGCCCCTCATAAAAGGGGGGGTACTGTAAAGGGTTTGCCTGACGCACGTTCTGTGTCGACGCCCGGGGTTAATCAGCCCTCATCAGCTCCAAGGTCTGCTAGAGTGACGCGATCTGTTACCACTCAGGCTTTCAGGCTGAGGAGAGGAAGAACCTATCACAGCCTGGCCTGACGGTTCTAGCTCCCGCCCTTGGTCTATTTATACCCTCACTTGCAGTTTGCTCCTTGCCTGTGATTGTCTGGTTTCCTGGCTCTGCGATTCCTTCTATTCACCCGATTGACCGCTGTTACTTACTTGACCCTGACTTGCTTGACTATTCTCCCGCTCTGATTTTGCTACTACTTACTCCCCTGGTTTCATTCGGCTCGTTCACCACTGCCTGTTGTTCACGGTGTCTCCGTGGGCAACTGCTCCTACCCCCCCCCTGCTTCTGTGTGCCCTTGTCCTGTGTTGTCTGTCTTGCACTTACTGAGCGTAGGGACCGTCGCCCAGTTGTACGTCGTCACTTAGGACGGGC
Source organism: Rhinoderma darwinii (assembly GCF_050947455.1). Taxonomy (NCBI): domain Eukaryota; kingdom Metazoa; phylum Chordata; class Amphibia; order Anura; family Rhinodermatidae; genus Rhinoderma; species Rhinoderma darwinii. The sequence continues at coordinate 178,380,542 of NC_134689.1, read as the reverse complement.
CGTGCAAGCAGGCAGGGACTGAGTTGTGGGTAGATTAGGGCTCACCTGTCCGTCTTCCTACCCAAAATCATTACACCATCTTCACGGCCTAATTTTAATAAATTCTGCAACAGACCTGTCGAGTCTAAATGCTCACTATACCCCTAGATAGATTCCTTAAGGGGTGTAGTTTCCAAAATGGGGCCACTTTTGGGGTGTTTCCACGGTTTTGGTCCATTCCAGCTAAATTTGAGCTCCAAAAGCCAAATAGCGCTCCTTCACTTCTGAGCCCTACCAGGTCTCCAAACAGCAGTTTATTACCACATATGGGGTATTGCCATGCTAAGAAGAGCTTGCTTTTCAAATATTGAGGTGCTTTTTCTCTTTTATCTATTGTGAAAATTGAAAAATCGGAGCTAAAACTACATTTTATTAGAAAAAATGTTGATATTAATTTTCACGACCTAATTCCACCAAATTCAGCAAAAAAAACTTGTGGGATCAAAATGCTCACTATACCTCTCGATAAATTCCTTGAAAGCTGTAGTTTCCCAAATGGAGTCACTTTTGGGGGGGTTTCCGCTGTTTTTGTCCCTCAGGGGCTTTGCAAATGCCACATGACACCCGAAAACCATTCCAGCTAAATTTGAGCTCCAAAAGCCAAATAGCGCTCCTTCACTTCTGAGCCCTACCGGGTGTCCAAACAGCAGTTTATTACCACATATGGTGCATTGTTGTAATCGGGAGAAATTGCTTTACAAACGCTGGGGTGATTTTTCTCCTTTATTCCTTGTAAAAATTTATAATTTCTACTTTTTTTCAGAAAAAAAGTAGATTTTCATTTTCACAGACTTATTCCAATAAATTTAGCAAAAAACCTGTGAGGTAAAAATGCTAACTATACCCCTACATAAATTTCTTAAGGGGTGTCGTTTTTGGCACCACAACACCTCTTCAAACCTGACATGGTGCCTAAAATATAGTCTAATAAAAAGGAGACCCCAAAATCCAGTAGGTGTTCCTTTGCTTCTGAGGCCTGTGTTTCAGTCCATTAGGGTTACATTTTGGATATTTCTAAAAACTGCAGAATCTGGGCAATGAATATTGAGTTGCATTTCACGGGTACAAACTTTTGTGGTAAAAAAAAAAAAAAATTATTGCAAATGACTTTCGGCAAAAAAATTACATTTGTAAATTTCACCTCTAATTTCCTTTCATTTCTGGGAAACGCGTAAAGGGTTAAGAAACTTTCTAAATGCTATATTGAATAATTTGAGGGGTGCAGTTTTTAAAATGGGGTGATTTATGGGGAGTTTCTAATATATAAGACCCTCAAAGCCACTTCAGAACTGAACTGGTCCATAAAAAAAATTGCTTTTCTAATTTTTTTAGAAAATGTGAGAAAGTGCTGCTAAACTTATAAGCATAACGTAGTAGAAAACTAAAAGGACGTTCAAAAAAATGATGCAAGCAAAGTAGACATATGGTAAATGTTAACTAGTAACTATTTTGTGTGCTATTACCATGTGCCTCACAAACAGATACATTTAAATTTAGAAAAATTATAATTTTTGCAAATTTTCTCTAAATTTTGATGTTTTTCACAAACAAATACTGAATTTATCGACCATATTTTCCGTACAATATGTCACGAGAAAACAAACTCAGAATCGCTTGGATAGGTAAAAGCATTCCAAAGTTATTACCACATAAAGTAACAGGTCAGATTTGAAAAAATCGGTTGTGTCCACAAGGCCAAAACAGGCAGTGTCCTGTAGGGGTTAAGTCAATAGGGTAATTTGAGTGCGGGTTGTACCCATCCATAAGAAATGTCGACCAGATACCCGCAACAATATTCAAAACAAATTTTTGTTGGCAATTTCAAAAAAAAATACAAATAGGCCTTTATCCGAAGGTGGCAAATATGACTGCATTTTCTTTTGTCCATTTGCCAAAATTGGCCGCTGCAAATGAATAGTAAAATGCAAAAATCTTTGTAAGAAAGACTAAACTAAACCCGTTAGTGACTGGCCCATAGTCTTTTTACGTCGGTCACTAACGGGCCTTATTCCGATGCCATAGACTTTTTACGTCGCGGCATCAGAATAAGTAAACAGAGCAGGGAGCTGTCAAATCTCCCTGCTCTCAGCTGCCAGAGGCAGCTGAGGGCTGGGAGCGTCTCTGCTCTGCCGGGTGAGATCGATATCAGTATCGATCTCACCCGTTTAACCCCTCAGATGCGGTGCACAATAGCGTGCACCGCATCTGAGTGGTTTTGGAGAGAGGGAGGGAGCTCCCTCTCATCCCACTGACACCCGGCGATGAGATCGCCGAGTGTCTATGTCTCCCATGGCAACCGGGTCTGCCTGTAATGAATGCCTGCTAGATCATGCCGCAGGCATGAACTAGCAGATGCCTGCCGTTTTAAACGGACAGGCATAATACACTGCAATACAAAAGTATTGCAGTGTATTATAATAGCGATTGGAGGATCGCATAGTGAAGTCCCCTAGTGGGACTAGTAAAAAAGTTTAAAAAAAGTTTAATAAAGTTAATTTAAAAAAAAATAAAAACCCACTTTTTCCCCTTACAAACTGCTTTACTATTAAAAAACCAAAATACAATTAAAAAGTTACACATATTTGGTATCGCCGCGTCAGTAACGACCCCGACTATAAATCTATTACATTACTTAACCCGCACGGTGAGCGTCGTAAAAAATTAAATAAAAAACAATGGAAAAATTGCTGTTTTCTGGGAATCCTGACTTTAAAAACATGTGATTAAAAAGTGATCAAAAAGTCGCATCTACTCCAAAATGGTACCAATAAAAACTACAAGTCTTCCCGCAAAAAAAAAGCCCTCATACAACTGCATCGGCGAAAAAATAAAAACGTTACGGCTCTTCAAATATGGAGGCACAAAAACAAATAATTTTGAAAAAAAAGCGTTTTTACTGTGTAAAAGTAGTAAAACATACAAAAACTATACAAATTTGGTATTGTTGCAATCGTAACAACCCGCTGAATAAACTTATTGTGTTATTTATACTACACGGTAAACGGCGTAGATTTAGGACGAAAAAAGAGTGGCGAAATTTCTGATTTTTTTCTATCCCCCCCCCAAAAAAAGTTAATAAAAGTTAATGAATAAATAATATGTCCCCCAAAATGGTGCTATTAAAAAATACAACTTGTCCCGCAAAAAACAAGACCTTATACAGCTATATTGACGCAAAAATGAAAACGTTATAGCTCTTGGAATGCGACGATTCAAAAACGTAAAAAATAGCCTGGTCATTAAGGTCTAAAATAGGCTGGTCATTAAGGGGTTAAAGTCTATGGACAACTTTGACATGGACAAAAGAATTTGTAGTTTCAGGCTGAAATCTTCATTCTTTCATCGATTTTCTGTCCCCAAGATATTCCATGTGCAACCTTCTCCTAGTTTCAGACTTTTCTCCTGTGGACATGTCTCTCCCAGTAATACATGGTGGATGTGTGGTCTGTAACTCCAGCATGCTGCTGTCTTTACTAGCTCTGATGAATCAGCACTTCATCCCTGAACTGTTTTCCTCTTCTACTGCCCATGAGAGATCTCTCCTCCTTTGTTCTTACAGATACTGATGTTGAGAATTGTGTGATTTCCCCCCTCACACATACTGTAAGTCTGTTGTGGGTACTCTCCTCTCTACTGTCATACACATTGTGTGCAGGGGCGTAACTAGGAAAGACTGGGCCCCATAGCAAACTTTTGACTGGGGCCCCCCCTCTGCTGGGAATCACACAACCCCCCCCCCCTTGTAGATAGTGCCTCCCTATAGATTCCACCACACAGCGCCCCCCTATAGATAGCACCATACACAGCCCCCTGCAGATAACGCCATACAGCCCCCCTGTAGATAACGCCATACAGACCCCCTCTGTAGATAACGCCATACAGCCCCCCCTGTAGATAACGCCATACAGCCCCCCCTGTAGATAACGCCATACAGAACCCCTCTGTAGATAACGCCATATAGCCCCCCCCCCCCCCCCCAAAAAAAACGGCCTATAGTTTGTCCTACAAAAGACATGCATCCCCTATCCACAGGATAGGGGATACATGTGTGATCGCTGGCAGCGATAAGGAGAACGGGGGACCGAAAGTCCCCCGAAGTTCTCCATGACTAACCTCGGACTTCCGGCGTCTGCGCAGTTCAATAAAAATGAAAGGAGCGCTAGTCACGCATGCGCACAAGCGCGACCGGCGCTCCATTCATTTCTACGGAGCTGCCGACACAGACCCCGGAAGTCTGAGGTTTGTCATGGAGAACTTAGGGGGGACTTTTGGTCCCCTGTTCTCCTCATCCCTGCCAGCGATCACACATGTATCCCCTATCCTGTGGATAGGGGATACATGTCTTATGTAGGAACAACCCCTTCAGTGGCGTCGCGCTGTAGCAGCTATAGCGGCTGCTAGCGGAGCCTGCGGCCATGGGAGGGGGCCGTGCCGGCGGGTGGCACGGGCCCCCTCATGCTGCAGGCTCTGTAGAAGTCGCTACGGCTGCTATAGCGGTAGTTACGCCACTGCGTATAGGTTTGTACGGCGGAAAACTACAGCTCCCAGCATGGCCTGAACAATGGTAAGGATATGCTGGGAGATGCGGTTTCACAAAAAAAATCCTATCACCATCATCTCGCTGCAGATCATACAGTGACTACATTACTGATTAGAGGCAGAATAAACATTTACATTAAGTGACTCACCGGTGACGTCTCAGATTGTAGTTCTTTTCTTCTCCCTCCGGTTCAGACATCTATGATGGATTTCTCCCGGCCATGACCCATTTCTGCAGTTTTCCGTTTAGATGTCTTCAGCTTCTCACTTTTAAAACATTTCTGCTCCTATAAACAAAGTTAAAATTCTCAACACATCTAAATATAACTGTCACAAACACACAACATGCCCCCTGTAGATAGTGACCTACATAGAAGCCCCTATAGATAGTGCCCACATATGGACTCCAGAGCTGCAAGGCAATAGTGCTAACCACTGAGCCACCGTGCTGCCCTACATATAGCTTCCCCTATAGTTAGTGCTCCACGTATAGCCCACCTCTGTATATAGTGTCTCACATATAGCTCCCCCTGTATATAGTGTCCCACATATAGCCCACCCCTGTAGACTGTGCACTACATATAGCCACCCTGTTGCTAGTGCCCCACAGGTAACCCACCCCTGTATATAGTGTTCCACATATAGACCCCCCTGTATATAGTGCCCCACAGGTAACCCACCCCTGTATATAGTGTCCCACATATAGACCCCCCTGTATATAGTGGCCCACATATAGACCCCCCTGTATATAGTGGCCCACATATAGACCCCCACCTGTATATAGTGGCCCACATATAGAGCCCCCTGTATATAATGGCCCACATATAGAGCCCCCTGTATATAGTGGCCCCCACCCCCACATATAGACCCCCCTGTATATAATGGCCCACATATAGAGCCCCCTGTATATAATGGCCCACACAACCACATATAGACCCCCCTGTAGCTACTGCCCCACATATAGACCCCCCTGTAGCTACTGCCCCACATATAGACCCCCCCTGTAGCTACTGCCCCACATATAGACCCCCCTGTAGCTACTGCCCCACATATAGACCCCCTATATATAATAGCCCACATAAAGATGACCCCCCCCCCACTATAGATAATGCCATTCACATTTTTATGAGGGGAAAAAAAAAAACTTGACATACTCACATTCTCCGGTTCCCACGCTGTTCACTGGCGATGCAGACATGCTCTCTTCTGAGCATGTCTGCAGGAGCTGAACGAGCGTCCTCCAATGACGCCGATTGGCGGGGCAGAATGACTTGCCCCGCCAATCAGCACCTTCCAAGCATGGAAGCGGCGCGATGATGTCATCGCGCCGCTAGCCAATCAGTGTCATTGTAAGGCACTGGATGGTCAGGCACGGAACATGCCCGGCCATTCAGTGCTAATACATGTATTTGGCTGCCGCTAGCACTGGGGCCCCCTCCGGTGCTAGCGACACCTACAGGCATGAGAGGGCCTGTGTAAGGCTCGGCGTCGCGGGCCCCACAGTAGCGGCGCTACCGCTGTAGTAGCCATAACGGCTGCTAGCGGCGCCACCGGGCCCCCTCAAGCCCCGGGCCCCGTAGCAGCCGCCACTGCTGCTACCGCGGTAGTTACGCCACTGATTGTGTGTAACCTCTCCCTTCTCCCCCAGCAAACTGCCTTGTGTGTGCTTCTCCCTATCTACACTCTGATACAGATCAGCTTGTATGATCTGCCCTCCCTGAACTTTTTTACCCCCTCCACACACTAATCTGCCATGTACAACCTCTTCCCTGCTGCTATCTCTAGGGCTGGGTTCACACCTGCATTGTCAATTCCATTGTTCTGCTCCTTCATAGGAGTAGAAAGACTAAATTGATAGAGTGATGGATCTGTCAAACAACAGACACCAATTGCGCCCGATGGACCCCATTAACTTAGTTTTGACTGGAAGTACAGGGCTGCATGCTGCGCTATTCTTCCCGTCAAATATGACGAAACCTGCGACGTTGCCTCACAACAATTTAGGTTTGAAGGAGGTCAAATACCTTCTGAGCACTAAAGGAATTCATTTTCACTAACACAATGAACGTGTTATTTTTATTACAATTTATTTGAACACAAAAAAAAATTCTATTTAATGGCACTTTTTTCATCAAATAAAGGGGATCACTATGGGCACAGTTTGTGCACCGACCTGTGCTAATCTTTTTTTAGCGTGGTGAACACGTTTTTTTCTGAACATTTTTTTCATTAACACCAGTCACATTTTGTTTGGGGTCGTTATATAGATGTTTCGATGTATACATGATTTCATCCTCTGGGATGGTGATAGACATTTATTTGAAGACTTCATCACTGTACTTAACAATAACCAGATTAGCATGCATTTACTCATGAAATTCAGTGAATGAAATTAATTTCCTCAATTTAAAAATCGTGTGGGATCCTGCTGGCCGTGTCTTGGCTGATATTTATCGAACCCTCATGGCAACTGACAGGTTTTTAGATTGGAATATCTGGCACCCTTAACCCCTAAAAAGATAAATTCCTATTGATCAGTATCTAAGGGTCAAGAGCAATTGTTCTATTGATATCTCATTTGACATGGAATGCGATAATCCCAAACTTGTAGGCATTTAAAGAATACCACAAAAATAGCCTTTTACTGGTTGCCGACGCAGGACGAGAATACTCGTCCTGAGCGGCTGGTGCTTGCTGCATTTATGCCCTAAAAACTGCCTGTGTAGAATCAGTACACAGGCTAATATAATGGCAGATATATGCCAGTACATTACAGTTAAAAAAATTAAAATAAAAAAATCACTCTATAAGATTTAAAAAAAAAAGTCAAATTAATTAAAAAAAGTGAAATTAAAAAAATGTGAAAAAAAATACACAGAAATATAAATTTTTTACAATTAATAAACGTTTTAAAATATAAGTCCCTAAACATGAAATAATAAGACATATTTGTTACCGCCATGACCGTAACAACCTGTACAACAAATGTATAACGTTATTTATGAGGGTAGGTGTATGTAAATTACTAAATAAAACTGCAGCGGAACTGCTTTTTTCTACATTTTCGTTAAAATAAAAATGTATATAAATTAAATTACACCCACATAAAGTACAACTCGTCCCGCAAAAAAACAAAATCTCATACAACTACGTCGTACAAAAAAATGAAAAAAACATATGGGCTACAAAGAGGGAAATATAAAAAAATGGTTCCGTCCTTAAGGCCAAAATTGGCTGTGTTCTTAAGGGGTTAAAAGAGCTGCTAATACTGATCGAAAAATACCTCCTAAGTACAAGAAAAAAGAAGGGATGAGAAGTTTATTAGATCTATCAGAACCTTTGCTCGCTATTAACCTGAAATGAACACACTAAGGCCGGATTCACACGAGCGTTGCGTTTTTGCGCACGCAAACAACACGGCGTTTTGCCTGCGCAAACACCATTTGACAGCTGCGTGTGTCATCCGTGTCTGATGCGCGGCTGCGTGATTTTCGCGCAGCCGCCATCATAGAGATGAGGCTTGTCGACGCCCGTCACTGTCCAAGGTGCTGAAAGAGCTAAATCTTTCAGCACTCTCGACAGTGAATGCCGAACACAACAGCGAAAAACCTGTCAAAAAAAAGATAAAGTTCCTACTTACCGAGAACTTCCCGGCCGTTGCCTTGGTGACGCGCCTCTCTTGACATCGGGCCCCACCTCCCTGGATGACGCGGCAGTCCAAGTGACCGCTGCAGCCTGTGATTGGCTGCAGCCTGTGCTTGGCCTGTGATTGGCTGGAGCTGTCACTTGAACTGAAGTGTCATCCCGGGAGGTCGGACTGCAGGAAGGAGACAGGAGTAATCAGTAAGTTAGAACTTCGGTTTTTTTTACAGGTTCATGTATTTTGGGATCGCAAGTCACTGTCCATGGTGCTGAAACAGTTTAACTCTTTCAGCACCATGCACAGTGAATGTCTCCCGGCGTCGCGGACCGGGAATTTTTTTGCCGGGTTCGGCCAAAACGAGTTTGGCCGAACCCGGTGAACTTAGCTTCGGTTGTCGGAGTTCGCTAATCGCAAAGACACTCCGTTTAGATGTTCGGAAACAGAAAAGCACGTGGGCTTTTCTGTTTACATTCATCCTTTTGACAGCTGTTGCGCAAACACGCAGTTCGCACGGAAGTGCTTCTGTGCGACATGCGTGGTTTTCACGCACCCATTGACTTCAATGGGTGCGTGATGCGTTGAAAACGCTGAATCAACGGACATGTCGTGAGTTTTTTGCAACGGAGCAACGCTGCGCAAAAAACGCTGCCATGTCTGCACGGCCCCATTGACAAATATAGCTACGGGCAACGCACGTGAAAATCACGCGCGTTGCACGCGCGTAGTTTACGTTCGTCTGAATAAGCCCTAAAGAGGTACTGGCCCATATTGAAAGCAGATCCTGACCTCAAGAATGTTTTAACTATTCCAAGTATCACCTACAGGAGGGGCCAGAATATTAAAGATATTTTGGTCCTTAGTCACCTGTCCAGTAAACGTATGATTGAAAATACATGGCTAAAATCAGATCTGAAGAATTCACATCCTTGTGGCAGATATACAATTTGCCGTTACATGCCTGCCATCAAAACTTTTAACCCAGTGGCGTAACTATAGGGGTCGCAGCGGTCGCAATTGCGACCGAGCTCCCGAAGCCAGGTGGGCCCGCGGCCCCCCGCAGCACATCAATGAAAAGTTACTATAGTAACTGGGGCCTATGTAAAAAACTACACGGGCACCTGTTACAATAGTAGCTGACAGTACTTACCCCCCTCTTCCCGAAGGGCAGTGGAGGTTCTGACGTCACAGCGTTGTGCGCAGCGCATGACGTCATGATGCTAGGGTAAGTTTAATATAACTGTCTGATGAAGCTGATGGGTCAGGGTCCCACTCCCGGGACCCCTGCCAATCAGCTGTTTTGAAGGGGATGCAGCGCTCGTACGGACGTGTCAGCGATTCACAGTGTAAGCAAATAAGGGAAATGAAGGGGAAGCAGCACTCGTACGAGCACCCCCTTCAAAACAGCTTATTGGCGGGGGTCGCGGGAGTCGGACCCCAATCCATCAGCTATTGATGGCCTATCCTGAGGATAAGCCACCAATGTTTAGGTACTGGACAACCCCTTTTAAGCCTACCATGTGTTAGGCTTAGATACAGGGCCCCAGTAGACAGTAATCTTATACTGTATAAGATTACTTTCTGCTGGACCCTGTATGTAAGCCTACCTTAGGCTTAGATACAGGGTCCAACAAACGGTATCACACATGCACATTGGCCCTGTATCTAAGGCCCTGTTCACATCAGCGTTGCCCTTCTGTTGAGGGATTCCGCCGGGTTAACCCCTCAGTGGAAATGCAAACGGAAACCTTAGCTTCCGTTTACATCACCATTGATCTCAATGGCGACGGAAACTTTGCTAATGGTTTCCGTTTGTCACAGTTGTGATTGGGTTCCGTTGTTTTGGCAGAATCAATAGCACAGGGACCAGTTCAGTTCAGAAGTGGCTTTGAGAGGCCCATACAATACAAACCCCCATAAATCACACCATTTTAAAAACTGCACCCCTCAAGGTATTCAAAACAGCATGTTTTAAGTTTCTTAACTCTTTAGGCGTTTCACAAGAATTAAGCAAAGCAGAGGTGAAATGTACAAATATTATATTTTTTTGCAGAAATTCATTATACATTTTTTTTTTCTGCAACACAGAAGGTTTTACCAGAGAAACGCAACTCAATATTTATTGCCCAGATTCTGCAGTTTTTAGAAATATCCCACATGTTGCCCTTGTGTGCTAGGTCTTGTGATGCCACGACAAAGGAAACAACCCCAAAAAGACCCCATTTTGAAAACTGCACCCCCACAAGGAATTCATCTAGGGTGTAGTGCACATTTTGACCACACAGGTGTTTCATAGATTTTCTTAGAATTTGGACGTGAAAATAAAAAAATTTACATTTTTCCAGTAAAATGTCGTTTTAGCTAAAAAAAAACAATTTCCACAAGGAATAAAAAAGAAAAAGCCCCCCAACATTTGTAAAGAATTTCTTCAGAGTATGTACACACCCCATATGTGGTCATAAACTGTGGTTTGGGCACACGGCAGTGCTCAGAAGAGAAGAAGTGCCATTTGGCTTATGGAGCACAGATTTTGATGGATTGGTTTCTTGGCACCATGTCGCTTTTGCAAAGCCCCTGTGGGACCAAAACAGTTAAAACTCACCAAAAGTGACTCCATTTGGGAAACTACACGCCTCAAGGAAATCATCTAGGGGTGTAGTGAGCATTTTGACCCCACAGGTGTTTCATAGATTTCATTAGAGTTTGGACGTGAAAGTTAACTTTTTTACATTTTTCTAATACGATGTCGTTTTAGTTAAAAAAACAAATCAATTTCCACAAGGAATAAAGAAGAAAAAGACCCCCAACATTTGTAAAGCAACTTCTCCAGAGTATGTAAATACCCTATATGTGGTCATAAACTGATGCTTGGGCACAAAGTAGGGCTCAGAATTGAAGGATTTTGCAGTATTGTTTTCTGAGCGCTATATCGCATTTGCAAAGCCCCTGTGGGACCCAAACAGTGGAAAGCCCCCAGAATGACACCATTTTGGAAACTACACCCCTCAAGGTATTCACCTAGGGGTGTAGTGAGAATGTTAATCCTGCACGTGTTTTACAGGAATTAGTGTACACTCGATGTTGCAGAGTGAAAATGGTAATTTTCCACAGATATGCCAATATATGGTGCCCAGTTTGGGCCACCATGAAAAGACAGCTCTCTAATAATTATGCTGTGTGGCCCTAATCATTTGCCTGGACGATCGACAGGGCTCAGGAGTGAAAGAGTACCATGCGAAATTGAGGCCTAATTTGGTGACTTACGAAGTATTGGATCTGATGTGAAATAATAAAAGAAACCCCTGAGAAATGACCCCATGTTGGAAACGCAAGGCATTTATTAAGGGGTGCATTGAGAATTTTCACCCCACAGGTCTTTTCCATAAATTAATGTGCTGCGGATGGTGCAAAGCAAACATTTTAATTTTTCCCTAGACATGCCATTTCAGTTGCAAATATGTTGTGCCCAGCTTATGCCACTGAAGACACACACCCCAAAAATTGTTAAAAGGTTTCTTTCTGGTTTTGCGATGCCATATATGTGGAAGTAAACTGCTGTTTGGGCACACTCTAGGGTTCAGAAGGGAGGGATCGCCATTTGGCTTTTGGAGTGTGGATTTTGCTTTGTAGTAGTTTTGTTTGGAAGTTTATAAAGAGGGCATATGTAAGCTGGGCAGAGTACATCAGGAGCAGTCAGGTGGTATAATAACGGGGTAAAAAAAAGCAATAAAATAATCCATAGATATTTGTTATGCTGTGAAGCAATCCTTTCTGCACAGGCCAGTGTCGGACTGATAAATGGTGTCCTTTCTTATCCCCCTTTTGGTACACAAACTACACCTTTGCAGTTTTGGGAATTTTGCTGGGAATCTGTTGTCCTTGTATAATACGGGCACCCTCGCTTCCAGCAGATATGTTTGAGTCCTCCCATCCTGGTTCCCTAATTTTAGGGCCTTGATAAGTCGCCGCTTGAAACAGAAGAAATATTCCCCTCGGGCCTGCACAACTGCATATTTTTCTTTCCTGAACGGGGGCCTTAACTTACTTTATTTTTTCATAGACTTAGTGGTATGAGGGCTGTTTTTTTGCGGGACGAGCTGTAGTTTTTATTGGTTCTATTTTGGGATACATGCGACTTTTTAAACACTTTTTATCCTTTTTTTTTTTGGGAGGCAAGGTCACCATGCGTTATAAATTACATGTTAACTTTATTCTGCGGGTCAGTATGACTCCGGCGATACCAAATTTTTAGCACTTTATGTTTTACTTTTGTAAAACGAATGTATTCGCCATGTTGTAAAACCCATAACATTTTCATTTTTTCATTGACGAAGCTGTATGAGGGCTTGCTTTTTGTGAGACGAGTTATAGTTTTTATAGGTACCATTTTTGGATACATGCGACTTTTTGATCACTTTTTATTTACATTTTTGGAAGACGAAGTGACCAAACAACAGCAATTCTGGCAATGTTTTTTAGATTGTTTTTTTACGGCGCTCACTGCGCGGAATAAAAAGCACAATATTTTTACATTTCATGTTGTTACGGAAGTGGCGATACCAAATATGTATGGTTTATTTTATTTTTTTCAATAATAAATGACTTGATAAGGGAAAAAGGGCCATTGTGTTTTATTTTATTACTTAAAACTTTTATTTTTACTTTTTTTACACTTTTTTTTTTAGTCCCACTAGGGCACTTGAAGGTCCAACTGTTTGATTGCTGTTCTAATACATTGCACTAAGGCTGGATTCACACGGGCGTGTTCGGTCCGTGATATACAGTCTGTATGTCAGCCGCATTTCCTAGACCGAACACACTGCAGGGAGCCGCACTCGTGGCATCATAGCTATCTAGGATGCAAGGTGTCCCTGCCTCTCCGCGGAACTACTGTCCGTACTGTAATCATGTTATCAGTATGGGGACAGTTTTCCCTCAGCGAGGCAGTGACACCTAGCGTGTGTTCGGTCTGGGAAATGTGGCCGACATACGGACCGTATATCACAGACCGAACACGCTCGTGTGAATCTGGCCTAACTATGTAGTGCAATGTATTAGAACTATCAGTCGTTCACCGTTCACCTAATCGGCTTCTGTACTTGCAACCTCCTGTTGCCATAGTAGCAGTCGGTAGCCCTGCCATGCGATCTGCTACAAACCAGTAAGATGCATCGATCGCCTTCGATCGCTGCATCTAAGGGGTTAATGGCAGGGATCGGAGCTAGCTAGCTGTAACATACAGCGGACACCCACCGCTGATGAAGCCGACTCAGCTTCTGAACCGGAAGCTGTGCCGGCGCCATCTTGCCGTCGGTACCGGAAGCCATTTAAGCCCCGCCTCTGAGCAGGGCATAGGAGGCCATTTAAGCCCCGCCTCTGAGCTGGCAGATCGGGAGGCCGGTATTAGGCCTCCGGTTGCCATTGAAGCCACCGGCAACTCAGCGATCACATTTCAGGGTGCCGGTGGCTAAAAACCCCACAGATGCTGCGGTCTCTATTGCGCACAGCATCTGAGGGGTTAATCATCTGGATCGGAGGCTAGCTCCGGTCCTAGCCGTTACAGCAGGGTGACAGTGTGAGACAGTTTGTTAACTGTCACAGTACAGGAGTTATTTATGTGGCACAATTTTCTTGCCCAAAGCAGTATGTTGGAAAGACTATATGTAACGCCAGCGAAAGGCTATTAGTAACTATATACGTTTGGTATCACTGTAATCGTATCGACCCACAGAATAAAGTAAACATGTTGTTTATACTGCACGGTGAACACTGTAAAAAAGAAGAAATGAAACACTGCTAGAATTGCTGTTTTTTGGTTTCCTCGTCTTCCAAAATATTTCATAAATAATGATAAAAATCAAAATCTCATGTAGCCAAAAATGGAACCCAAAAAAAACTTACAGCCCATTCCACAAAAAATCCGGAAAATAAAACGTTCTAACTCTCAGAACGCAATGAAGCAAAATGATGCTAAATGACGGCCCAGACAAATTTTTTTAGGTCCAGTAGTTTTTCACTAAAAACCCCACATCATCATTTCCTAGACCCCACAGGTGGACTGTAGGTGCAGCGCAGATGAGGAAATTTTAGGGCCTTGTGCTGCTTATAGGGCTAGTGAAAAAGTCAAAGATTAGGCAATACTGGAGCGCAGATATTTTGTATAATACCCTAAAAACCCGGCCGGTGCATAAAGGATTGCTTCAAAGTGTACCACACCAATCCATGGACTATTAATTTTATTATTCATTCACCCCATTATTACATCATCCTATTATGCCTTGATGCACTCCGCCCAGCTTACATATACCCTGATGCACTCCGCACAGTTTATATATACCCTGATTTACTCCATACAGGTTACATTAAGGATATGTGCACATGTAAACTTCATTTACGTCTGAAATTACGGAGCTGTTTTCAGGAGAAAACAGCTCCGTAAATTCAGACGTAATTGCTCGTTCTCGCATTTTGCGAGGCGTCATTGACGGCCGTAATTTAGAGCTGTTCTTCATTGAATTCAATGAAAAACGGCTCAATTTACATCCAAAGAAGTGTCCTGCACTTCTTTGACGAGGCAGTCATTTTACGCGTCGTCGTTTGACAGCTGTCAAACGACGACGCATAAATTACAGGTCGTCGGCACAGTACGTCGGCAAACCCATTCAAATGAATGGGCAGATGTTTGGCGACGTATTGGAGCCATATTTTCAGGCGTAAATCGAGGCATGATACGCCTCGTTTACGCCTGAAAATAGGTCGTGTGAACCCAGCCTTAGGGCGGATTTACACGAACGTGTAATACGTCCGTGCAACGCGCGTGCTTTTCACGTGCATCGCACGGACCTATGCTAGTCTATGGGGCAGTGCAGACTGACAGTGATTTTTGCGCAGCGTGGGTCCGCTGCGTAAAACTCATGACAGGTCCTATATTTCTACGTTTTTCGCGCATCACGCACCCATTGAAGTCAACGGGTGCGTGAAAATCACGCGCACCACACGGAAGCACCTCCGTGGGACGCGCGTGATTCGCGCAACAGCAGTCAAAAGTATGTTTGGAAACAGAAAAGCACCACGTGCTTTTCTGTTTACAAACATCCAAATAGAGAGTCATAATGATGGCGGCTGCGCGAAAATCACGCAGCCGCAAATCCTATGTGATGACACACAGAGCTGTTAAGAGCCTTTTGCACACGCAAAATGCCGCGTTTTTTGCGTGCGTAATACGCACACGCTCGTGTGAATCCGGCCTTACCCTGATGTACTCCGCACAGCTTACATATACCATAATGTACTCCACACACCTTACATATACCCTGATGTACTCCGCCCACCTTATATATACCCTGATGTACTCTGCCAAGCTTACATATACCTTGATGCACCCCGCCCAGCTTACATGTACCCTGATGTACTCCGCACAGCTTACATATACCCTGATGTACTCCGTACAGCTTACATATACCTTGATGTACTCTGCCCAGCTTATATATACCTTTGAAGTACTCCGCCCAGCCTACATATACCCTGATGTACTCCGAGCAGCTTACATATACCCTGATAAACTGAAATACCAGTAAAACCCCAAACAAAACTACTACCAAGAAAAATCTATGCTCCAAAAGGCAAATGGCGGTCCTTCTGAGCCTGACAGTGTGCCCAAACAGCAGTTTATGACCACATATGGGGTAATACTGTATTCTGGAGAACCTGCTTAAAAATTTATGGGGTGTGTGTCTCCGGTGGCACAAGCCAGGCACAACATATTGGTCACTGAAATGGCATATCAGTGGAAATATTGACATTTTAAATCTGCAACATCCACTGTGCACTAATTTCTGCAAAACACTTGCAGGGTCAAAATGCACGATGAATTTCTTCAGGGATCTAGCTTCCAAAATGGGGTAATTTTTCGGGGCTTTCCAATGTACTGGTACCATAGCTAAATGCAACATGGTGTCAGAAAACAAATTTTGTAAAATATCCACTCCAAAAACCAAATTGCACTCATTCCCTTTAGAGCCTTGATGTGTGTGCAAATAGCAGTTTATGACCACATGTGGGGTATTGCCTTAGTCGTGAGAAATTGCTTTACAAATGTTGGGCGACTTTTTCTCCTTTATCCCTTGTAAAAATGAAAAAATTCAACTTTTTAGTGGAAAAAATGTTGATATTTATTTTTACGGCCTAATTCCAATAAATTCTGGAAAAAGACCTGTGGGGTCTAAATGCTCACTATACCCCTAGATTTAATCCTTAAGGTGAGTAGTTTCCCAAATGTGGTCACTTTTTGGGGGCTCCTACTGTTTTGACCCCGCAGGGGATTTTGAAATACGATATGGCACCCGAAAACCATTCCAGCTAAATTTGAGCTCCAAATGGCACTCCTTCCCTTCTGAGCCCTGCAGTGTGTCCAAACAGCAGTTTATGACCACTTATGGGGTATTGCTGTAATTGGGAGAAATTGCTTTTCAAATGTTGGGGTGCTTTTTCTCCTTTATTCCTTGTACAAATTGAAAATGTTCACTTTTTTTCACTGTTTTGGTCCCTCAGGTGCTCTGCAAATGCGACATGGCCACCGCAAACCACTCCAGCAAAATTTGAGCTCCAAAAGCCAAATGGAGCTCCTTCCCTTCTAAACCCTGCTGTGGGTCCAAACGGCAGTTTATTGCCACATATGGGGTATTGCTGTGCTCAGAAGAGGTTGCTTTACAAATTTTGGGGTACATCTCCTTTGTTTGTTGTGAAAATGGAAAAATTTAAGCAAAATCTACATTGAAAAAAAATGTCGCTTTTCATTTTCACAGCCTAATTTCACTTCAGTCAGCAAAAAACCTGTGGGATCAAAATGCTTACTATACCCCTCGATAAATTCCTTGAGGGGTGTAGTATCCTATATGGTCACTTTCAGTGGGTTTTCCACTGTTTTTGTCCCACAGGGGCTTTGCAAATGCGACATGGCACCTGGAAACCATTGCAGCAAAACTTGAGCTCCAAAAGCCAAATGGCGCTCCTTCCATTCTGAGCTCTGCCATGTGTCCAAACAACAGTTTATTACCACATATGGGGTATTGCCGTAATCGGGAGAAATTGCTTTTAAAATGTTGGGGTGTTTTTTTTGGTTGACGACCAATCAACCTTGCTGCATTTTGTTGAATCTGAGCAGAAAGTATATCCCTGAACACTTCAGAATTCATCCGGCCACTTCTGTCTTCAGTCATCATCAAGAAACACTAGTGACCCAGTGCCCATGCCATCACACTGCCTCCATCATGTTTTACAGAGGATGTGGTGTGCTTTGTATCATGAGCCGTTCCAAGCCTTCTCCTTACTTTCTTCCTCTCGTCATTCTGGTACAGGTTGATCTTAGTTTCATCTGTCCAAAGAATGCAGTTTCAGAACTGGGCGGCTTCTTTACATGTTTGGCAAAGTCTAATCTGACCTTTCTATTTTTGAGGCTGATTAATGGTTTGCACCTTGTGGTGAACCCTCTGTATTTGCTCTCATGAAGTCTTCTCTTTATGGTAGACTTAGATACTGATACACCTACTTTCAGGAGAGTATTCTTTACTTGGGTAGATGTTGTGAAGGGGTTTTTCTTCACCATGGAAAGGATTCTGCGATCAGCCAGCACTGTTGTCTTCCGTGGACGTTCGGGCCTTTTGGAGTTCACGAGATCACCAGTGCGATCTTTTTTTTCAAGAATGTACCAAACTGTTGATTTGGCCACTCCTAACATTTGTGCTATCTCTCTGATGGATTTCTTCATTTTTTTCATTGCATTGAGAGCTCCTTTGACCTCATGTTGTGGGTTCACAGCAACAGCTTCCAAATGCACACCTGGAATCAACTCCAGACCTTTTACCTGCTTAACTGATGATGGATTAATGAGGGAATAGCCCATGCAGCCCATTAAATAGCTTTTGAGATAATTCTCCAATTATCTTTGGTCTCTTGAAAAAGAGGGAGCTACATATTAAAGAGCTGTAAGTCCTAAACCCTTCCTAAAATTAGGATGTGAATACCCTCAAATTAAAGCTGAGAGTCTGCACCTTAAGCCCATATTGATTATATAACTGTATATTCAATAGGTTTTGGTAAACAGCTAAAATACCAAAACTTGTGTCACTGTCCAAATAATTCTGGACCTAACTGTATATTCTAATAAAAAGAAGGTCCTCTAAGTGCTCCATTGCTTCTGAGGCCTGTGTTTCAGTCAATTAGTACACTATGGTCACATGTGGGATATTTCTAAAAACTGCAGAATCTGGGCAATAAATATTGATTTACATTTCTCTGGTAAAACCAGAAATTTTTAAATTTCACCCCTACTTTGCTTTAATTCTTGTGAAACGCCTAAAGAGTTAACAAACTTTCTTAATGGTGTCTTGAATACTTTGAGGGGTGCCGTTTTTAAAATGGGGTGATTTATGGGGGTTTCCAATATATAAGGTCCTCAAAACTACTTCACAACGGAACTGGTCACTGACAAAATAGCCTTTTGACATTTTCTTGAATATGTGACAAATTGCTGTTTACGTTCTAAGCCTTGTAACGTCCTAGGAAAAGAAAAGAACGTTCAAAAAATGATGCCAACATAAAGTACACTTAAGGGAATGTTAACTAGTAACTATTTTGTGTGGTATTACGATATGTTTTACAAGCAGGTAAATTTAGAAAGGCGCTAATTTTTGCAAATGTTCTCTACATTTTGGTGTCACAAATAAATATTGAATTTATCGACCACATTTTTTCTCTAACATAAAAGTACAATATGTCATGAGAAAACAATCTCAGAATCGTTTGGATAGGTAAAGGCATTCCAAAGATTTTACCACATAAAGTGACACGTCAGATTTTAATTTTTTTCTTTCAGATTTAGTTTTTTCACTGTTGCATTCTAAGAGTTGTAACTTTTTTTATTCCATCGACAAAGCTGTATAAGGGCTTGTTTTTTGTGAGACGACTTGTATTTTTCAATTGCACCATTATTAGGTGCATATAATATCTTGATTAACTTTTATTAACTTTAATTTTAGGAAACAATTGAAAATAAACAGCTATTCCAGCATTGTTTTTCACGTTATAAATTTACGCCGTTATTCTATGGGTCGTCACGATTACGAGAATACCAAATATGTAAAGGTTATATGTTTTCCTACGTTTGCAAAATAAAAACGCTTTTAAAAGAAAAAAAATTACTTGTTTTTCGCTGGATTCCAAGAGCCGTACTTTTTTTTTTTCCGTCGATGTAATCATATGTGGGCTTGTTTTTTGCGAGCAAGGGGTAGTTTTCATTGGTAGTATTTTGGGGTACATGGGACTTATTGATTAACCTTTATTTTATGGTGGGAATGTGAGAAAAAAAAAAATTTTGCGATTGTCTTTTGCATTTTTTTTTTCAGACCCCCCGCTTTTTAATTAATGTGTTAATTTTATTGTTTGAGTCGTAAAGATCGCGGTGATACCATATATATGTATGTGTTTTGTTACACTTTTACTAAATAAAATCACTTTTTAGGCAAAAAAAGTGGTTTTATTTTTACTGTAATCTTTTTATTTATTTTTTTCATAAACTTTATTTAACGGTTTTACTTTTTTTTTTTGTCCTACTAGGTGACTTCACCATGCGATCTGCTGATCACTTAAATAATGCTTTGGTATACTTAGTAGGCCTAATAGGCCGTTGCTGAAGGCAGACCTGGGGGCCTTTGTTAGCCCCCCGGCTGCCATGAAAACCAGACGGTGCCCCACAATTTCTTTGCGGGGGCGCCGATGGGGTGACAGAGGGAGCTCCCTCCCTCTGTTAAATACATTAGATGCTGCTGTCGCTATTGACAGCACCATCTAATGGGTTTATCTGCTGGAATCAGATTTCGGCAGTTGTGGCAGGAGCCAGGCTGTGTATAACAGCCGTGCTCCTGCCGCTGATCATGTGGGTACACATGCAGTACCCACTCGATCAGAGCGACGGATATATCTGTCGCTATGCAGGAACTAACTCCTGCTTGCGACGGATATATCCGTCGCTCTTCAAACACATTAGATGCTGCTGTCGCTATTGACAGCGGCATCTAATGGGTTAAACTGTAGGAATCGGAGCGCGCTTCGATTCCAGCAGTTGAGGCAGGAGCCAGGCTATGTATAACAGCCGTGCTCCTGCCGCTAATCGCATATGTACACTGGCAGTGCCCACCCAATCAGATATATCCGTCGCTGGTCGTTAAGGGGTTAACTCTATCCACATCAGTCCCTCTCTCCTTCCCTCGCCCATGTACAGCTCCCATGCACTACTCACTTTCCTGAATCACTTTAACCCATTTCATCCCACTGTTCAACACAAAAGTCACTCTAAGGGTATGTTCACACGCTAGCTGTAATTTACGGCTGAAATGACAGCCTGTTTTCAGAAGAAAACAGCTGCGTCGTTTCAGCCGTAAAAGCAGCTCCTCGTAATATACGAGGCGTCTGTGACGCTCGTATATCTTGAGCTGCTCTTCATTGAGTTCAATGAAGAACAGCTCAAATTACGTTGCAAAGAAGTGCCCTGCCCTGCCCTGTGCCCTGCCGAGGCAGACAATTTGACAAGCTGTCAAACGACGACGGGTAAATTACAGGTCGTCTGCACAGTACGTCGGCAAACCCATTCAAATGAATGGGCAGATGTTTGCCGACGTATTGTAGCCCTATTTTCAGCCGTAAAACGAGGCATAATACGCCTCGTTTACGCCTGAAAATAGGTCGTGTGAACCCAGCCTTATAAATCACTAAACTATTTGCAGACTCCCTCTATTCTCTTGCTATTAGCTGCAGGGGACATCTCTCCCAATCCTGGTCCTACCTTTTCTTCTGCCAGGCTCAACCACTTACCTGCCACACATAGAAACCCTGCAAAGCTATTTAAGATTCCTTGTATGCCTTCTCCTGTCTCTTAACTGTGCACGCTGGAATTCTCAGTCCGTGTGCAACAAACTCACCTTTATTCACGACTTATTCCTTTCTAACTCTCTCAACCTCCTGGCTATTACAGGAACATGGCTACACCTGTCTGACACTGCTTCCCCTGCTGCTCTATCTTATGGTGGTCTCCAGTTCTCTCATGCCCCCAGACCTGAGAACAGGCAGGGTGGAGGAGTAGGTATACTTCTATCCCCACACTGCACTTTCCAGGTCATTCCCCCTGTCCCCTCACTCACATTTCCCCCTTTTGAAGTCCACACCCTCAAACTCTTTCGCCCATTCTCCCTCCGAGTGGCAGTTGTCTACCGCCAATTCCTGGATCATTTTGCTGCCTGGCTTCCACAATCCCTATAATCTGAAACACCCACTCTCATCATGGGTGACTTTAACATCCCCATTGATAACCCAATCTCCTCATCTGCCTCCCAGTTACTATCTTTAACCTCCTCCCTAGGTCTGTCACAACTTACGAACTCTCCTACACATGAAGAAGGGCATTCACTTGACCTGATCTTCTTCCGTCTCTACTCAGTTTCTGACTTTATTAACTCTCCTCTCCCGCTCTCTGACCACAACCTTCTCTCCTTTACTATAAAATATTCTCTGCCTCTACAGGACATGCCTACCCATCAGACCTACAGAAATCTACATGTCATTAACACTCAGAAACTCATAGACAGTCTACATTGGCCCCTATCTCTTCCCTCTCCTGTCCCAATTTGGCCGCCAAACATTACAATAACACTTAATGCTTTGGATGAAGCAGCCCCACCTACACTCCGAACCACCCGGCAAAGACGTCCACAACCCTGGCACAGGACTCAATCCCGCTTTCTTCAGCGGTGCTTGAGATGTGCCGAACGTCTGTGGAGAAAAATCGCACTTGTCAGCTGAAATCCTCCATTACAAATTTATGCTGAGAACTTACAACTCTGCCCTTCACAGAGCCAAACAAGTCCATGTCACCTCTCTCATCTCCACACTATCAAATAATCCAAAACGCCTCTGATACTTTTCATTCTCTCCTTAGTCCTAAAGTGCAGACGCCAATCACAGATCCAACTTATTTTAAAGTTAAAATTGACAACATCCGGCTTGATATTATCTTCTAGTCTCCTAGTAACATTGATCCCCTTCCCTCCCGTGCTCCCTCTTCTTCACTTTCAGCATTTGACCCAATAACAGAAGAAGAAGTCTCAAGGCTCCTCTCTTCTTCTCGTCCACTACCTATCCTAGTGATCCTATCCCCTCACACCTCGTCCAGTCCCTCTCCCCAGCTGTCACTAGTCACCTGACTAAAATATTTAACCTCTCTCTTTCCTCTGGTATCTTTTTCTCCTCTTTTAAACATTCCATTATAACCCCATTACTGAAAAAAACAACTCTTGACCCATCCAGCGCTGCTAACTACCAACCTGTCCCTAATCTCCCCTTCATCTCCAAACACTAATCTAATGGAACGCTTGGTCTACTCTCGTCTTATCCGCTATCACTCTGCTAACTCGATTCTTGACCCCTTACAATCTGGTTTCCACACTCTACACTCCACAGAAACTGCCCTTACTAAAGTCTCAAACGATCTCTTGGCGGCTAAATCTAATGGCAAATACTCTCTCCTGATTCTTCTGGATCTCTCTGCAGCCTTTGACACTGTAGACCACCAACTTCTACTTAACATGCTCCACTCTATTGGCCTTAAAGACACTGCTCTTTCTTGGTTTTCCTCCTATCTCTCTTCCTATGCTATCGGGGTTCCTCAGGGATCAGTCCTAGGTCCGCTCCTCTTTTCTCTCTACACAGCCTCTACTGGACAAACCATCAGCAGACTTGGCTTCCAGTACCATCTCCATGCTGATGACACCCAATTATATGCCTCTTGCCATGACATCACCCCTGCTCTAATACAAAACACCAGTGATTGTCTTTCTGCTGTGTCTAGCATCATGTCCTCTCTCTATCTGAAACGGAATCTTTCTAAAACCGAGCTCCTTGTGTTCCCACTATCTATTAACCTCCCTAAACCAGATGTCTCCATCTCAGTGTGCCATAACTCCTAAGCAGCATGCCCGCTGTCTCTGGGTTAATTTTGACTCCGATCTTACCTTTACTCCTCGCATTCAATCACTTTCACGCTCCTGTCATTTTTACCTCAAAAACATCTCCAGAATCCGCGCTTTTCTTACTGAGGAAACACCCAAAACTCTCATTGTTGCTCTGATTCACTCTCGTCTTGACTACTGTTGCTCATTATTAGTCGGTCTTTCCATCACTAAACTCTCCCCTCTCCAATCTATCCTCAATGCAGCAGCCAGGCTCATCTCTCTAACCAACCGCTACACTAACGCCTCTACCCTGTGCCAATCACTACACTGGTTGCCCAACCCCTTCAGAATTAAATTCAAACTTATTACTCTCCCCCACAAATCTCTCCACAGTGCTGCACCTCCTTACATCTCCTCCCTCATCTCGTTCTATCACCCTACCCATGTTCTACATTCTGCCAATGACCTTACATTAAAATCCTCCATAATCTGAACCTCCCACTCCCGTATCCAAGATTTTTCTTATGCTGCACCAGTCCTCTGGAATGCGCTACCACAGACAACCAGATTAATTCCCGATATCCACAGTTTTAGACGTGCCCTGAAAACACATATTTTTAGACAGGCCTATAACATTCTCTAATCTAACTCCTTTCCCTGGCCTCCTTTACATTAGTAATGAGGCCCCTTCATTCAGCAGTATCCCCCATACTCCCTGCACCCTAATACACTTCATGTCTGTCATACATGGATACTGGCTGGTGACCGGCTCATGCAGCTTTATGTGTACCACCGCATGTGTATAAAAGATGGCTGGACCCGGGGGTGGATTATAATGAGGGCAATCTGGGCAAGTGCCCGGGGCCCGAGGCTGGAAGGGGGCCCAGTTCGCCCGGGTTCTCCCTTACCGGCAGTTAAAATTCAGAGAACCGGAGTGAAGCGGGACCTCTCACCCAACCAGTGGTGTAGCTATAAGGGCCGCACTACATCAATAAATAGTTACTATAGTAACTGGAGCCGCGGGCCCGTTACTATAGTAACTATAGTACTTACCTTCCTGTTTCCGGTGCGCAGCGCATGACGTCACAACGCTATGCGCCGCGCACAGCATCATCCCAGGACCCCCGCCAATCACCTGTTTTGAAGGGGCCGCAGCACTCGTACGAGAGCTGGTGCTTCCCAGTCATTCCGGTCACTTGCTCACACTGTGAATCGGTGTCGGCGATTCACAGTGTGAGCCAGTAAGGGGAATGAAGGGGAAGAAGCTGTCGTACGAGTGCTACGACCCCTTCAAATCGGGTGATTGGTGGGTCTTGGGAGACGGACCCCAACCCATCAGCTATTGATGGCCTATCCTGAGGATAGGCCATCAATGTTTAGGGACTGGATAATCCCTTTAAGCCTACGATGTTGCAGGCTTAGAGGGCCCATGAGACAGGATCACAGATTGTGTGATCTTGTCTGCTGGGCCCTGTATCTAAGCATCTTACATAAGCACATGGTAGGCTTAGATACATGGCCCATATGTGATCCTGTCTGCTGGGCCCTGTATCTAAGCATCTTACATAAGCACATGGTAGGCTTAGATACATGGCCCATGTGTGATCCTGTCTGCTGGGCCCTGTATCTAAGCATCTTACATAAGCACATGGTAGGCTTAGATACATGGCCCATGTGTGATCCTGACTGCTGGGCCCTGTATCTAAGCATCTTACATAAGCACATGGTAGGCTTAGATACATGGCCCATGTGTGATCCTGTCTGCTGGGCCCTGTATCTAAGCATCTTACATAAGCACATGGTAGGCTTAGATACATGGCCGATGTGTGATCCTGTCTGCTGGGCCCTGCATCTAAGCATCTTACATAAGCACATGGTAGGCTTAGATACATGGCCCATGTGTGATCCTGTCTGATGGGCCCTGTATATAAGCCTACCACATGTACTGTATAAGATTACTGTCTGCTGGACCCTGTATCTAAGCCTGCCTTGACAGACAGTATCACACATGGGCCCTGTACCTAAGCCTACCACATGTGTTACTAATCGTTTTTGTTGTGTTTTTTTTACAGGTTTGGTCGTTGGACTACGTCAGATTCGAGGACTACTTCGATTACGTCGTTTTTATTATCAATAAAATGGTTAATGAGGGTTGTCTGGGTGGTTTTTATTTCAATAAAATATTTTTTCTATGTCTTTGTTTGTTTTTTAAACTTTATTACTACCGCCTTAGTAATGGTCGCCGGCTGATTGACAGCGTCCATTACTAAGGCGAGGCTTAGTGTTAGCCGGTGCAGAGGCCATCACTAACCCCCATTATTACCCCGGTACCCACCTCCACCAGGGGTGTTGGGAAAAGCCGGGTACGATCCAGTACTTGACCATCTGTAATGATGGTCGGGTAATGGGGCGGCCACAGGCTGGTATTATTAGGCTGGGAAAGGCCAAAAACTGTGGCCCTTCCCCCCTGGTAATGTTAACCTGCTGCTGCTTTCTTGTATCTGGCTGGTTATGAAAAATGGGGGGGACCCCGCCAAATACAACAGCAGCAGCCTAGCATTACCAGGGGGGGGGATGAGTCACTGTTTTTGGCCTTTCCCAGGCTATTACCAGCCTGTGGCTGACCCAGTACCCGACCATCACTACAGATGGTCGGGTACTGGTTCGTACCCGGCTCTTCCCAGTACCACTGGTGGCGGTGGGTACCGGGGTAATAATGGGGGTAAGTGTTAGCCTCCGCGCCTGGTAACATTAAGCCCCGCCTTAGTAATGGATGTTTTCAATCAGCAAGCAGCTATTAATAAGGCGGTAATAATAAAGCTTAAAAAAATACAAGGACATAGAAAAAATATTTTATTGAAATAAAAAAACAAACACAACCCTCATTAACCATTTTATTGAGAATAAAAAAAACCCTGTCATTGAAGTAGTCCTCGAAGCCGACATAGTCCAACAACCAAACCTGTAAAATAACACAAACACACAAAAATAATTAGTAACACATAAAAAAGCAAAACAATTCTTATACTTACCTTTTCTGGGTCCAGCGCTGGAACCGCAATGTCAGCGAGCTGGTCCCTATATCTAATCCTATTATGTGTGATACTGTCTGCTGAGCCACTGTATCTAATCCTATCATATGTGATACTGTCTGTTCAGCTACCATATCTAATCCGATCATGTGTGATACTGTGCTGAGCCACTGTATCTAATCCTATCCATAGTGCTATAGATATGCTGTCTCCTACACACACACACGCGCAGTGTATAGTACTATTATATTCAGGAGTACAGTGTATAGTACTATTATATTCAGGAGTACAGTGTATAGTACTATTATATTCAGGAGTGCAGTGTATAGTACGATTATATTCAGGAGCACAGTATATAGTACTATTATATTCAGGAGCACAGTATATAGTACTATTATATTCAGGGGTGCAGTGTATAGTACTATTATATTCAGGAGTACAGTGTATAATACTATTATATACAGGAGCACAGTGTATAATACTATTATATTCAGGAGTACAGTGTATAGTACTATTATATTCAGGAGTACAGTGTATAGTACTATTATATTCAGGGGCACAGTGCATAATACTATTATATTCAGGAGCACAGTGTATAGTACTATTATATTCAGGAGCACAGTGTATAGTAATATTATATTCAGGAGTACAGTGTATAATACTATTATATTCAGGAGCACAGTGTATAGTAATATTATATTCAGGAGTACAGTGTATAGTATTATTATATTCAGGAGTACAGTGTATAGTGCTATTATATTCATTGTCTGATACTATTATATTTAGAAGCATAGAGTGTGGTATCATGATAATTTTATCTTCGTTTACAAGTGCGGAAATGTTGGAAAAGTGAGGAGCCGAAGACATCTGAGCTGTGAACTACATAAATAGGCCGTGCCCGAGAGAAGTCATCATAGAGGTCTGGACCGGATGGAGAAGAAAAGAGAAAAAGAACGAAAAAGAATCTGAGACATCACCTGTGAGACACTCAATGTAAATGTTTATTCTCCCTGTAACTGATCAGTACTGTAGTCACTGTATGATCTGCAGCGAGATGACGGATGGTAGCATTCTTTTTTGTTAAACAGCAACTCCCAGTATATCCTAACCATTGTTCAGGCTATACTGGGAGTTGTCGTTTTATGTCGTACAAATTTATACAGCAGGCGTTAAACTGAATTTGCAAATGATCTCTGTACTGAACTGTATTTGTTCTGGTGCTGTATGTATATATACTGAGCTTGGTTCTGGAGTTATAAATATGTACTGAGCTTGGTGCTGGGGATGTATTTATGTACTGAGCTTGGTGCTGTGTGTGTATATATGTATATATATATATATACACACACACACACACACACACACACACACACACTACCGTTCAAGAGTTTGGGGTCACCCAGACAATTTTGTGTTTGCCATGAAAACTAACTTATATTTATCAAATGAGTTGCAAAATGACTAGAAAATATAGTCAAGACATTGACAAGGTTAGAAATAATGATTTTTTTATTTGAAATAATAATTTTCTCCTTCAAACTTTGCTTTCGTCAAAGAATGCTCCATTTGCAGCAATTAAAGCATTGCAGACCTTTGGCATTCTAGCTGTTAATTTGCTGAGGTAATCGGGAGAAATTTCACCCCATGCTTCCAGAAGCTCCTCCCACAAGTTGGATTGGCTTGATAGGCACTTCTTGCGTACCATACGGTCAAGCTGCTCCCACAACAGCTCTATGGGGTTGAGATCTGGTGACTGCGCTGGCCACTCCATTACAGATAGAATACCAGCTGCCTGCTTCTTCCCTAAATAGTTCTTGCATAATTTGGAGGTGTGCTTTGGGTCATTGTCCTGTTGTAGGATGAAATTGGCTCCAATCAAGCGCTGTCCACAGGGTATGGCATGGCGTTGCAAAATGGAGTGATAGCCTTCCTTATTCAAAATCCCTTTTACCTTGTACAAATCTCCCACTTTACCAGCACCAAAGCAACCCCAGACCATCACATTACCTCCACCATGCTTGACAGATGGCGTCAGGCACTCTTCCAGCATCTTTTCAGTTGTTCTGTGTCTCTCACAAATGTTAGCAAACACAATGTACCATTAGAACACTGGAGTGATGGTTGCTGGAAATGGGCCTCTATACACCTATGTAGATATTGCATTAAAAAACAGACGTTTGCAGCTAGAATAGTCATTTAGCACATTAACAATGTATAGAGTGTATTTCTGATTAATTTTATGTTATCTTCATTGCAAAAAACTGTGCTTTTCTTTCAAAAATAAGGAAATTTCTAAGTGACCCTAAACTTTTAAACGGTAGTGTATATATATATATATATATATATATATATATATATATATATATATATATATATATATTTACTGAGCTTGGTTCTGGCGTTATATATATATATATATATATATATGTACTGAGCTTGGTTCTGGCGTTGTATATATGTACTGAGCTTGGTTCTGGGGATGTATATATGTACTGAGCTTGGTTCTGGGGCTGTATTTATGTACAGAGTTTGGTTCTGGGGCTGTATTTATGTACTGAGCTTGGTTCTGGGGCTGTATTTATGTACAGAGTTTGATTCTGGGGCTGTATTTATGTACTGAGCTTGGTTCTGGGGCTGTATTTATGTACAGAGTTTGATTCTGGGGCTGTATTTATGTACTGAGCTTGGTTCTGGGGCTGTATTTATGTACAGAGTTTGATTCTGGGGCTGTATTTATGTACTGAGCTTGGTTCTGGCGTTGTATATATGTACTGAGCTTGGTTCTGGCGTTATATATATGTACTGAGCTTGGTTCTGGCGTTATATATATGTACTGAGCTTGGTTCTGGCGTTATATATATGTACTGAGCTTGGTTCTGGCGTTATATATATGTACTGAGCTTGGTTCTGGCGTTATATATATGTACTGAGCTTGGTTCTGGCGTTATATATATGTACTGAGCTTGGTTCTGGCGTTATATATATGTACTGAGCTTGGTTCTGGCGTTATATATATGTACTGAGCTTGGTTCTGGCGTTATATATATGTACTGAGCTTGGTTCTGGCGTTATATATATGTACTGAGCTTGGTTCTGGCGTTATATATATGTACTGAGCTTGGTTCTGGCGTTATATATATGTACTGAGCTTGGTTCTGGCGTTATATATATGTACTGAGCTTGGTTCTGGCGTTATATATATGTACTGAGCTTGGTTCTGGCGTTCTATATATGTACTGAGCTTGGTTCTGGCGTTCTATATATGTACTGAGCTTGGTTCTGGCGTTCTATATATGTACTGAGCTTGGTTCTGGCGTTCTATATATGTACTGAGCTTGGTTCTGGCGTTCTATATATGTACTGAGCTTGGTTCTGGCGTTCTATATATGTACTGAGCTTGGTTCTGGCGTTCTATATATGTACTGAGCTTGGTTCTGGCGTTCTATATATGTACTGAGCTTGGTTCTGGCGTTCTATATATGTACTGAGCTTGGTTCTGGCGTTCTATATATGTACTGAGCTTGGTTCTGGCGTTCTATATATGTACTGAGCTTGGTTCTGGCGTTCTATATATGTACTGAGCTTGGTTCTGGCGTTCTATATATGTACTGAGCTTGGTTCTGGCGTTCTATATATGTACTGAGCTTGGTTCTGGCGTTCTATATATGTACTGAGCTTGGTTCTGGCGTTCTATATATGTACTGAGCTTGGTTCTGGCGTTCTATATATGTACTGAGCTTGGTTCTGGCGTTCTATATATGTACTGAGCTTGGTTCTGGCGTTCTATATATGTACTGAGCTTGGTTCTGGCGTTCTATATATGTACTGAGCTTGGTTCTGGCGTTCTATATATGTACTGAGCTTGGTTCTGGCGTTCTATATATGTACTGAGCTTGGTTCTGGCGTTCTATATATGTACTGAGCTTGGTTCTGGCGTTCTATATATGTACTGAGCTTGGTTCTGGCGTTCTATATATGTACTGAGCTTGGTTCTGGCGTTCTATATATGTACTGAGCTTGGTTCTGGCGTTCTATATATGTACTGAGCTTGGTTCTGGCGTTCTATATATGTACTGAGCTTGGTTCTGGCGTTCTATATATGTACTGAGCTTGGTTCTGGCGTTCTATATATGTACTGAGCTTGGTTCTGGCGTTCTATATATGTACTGAGCTTGGTTCTGGCGTTCTATATATGTACTGAGCTTGGTTCTGGCGTTCTATATATGTACTGAGCTTGGTTCTGGCGTTCTATATATGTACTGAGCTTGGTTCTGGCGTTCTATATATGTACTGAGCTTGGTTCTGGCGTTCTATATATGTACTGAGCTTGGTTCTGGCGTTCTATATATGTACTGAGCTTGGTTCTGGCGTTCTATATATGTACTGAGCTTGGTTCTGGCGTTCTATATATGTACTGAGCTTGGTTCTGGCGTTCTATATATGTACTGAGCTTGGTTCTGGCGTTCTATATATGTACTGAGCTTGGTTCTGGCGTTCTATATATGTACTGAGCTTGGTTCTGGCGTTCTATATATGTACTGAGCTTGGTTCTGGCGTTCTATATATGTACTGAGCTTGGTTCTGGCGTTCTATATATGTACTGAGCTTGGTTCTGGCGTTCTATATATGTACTGAGCTTGGTTCTGGCGTTCTATATATGTACTGAGCTTGGTTCTGGCGTTCTATATATGTACTGAGCTTGGTTCTGGCGTTCTATATATGTACTGAGCTTGGTTCTGGCGTTCTATATATGTACTGAGCTTGGTTCTGGCGTTCTATATATGTACTGAGCTTGGTTCTGGCGTTCTATATATGTACTGAGCTTGGTTCTGGCGTTCTATATATGTACTGAGCTTGGTTCTGGCGTTCTATATATGTACTGAGCTTGGTTCTGGCGTTCTATATATGTACTGAGCTTGGTTCTGGCGTTCTATATATGTACTGAGCTTGGTTCTGGCGTTCTATATATGTACTGAGCTTGGTTCTGGCGTTCTATATATGTACTGAGCTTGGTTCTGGCGTTCTATATATGTACTGAGCTTGGTTCTGGCGTTCTATATATGTACTGAGCTTGGTTCTGGCGTTCTATATATGTACTGAGCTTGGTTCTGGCGTTCTATATATGTACTGAGCTTGGTTCTGGCGTTCTATATATGTACTGAGCTTGGTTCTGGCGTTCTATATATGTACTGAGCTTGGTTCTGGCGTTCTATATATGTACTGAGCTTGGTTCTGGCGTTCTATATATGTACTGAGCTTGGTTCTGGCGTTCTATATATGTACTGAGCTTGGTTCTGGCGTTCTATATATGTACTGAGCTTGGTTCTGGCGTTCTATATATGTACTGAGCTTGGTTCTGGCGTTCTATATATGTACTGAGCTTGGTTCTGGCGTTCTATATATGTACTGAGCTTGGTTCTGGCGTTCTATATATGTACTGAGCTTGGTTCTGGCGTTCTATATATGTACTGAGCTTGGTTCTGGCGTTCTATATATGTACTGAGCTTGGTTCTGGCGTTCTATATATGTACTGAGCTTGGTTCTGGCGTTCTATATATGTACTGAGCTTGGTTCTGGCGTTCTATATATGTACTGAGCTTGGTTCTGGCGTTCTATATATGTACTGAGCTTGGTTCTGGCGTTCTATATATGTACTGAGCTTGGTTCTGGCGTTCTATATATGTACTGAGCTTGGTTCTGGCGTTCTATATATGTACTGAGCTTGGTTCTGGCGTTCTATATATGTACTGAGCTTGGTTCTGGCGTTCTATATATGTACTGAGCTTGGTTCTGGCGTTCTATATATGTACTGAGCTTGGTTCTGGCGTTCTATATATGTACTGAGCTTGGTTCTGGCGTTCTATATATGTACTGAGCTTGGTTCTGGCGTTCTATATATGTACTGAGCTTGGTTCTGGCGTTCTATATATGTACTGAGCTTGGTTCTGGCGTTCTATATATGTACTGAGCTTGGTTCTGGCGTTCTATATATGTACTGAGCTTGGTTCTGGCGTTCTATATATGTACTGAGCTTGGTTCTGGCGTTCTATATATGTACTGAGCTTGGTTCTGGCGTTCTATATATGTACTGAGCTTGGTTCTGGCGTTCTATATATGTACTGAGCTTGGTTCTGGCGTTCTATATATGTACTGAGCTTGGTTCTGGCGTTCTATATATGTACTGAGCTTGGTTCTGGCGTTCTATATATGTACTGAGCTTGGTTCTGGCGTTCTATATATGTACTGAGCTTGGTTCTGGCGTTCTATATATGTACTGAGCTTGGTTCTGGCGTTCTATATATGTACTGAGCTTGGTTCTGGCGTTCTATATATGTACTGAGCTTGGTTCTGGCGTTCTATATATGTACTGAGCTTGGTTCTGGCGTTCTATATATGTACTGAGCTTGGTTCTGGCGTTCTATATATGTACTGAGCTTGGTTCTGGCGTTCTATATATGTACTGAGCTTGGTTCTGGCGTTCTATATATGTACTGAGCTTGGTTCTGGCGTTCTATATATGTACTGAGCTTGGTTCTGGCGTTCTATATATGTACTGAGCTTGGTTCTGGCGTTCTATATATGTACTGAGCTTGGTTCTGGCGTTCTATATATGTACTGAGCTTGGTTCTGGCGTTCTATATATGTACTGAGCTTGGTTCTGGCGTTCTATATATGTACTGAGCTTGGTTCTGGCGTTCTATATATGTACTGAGCTTGGTTCTGGCGTTCTATATATGTACTGAGCTTGGTTCTGGCGTTCTATATATGTACTGAGCTTGGTTCTGGCGTTCTATATAT
The DNA here is from genome assembly GCF_050947455.1 of Rhinoderma darwinii. Lineage (NCBI taxonomy): Eukaryota > Metazoa > Chordata > Amphibia > Anura > Rhinodermatidae > Rhinoderma > Rhinoderma darwinii. Next base: position 178,347,495 of record NC_134689.1, on the reverse strand, counting down.
GTACTGAGCTTGGTTCTGGCGTTCTATATATGTACTGAGCTTGGTTCTGGCGTTCTATATATGTACTGAGCTTGGTTCTGGCGTTCTATATATGTACTGAGCTTGGTTCTGGCGTTCTATATATGTACTGAGCTTGGTTCTGGCGTTCTATATATGTACTGAGCTTGGTTCTGGCGTTCTATATATGTACTGAGCTTGGTTCTGGCGTTCTATATATGTACTGAGCTTGGTTCTGGCGTTCTATATATGTACTGAGCTTGGTTCTGGCGTTCTATATATGTACTGAGCTTGGTTCTGGCGTTCTATATATGTACTGAGCTTGGTTCTGGCGTTCTATATATGTACTGAGCTTGGTTCTGGCGTTCTATATATGTACTGAGCTTGGTTCTGGCGTTCTATATATGTACTGAGCTTGGTTCTGGCGTTCTATATATGTACTGAGCTTGGTTCTGGCGTTCTATATATGTACTGAGCTTGGTTCTGGCGTTCTATATATGTACTGAGCTTGGTTCTGGCGTTCTATATATGTACTGAGCTTGGTTCTGGCGTTCTATATATGTACTGAGCTTGGTTCTGGCGTTCTATATATGTACTGAGCTTGGTTCTGGCGTTCTATATATGTACTGAGCTTGGTTCTGGCGTTCTATATATGTACTGAGCTTGGTTCTGGCGTTCTATATATGTACTGAGCTTGGTTCTGGCGTTCTATATATGTACTGAGCTTGGTTCTGGCGTTCTATATATGTACTGAGCTTGGTTCTGGCGTTCTATATATGTACTGAGCTTGGTTCTGGCGTTCTATATATGTACTGAGCTTGGTTCTGGCGTTCTATATATGTACTGAGCTTGGTTCTGGCGTTCTATATATGTACTGAGCTTGGTTCTGGCGTTCTATATATGTACTGAGCTTGGTTCTGGCGTTCTATATATGTACTGAGCTTGGTTCTGGCGTTCTATATATGTACTGAGCTTGGTTCTGGCGTTCTATATATGTACTGAGCTTGGTTCTGGCGTTCTATATATGTACTGAGCTTGGTTCTGGCGTTCTATATATGTACTGAGCTTGGTTCTGGCGTTCTATATATGTACTGAGCTTGGTTCTGGCGTTCTATATATGTACTGAGCTTGGTTCTGGCGTTCTATATATGTACTGAGCTTGGTTCTGGCGTTCTATATATGTACTGAGCTTGGTTCTGGCGTTCTATATATGTACTGAGCTTGGTTCTGGCGTTCTATATATGTACTGAGCTTGGTTCTGGCGTTCTATATATGTACTGAGCTTGGTTCTGGCGTTCTATATATGTACTGAGCTTGGTTCTGGCGTTATATATATGTACTGAGCTTGGTTCTGGCGTTTTATATATATGTACTGAGCTTGGTTCTGGCGTTATATATATGTACTGAGCTTGGTTCTGGCGTTATATATATGTACTGAGCTTGGTTCTGGCGTTATATATATGTACTGAGCTTGGTTCTGGCGTTATATATATGTACTGAGCTTGGTTCTGGCGTTATATATATGTACTGAGCTTGGTTCTGGCGTTCTATATATGTACTGAGCTTGGTTCTGGCGTTCTATATATGTACTGAGCTTGGTTCTGGCGTTCTATATATGTACTGAGCTTGGTTCTGGCGTTCTATATATGTACTGAGCTTGGTTCTGGCGTTCTATATATGTACTGAGCTTGGTTCTGGCGTTCTATATATGTACTGAGCTTGGTTCTGGCGTTCTATATATGTACTGAGCTTGGTTCTGGCGTTCTATATATGTACTGAGCTTGGTTCTGGCGTTCTATATATGTACTGAGCTTGGTTCTGGCGTTCTATATATGTACTGAGCTTGGTTCTGGCGTTCTATATATGTACTGAGCTTGGTTCTGGCGTTCTATATATGTACTGAGCTTGGTTCTGGCGTTCTATATATGTACTGAGCTTGGTTCTGGCGTTATATATATGTACTGAGCTTGGTTCTGGCGTTATATATATGTACTGAGCTTGGTTCTGGCGTTATATATATGTACTGAGCTTGGTTCTGGCGTTATATATATGTACTGAGCTTGGTTCTGGCGTTATATATATGTACTGAGCTTGGTTCTGGCGTTATATATATGTACTGAGCTTGGTTCTGGCGTTATATATATGTACTGAGCTTGGTTCTGGCGTTATATATATGTACTGAGCTTGGTTCTGGCGTTATATATATGTACTGAGCTTGGTTCTGGCGTTATATATATGTACTGAGCTTGGTTCTGGCGTTATATATATGTACTGAGCTTGGTTCTGGCGTTATATATATGTACTGAGCTTGGTTCTGGCGTTATATATATGTACTGAGCTTGGTTCTGGCGTTATATATATGTACTGAGCTTGGTTCTGGCGTTATATATATGTACTGAGCTTGGTTCTGGCGTTATATATATGTACTGAGCTTGGTTCTGGCGTTATATATATGTACTGAGCTTGGTTCTGGCGTTATATATATGTACTGAGCTTGGTTCTGGCGTTATATATATGTACTGAGCTTGGTTCTGGCGTTATATATATGTACTGAGCTTGGTTCTGGCGTTATATATATGTACTGAGCTTGGTTCTGGCGTTATATATATGTACTGAGCTTGGTTCTGGCGTTATATATATGTACTGAGCTTGGTTCTGGCGTTATATATATGTACTGAGCTTGGTTCTGGCGTTATATATATGTACTGAGCTTGGTTCTGGCGTTATATATATGTACTGAGCTTGGTTCTGGCGTTATATATATGTACTGAGCTTGGTTCTGGCGTTATATATATGTACTGAGCTTGGTTCTGGCGTTATATATATGTACTGAGCTTGGTTCTGGCGTTATATATATGTACTGAGCTTGGTTCTGGCGTTGTATATATGTGCTGAGCTTGGTTCTGTGTCTGTATATATTTACCTTCTCTTAAAGAGGCTCTGTCACCAGATTTTGCAACCCCTATCTGCTATTGCAGCAGATAGGCACTGCAATGTAGATTACAGTAACGTTTTTATTTTTATAAAACGAGCATTTTTGGCCAAGTTATGGCCATTTTTGTATTTATGCAAATGAGGCTTGCAAAAGTACAACTGGGTGTGTTGAAAAGTAAAAGTACAACTGGGCGTGTATTAGGTGCGTACATCGGGGCGTTTTTACTACTTTTACTAGCTGGGCGTTCTGATGAGAAGTATCATCCACTTCTCTTCAGAACGCCCAGCTTCTGGCAGTGCAGATCTGTGACGTCACTCACAGGTCCTGCATCGTGTCGGCCACATCGGCACCAGAGGCTACAGTTGATTCTGCAGCAGCATCAGCGTTTGCAGGTAAGTAGCTACATCGATTTACCTGCAAACGCCGATACTGCTGCAGAATCATCTGTAGCCTCTGGTGCCGATGTGTCCTCGCTCGTCTGACACGATGCAGGACCTGGGGAAGTGACGTGACAGTGTGATCTCTCGAGAACACGCTGTGTCTGCACTGCCAGAAGCTGGGCGTTCTGAAGAGAAGTGGATGATACTTCTCATCAGAACGCCCAGCTAGTAAAAGAAGTAAACACGCCCAGATGTAACACACATAATACACGCCCAGTTGTACTTTTACTTTTCAACACGCCCAGTTGTACTTTTGCAAGCCTCATTTGCATAAATACAAAAATGGTCATAACTTGGCCAAAAATGCTCGTTTTTTTAAAAGTAAAAACGTTACTGTAATCTACATTGCAGCGCCGATCTGCTGCAATAGCAGATAGGGGTTGCAAAATCTGGTGACAGAGCCTCTTTAAGGTAAAAGTATATGTTAAATCTACTTTTACCTTAACCCCTTAATGACCAGCCTATTTTGGACCTTAATGACCAAGCTATTTTTTACGTTTTTCAATCGTCGCATTCCAAGAGCTATAACCTTCTTATTTTTGCATCGACATAGCTGTATAAGGTCTTGTTTTTTGCGGGACAAGTTGTATTTTTTAATAGCACCATTTTTAGGTACATATTATTTATTGATTAACTTTTATTAACTTTTTTTTGGGGGGGAATAGAAAAAAATCTGAAATTTCGCCACTCTTTTTTGCGTCCTAAATCTACGCCGTTTACTGTGTGGTATAAATAACACAATAACTTTATTCAGCGGGTTGTTACGATTGCAACGATACCAAATTTGTATCGTTTTTGTATGTTTTACTACTTTTACACAGTAAAATGCTTTTTTTTCAAAATTCTTTGTTTTTGTGTCTCCATATTTGAAGAGCCGTAACGTTTTTATTTTTTCGCCGATGCGGTTGTATGAGGGCTTTTTTTTTGCGGGACGACTTGTAGTTTTTATTGGTACCATTTTGGAGTAGATTCGACTTTTTGATCACTTTTTATTACATTTTTTTAAAGTCAGTATTCACAGAAAACAGCAATTTTTCCATAATTTTTTATTATTTTTTTTACGGCGTTCACCGTGCGGGTTAAATAATGTTATAGATTTATAGTCGGGGGTCGTTACGGACGCGGCGATACCAAATATGTGTAACTTTTTAACTTTATTTTGTTTTTTTAATAGCAAAGCAGTTTGTAAGGGGAAAAGCTGGGTTTTTCATTTTTTTTCACATTTTTTTTTAAATTAACTTTATTAAACTTTTTTTTCACTTTTTTACTAGTCCCACTAGGGGACTATAATATGCGATTCTCCGATCGCTATTGTAATACACTGCAATACTTTTGTATTGCAGTGTATTACTGCCTGTCCGTTTAACACGGACAGGCATCTGCTAGGTCATGCCTGCGGCATGATCTAGCAGGCAGTCGCTCCAGGCAGACCTGGGGGCCTTTATTAGACCCCCGGCTGCCATTAGAGACACAGACACTCGGCGATCGTATCGCCGGGTGTCGGTGGGAGAGAGAGGGAGCTCCCTCCCTCTCTCCAAAACCACTCAGATGCGGTGCTCGCTATTGAGCACCGCATCTGAGGGGTTAAACGTGTGAGATCGATACTAATATCGATCTCACACGGCAGAGCAGGGACGCCCCCAGCCCTCAGCTGCCTCTAGCAGCTGAGAGCAGGGAGATCTGACAGTTCCCTGCTCTGTTTACTTATTCCGATGCCGCGACGTAAAAAGTCTATGGCATCGGGATAAGGCCCGTTAGTGACCGACGTAGAAACACGATGGGCCGGTCACTAACGGGTTAAGAGAAGGTAAATATATACAGTAAAAACGAAACCCAAAAAACCATGGAGGAATCTCCGTTTTTTCCAATTCACCCATTATATGGTACTTTACATGGTGCCAATAAAAACTATAACTCCCGCAAAAAAATAATCCTTCACATACCAGTCCATTGATGTAAAAATAAAAAAGTTAGAAAGCTCCTGACCACTTCAGTGTCTCAAAGTATTCTGCTTTTACAGCTAAATTAAAACCATGCCAGATCTGTGGCCGCCTAAACAGAAATCTGCAAATATATACGGTACAGCGTCTTCGGAGTTCAGGGGGGGGCCAGACCTGAAAAAGTGCCCGGGTCCCATGGTACCATTAATCCGCCCCTGGCTGGACCATTGTACTTAAAGAGGCTCTGTCACCACATTATAAGTGCCCTGTCTCCTACATAAGGAGATCGGCGCTGCAATGTAGGTGACAGCAATGCTTTTTATTTAGAAAAACTATCTATTTTTACCACGTTAGGAGCGATTTTAATTTATGCTAATTAGTTTCTTAATGCCCAAGTGGGCGTGTTTTGACTTTAGACCAAGAAGGCGTTGTACAGAGGAGTGGATGACACTGACCAATCAGCGTCATACACTTCTCCCCATTAATTTACACAGTGTGAAGGATGATTTATTTGCTTATATTCTCTGTATGAAATTACATTGTGAATTATCAAGCAGGATGCCGAATTACTAAGATATGTATTATGTGAAAGTGATGATAATGTTTAAATGATTTAGTTTCGTTCAGCAGCCATCTTGTCTGGAGTTTCCATCTTGGTTCTTTTGTAGTGAATAGAAAAGTCATTGTTCCTTTAATACAAGTAATGTTGATTTCGTATGTTTTATCTTTGACCTTGGGTCCCATGCGAAGATGGACAGGGAGTGAGATGGGAGTGAGATGGGGGGGATGGCAAGTATGCGTGAGGGAAGGTCTCCCCCCATCTCCACGAGGACATTCTGTCCAAAAGAGAGATAAGAAACCTGTAAACATAATGTGTGAAGAATTATAATGATGTATTTTATTGTATGCTTTTTACTGAATAACAAATATTGTTACATTGTCTCTGATTGGTTTACCTCAAGCCGACACCCCTTCTGAATTTCAGTTTAACAGTTTGAGTTTGGTAATAAATCCTTCAGATGAGAATTTTGAACATTTCAGCGTGTCTGTGTGTTTTCTTCTCGTCTCTCGATATATATCGGTGAAATATCCTAATTAGGATTCTGACTAATGGAGTCTGGCCTTGAGAGTCTGTTGGGACTCGTATAAATTTCAGTCTAATATATTTTGAGCGATGGATTTCCACGACAGTAATGGTGCCGAAACCCGGGAAGATTGCACGTCTGATAAGCTGTCACTGGAGAGGTCTGGCTTTGCATCTGTGAATTACAAAAAACCGCGGTAGGTAAGGAGCTTATTCTTACACCATTCACACATGTATTGCGTAAGCCTTGGAATCCAGCTGTCAGAACGTCACTTCTATGGACGAGACTCCTTAGTCAGTGGGTTGCAAGATGGATCCAAAAAGGTATGTTGAAGCTTTTTGTGTGATGAAGGATTGCAGGTGTGTACGTGATCTTAAACTGTTGATATGAAAGACATGAGAGAATTTTTACCAGCAAATACATAGTTAACCAGGAAAAATTGTGAGAAGCCTTTGGAATGCAGTGACGTAGCGCATGGCAGAGAGAAGTCGTAACTCACATGTGAAGTATTTGAAATGCAAAGAGTTGTTTTGGACTGTGAGGAAATAACAAAACTTCTGCTTGCTGCTTTGTTGTAGCGTTATTTGTTATTTAGTTGTGTAAAATTGTTGAGGATTAATAGTTGTTCTGTTACCCGTTTGTCTGGGATTGTAGTTGGGAGGTACTGACTGTTTGTAGGTGAGATAGTTGTGAGTAATATCCTGTAGTACCACAGGGGCTTCAATGGTTAAGTCCTGATAATGTAGAATCCAGTGCAAGGAGAAGCAATTGTGTCTGTATTGAATTTGCACTCAATACCATTACCCAGTACAATAGGGAAAACTTTGAATACTGTATTAGAAAATCATTTATATTTTCCTAACGCATTGCCAGCCAGTGATATTGTGTGTAAGGGTCCATAAACCAGTTGTATGCATTGCCAGACTGGCATAAGGTGGGAATCAGTACAGACTGATTTCTAGCACATGTGATAATCCGGCATATACACTTTGATGTAAAATAACATCCAAGTAATTAAGTCTGTAGTAGTATAACATCAGACCGCTGGATTGAATACCGTTGTAATATAACATCCTGTATTCATTGAATGACCCTGACACTTATCCCAGGTGCCACCTGTGTCGTAGTAGTAATTACAGTGAAGGACATTGGTATTGGCTCAGACCCATAGCCCGTAAAGAAATTATCACCAACATAGATAACAACCCCCTAAACTACAACCCACAGAGTGAACGGCTGAGCGGGGAGGATAATATATATATGTTACCAAATATAATTTGCATGTGAAACCATTGCAAAGTGCTAGAGGAAAGAGTTTGGGATATATGTTACATCATGGGCTCTATGAACTGAAAGACACACCCCGGCAGCAAGTGTTCTGCATAAGTGAAGTGTTACCAACTCCTGCTTGAATCAATGGAGTTTCATGAATGTCGATTGTGTTGAAGAATTTGCTCTTGTAATTGTTGATTGGCAGCATTTTGTCTGTTCTTGATGTTCAATCCAGTGAGGGATCAGAGGATCCTACTGCTAGAATGTCTGGAGGAACGACTTGTGATATCGTATTGGTAAGACAGTCTAGGAGATAGACTGGTCTGAGATATCTGTCGGCAAACGTGGCCTGTTTGCCTGGAGGTGGGGGATTTACCGGAAATCACCCTACTGCTCTCCGACCATGGGGTCAGGAGGAAGTTGGACAAAGATGCTTTGGGGCACTGGTCCCGGCCAACATTAGAATGAGCAAAAGGAGCTGGGGCTTTAATTATAAAGTATGTGAAGGCAAAATAACACACTGAAAAAAATTGTTGAAAAGGCTGGCAGCCGTAAGAAGGATGTTTGCATGTGAGAAAGAACAATTTAAATACAGGTGTAAATTTTCATTGGAAGAGTGAAGAAAATGGAGCAGCCAGGTACATTGCAGTGACTAACGTGGGTCAGAACGGGGGGAGTGCAATGTGAACATGTGTGATGTGATGAAACATCTGTGTGATGTGTGATGTGTGCAATGTAACATGTGTGATGTGATGAGACATCTGTGTGATGTGTGTAATGTAACATGTCTGAAGTTTGAAACTAATGGCCACAATAAAAGCAGAACTATATTGTATGTTTCCTATTTTTAACAGCAGTAATGCCTAAAAATGTTAGTGTTTTGTGTATGGGGTTAAAATCAGTTCTACTTTTTTTTTCTTTTTTTTTATGGAACGTGTTTTATTTTCGCGCAGCGCAGTCGTCTGTAACTACACCAAGCGAGAAAAATATTACAGCCGGCTGGATCTGTTTGTAAAAAGATAAAAGCTATACTGCAGATTAATGTGTTATAATGTGATAAGATTTAATGTTGGAATGTTTTAATGTTAATTCAAATGTATTAAACTACAGATATTGTGAGACACGGGGTCTTGAACATGTATGTGCCCCCTCTGTTCCCTATTCTTATGTACAGCTTATTGGTTTGCAGTAATTAATATTACCAGATATATTATTTTCTGTGTTATTGAATAACTAATTACAATTGTTTTGTTTTTGTTTTCACACATGAGGCACGTGCTATAGTGCTGCCTAAATGTTATTTTTTAAAAATGTGAGATGTTTTACAGGTAAATGGTTGCAAGTCATTTTAAAGATAAAATGTATTTTTGTCAGGAGAAAGTCATCTTTTTTTGTTCCAGGCTGTTGTGTATTACAGGGGGTTAAACTAGTGCTCCCCCGATAGAGTGCCTAATCTCATTATGTTAATATGTAGTTTTGAACCCTGCTACATTACTTTCGCAGAGTCCAAATAGGAGGGAATGTTGAAGGGACTGATCAGGTAGTTTTGTTTTGTGTTTTATTTTGTTTTGAATTAATGAATTTGGTTCTAGGAGATCTACAAAATGTGTATGAGTTTCAAGGAGTAACCCAGATTAAATGTGTATGACAGTAACTTATATTTTGAGGTTTTTCTGTGTAGATGGTTCCAGATCCCCCTCCAGCCAATTTACACAGGAGGTGAGGTGACGTCACTCACAGATGAGTCTTTACAGATTTAGATGGGGAGAAGGCAAAACAAAAAAAAAATTGTTTGAATATTGTTTATTTTATGCCAGATTTCAGTAACATATTTTGTTTGTTTTTGTATTAATCAGGTATTTACAGGACCTGGTGGGTGGGATTTACAAGTGTTCTGGATCATCAGATAAATGTGGAACAATAAAACTCCACCCTTTTGAAATGTTCTATCTATATGTGACATGGGTTTCCAATGTAAATTTGTAATGTAGACATACTTTATCATATACAGCATGTGTAGAACAGGATACGAGGCACCAGGTAAATTACCCAGAAACCACTCTCACCTTCTTGTTCATCTCAAGGAGCGGAGTTGGAGGTGCTCGCTGAGGCTGTAACCTGGCAGAAGGTAAGACGGCCGACATTTACACTGACTCTAGGTACGCTTTTGGCATCGCCCACAATTATGGGCCCATTGGTAGTAGGAACTTTATTGGATCATTGGGTAAGCCAATTGAGAGAGCAAGAGAAAACAGAACTGACAACAAGGGTATATGCAGCCAGGTGTCAGTAAATTGGCTTGTCCCTGGATACAATAATGCAAGCACTAGGTTTGTAGCAGCCTGCATGATGTGCACATGGCATGACATAGGTAAAACAGCAAAGGTACCTGTGAAAAGTGCAGCCCGGCCAGATTAACAGTCCCAGCGACTGCAGAACATACAACTACCCGAGGTAGAAGTGTATGACGCGGTGCTCGTGTGTGTAGACCTGTTCTCAGGGGGGGCTGAAGCCCGGCCTGTATTTTCCCCACTGCAGACGTTGTGTGTAAGTGACAGGGGAATAGTGTTATCCCAAGTATTGACCTGATGTTTGTACAATACGATATCAGCAGTTCTCCAGATGTTATTCCAAAGTTAGTTTGTTTAATAATTGTATTTAAGAAGTGTTGTGGGAATATTAAATACTGAAGTTAAGTTTTATGTAAAGTTCTGGATCAGCCTTAGCATTGGACTATTAGAGTCATGCGTCAGATAAAAGGTACAGAAGTGGAATATTCCCATTTGAAAATATTTTTAGTTATTTGTTTTTTGTCGTTGTTATTGTGAAAGGAAAATTCTGTGCAGTGTTTGTGTGTGTGTGTGTGTGTGTGTGTGTGTGTATATATATATATATATATATATATAAAGAAGAAAAATGAGTTTGCATGTATCATTTCTAGTTATTGCTCAATGTGAACGTTTGATGTAAAGATGTTATTTGTTAATGTTTTTCTTCAAATTAATTATTTGATTAAGATCAATTAATGTTTATACAATGAAAAAGCTTGTTCTCCATAGGACGAGTCCAACTGGGAGCGGAAAGCGTGAGAACCAGATTCTAACAGAATGTGGACGGATAAGGGAACGTGAACCGGTAAGACCCAAGGCACTCTTGATGGCTTTTGCATTGATGGTGTATGACCTCACATATGCCCCAAGACTGCAAGGATCGATTTGGTAAGATCTAATTGGTATGTCCCAGGCTTTACAGCTGTTGCTGCTAAATTCTGTTAGAGCTGTTTGATTTGCCTACAGAACAGTCCTGGTAGACCGGTGCCAACCTTATCATACCCGCCTCCCACAAAGAGAACAGACCTTGAAAGGCCTCCCCATGCAATACAAATTAGAGTAAGAAAAATTGGTTTGTGACATTTGTCAGATAAACATGTGGAATCTGTGTATATTTTGGTGAGCTGGAAATGTTCCAGGCAATCAGCTCAGATCAACGTACAAATCCTGCTGGAAAGCGTGACACCAAGTGCATATGAAATGTACCCAATAATTACACATCTTCTAGGTGCCCTGTCCATTGGAACAGAGAAGTTTTTCTTATATAAAAGGTGTTTGTTTGTTTGATTTAGTTTAAGGGCCTGACATTGTTATTGTATGTACTTAGAACAACTTTTATAGTACGTAGATGTTATCACCAGATTAGTAACAATTGACAAGGGTTGGGGTTCCCCAGAAAGTGCCAGTAAACATGAACTAAAAGATTTTTAATACGATGAACTCCATTACTGAGGTGCGGCAGGCGCAGCCGGAGCCAGTACAACGCGTTTGTCATGAACTGACGGCAGTGTCACAATTCCAAGCAGCCGCCCAGACAAGATAAGAAGACAGATGAGCGGAGGGTTTGTGGGGTCACAATAACACCCCACTAATCCGCCTACGTGGGATCTCACACCAGGCTCACAGCATGAGGTGTTGTGTATAGCCCGGTGACGTAAACTAAAAGAGACGGTGTCTGACAGATGAAAAAGACCAAATCAAGTCCTGATGACATCAGCAAAGATCAAAGTAAGGACCAAAGACCTGAGTGAATCCAACAGCAGTATCAAGTGTTCTAATCAGAAGACAGGAGAAGAAGAGGACGATGATGTACATGACTTGTCAATACACTGGTGGGACCCCACACCCTAACCGGACATTGGTGATGGCATCATATTAGTTGTGGCCCTATTGATATATTGTTTGAGTTTCATAATCATAATATATATAATTTCTGTAATTTAATATGAGAAAAAGGGAGGTTTGTGAAGGATGATTTATTTGCTTATATTCTCTGTATGAAATTACATTGTGAATTATCAAGCAGGATGCCGAATTACTAAGATATGTATTATGTGAAAGTGATGATAATGTTTAAATGATTTAGTTTCGTTCAGCAGCCATCTTGTCTGGAGTTTCCATCTTGGTTCTTTTGTAGTGAATAGAAAAGTCATTGTTCCTTTAATACAAGTAATGTTGATTTCGTATGTTTTATCTTTGACCTTGGGTCCCATGCGAAGATGGACAGGGAGTGAGATGGGAGTGAGATGGGGGGGATGGCAAGTATGCGTGAGGGAAGGTCTCCCCCCATCTCCACGAGGACATTCTGTCCAAAAGAGAGATAAGAAACCTGTAAACATAATGTGTGAAGAATTATAATGATGTATTTTATTGTATGCTTTTTACTGAATAACAAATATTGTTACATTGTCTCTGATTGGTTTACCTCAAGCCGACACCCCTTCTGAATTTCAGTTTAACAGTTTGAGTTTGGTAATAAATCCTTCAGATGAGAATTTTGAACATTTCAGCGTGTCTGTGTGTTTTCTTCTCGTCTCTCGATATATATCGGTGAAATATCCTAATTAGGATTCTGACTAATGGAGTCTGGCCTTGAGAGTCTGTTGGGACTCGTATAAATTTCAGTCTAATATATTTTGAGCGATGGATTTCCACGACAGTAACACATAGCGATATAGCTATATCGCTATGTGCAGGCACATAAACACACTATAACATTACTGCAGTGTCCTGATAATGAATATACATTACCTCCAGCCAGGACAGGATGTGTATTCAGAATCCTGACACTTCTGAATCTTTTCTGTGAGATTTACAGCAAGGCAAACGTAATCTCGCGAGATTACGCTGTAAACGGTCATTTAAAACGAGATTATGCTTGCCTTGCTGCAATCTCACAGAAAAGATTCAGAAGTGTCAGGATTCTGAATACACATCCTGTCCTGGCTGGAGGTCATGTGTATTCATTATCAGGACACTGTAGTAATGTTAGGGCTTGTGTATGAGGCTGCACATAGCGATATATCTATATCGCTAGTGAGGTGTAAATGAATGGAGAGGAGTGCATGATGCCGATTGGTCAGCGTCATGCACTCCTCTGTACAACGCCCACTTGGTCGAAAGTAAAAGTACGCCCACTTGGGCATTAAGAAAGCTCATTAGCATAAACCAAAATCGCTCCTAACGTTGTGAAAAAAGATCGTTTTTTTAAATAAAAAGCATTACTGTGACCTACATTATAGTGCCGATCTCCTTATATAAGAGACAGGGCACTTATAATGTGGTGACAGAGTCTCTTTAAACATTCTTTACACTTTGTGTCTCCCTTATTTCCTCATAGAGTGTAAGCTCTTGGGAACAGGGTCCTCACTCCTCTTGTTTGAATTGTAAATTAGTTTTGTTACTATGTAATGTGTGATTTTGCTGTACAATGTACCCCCTGAGCTGTAAAGTGCTGCGGAATATGTTGGCGCTATATAATTATTATTAGTGCAAATTTTTTTGGTGCATTTTTTCAAAGATGGTGATATTTCTTCTTCCTGTGATGTCATTTCCACCGCCTATAAGAAATTCCGCAGTACATTGTAGTTTGCTGCGGAATTGTTGTGCCTCATTGATTTCTATGGGAAAAAAAGCAGGAAATCAGACCACTTTCCGCAAAAATAATTGACATGATGCGGAAATAAAATTACGCGCCGCAGGTGAATTTCTAGACTGATATTTTCGGCAGGGGGTGGATGACAAATACGACAAGCCCTTACACGAAGAGAAGGGAGGGGGAAGAGCAGATACAGCCTGGCGCAGTGTCTGAAACAGCAGGACAACCCGCCATGTGCGAGCTACACAGACTCAACAACAAAATGGACATTTTCAAAGAATACTATTTAGAAAGTTGCTTCATTTTGCAATTAGGAAGCAAATGAACAATAAAAATTGTTGTCATAGCAAAGAAAGGAGTCCATAGCCTCGGTTATTCCCCTCTTATAACGCAATGGCGTATTTCTGGGATACGCCATCACTTTATGATCTGGGGGCTCCGACCTCTGGGTCCTGACCGATCCTGGGAATGAAGGGGCCGCAGTTTTCCCTGCTCACGGCCGTGCAGGGAATTACAGCTGGCTCTCCATTTACTTGAATGGGGCCGTCCCCGGTTGAAATCCTCTTCAGAATAGAATAGTCCCGCAGACCTCTGATAAGCATTCCCCAACATCGTCACCAGCTCAGAGGATTGCACTGCTCCAGCGTGACGACACCGCAGCGCTGTACTGATTTCATCCCAGGTGTTTGGGGGCGCAGCACGTACGCTGCCAGCAGCCCGTAACAGAAACAAAGAGAAGCTGTGTGCTGTGATATGGGGCGGGACAAGGCGTCTCGTTGGCGGATCATTCCTCCAGTTAGCTTCACCCCACTAACAGTAGTCTTCTCTCCGCTAACATCTCAGCAAACAAGACAAAAATCCCTGAGCAGTACAAAACTGCCTTTGATTGGTGCGCTGCTGGCCTGGTAAACTAGGGAGACGTTCCATTGGCCAGTCTAGGCAGCAGCTGCTGTTTGTCTAGCCTATGGTGAGCTGCCCTTGTGGTGACGCGCCTGTTGCTGGCGCTGGTAGTGGAAGAGAAGGGGGTGTGGATGATTGTTGTTTGTAGCCCGAGAACAGAGATGGAGCCGGGTAGAACGGTACAGAGCGGTGGTGATATGCTGCTATCCGGTAACGAGAAAAAGGAGGCCGGGACACAAGCAGTGCCAGTGCCGTCTGCCCGGGATATGAAACTGGTACAGGAGAAGCTGTCAGGAGTTGTGAAGAGTGTTCACCGGAGCCTGCGGAGGAAGTATCTAGAAGGTACGGCTCAGGGGCAGGCCCAGTCATATGAGCGCTGCAATCCTTGTTCCTCACTGCTGGCATGTCAGTATAGCACGGCTCTAACATAATTCCCATACAGCGCAGGTGACATCATACCCATACAGCGCAGCACTGTGCAGGTGACATCATACCCATAAAGCGCAGCACTGTGCAGGTGACATCATACCCATACAGCGCAGCACTGTGCAGGTGACATCATACCCATACAGCGCAGCACTGCGCAGGTGACATACCCATACAGCGCAGCACTGTGCAGGTGACATCATACCCATACAGCGCAGCACTGTGCAGGTGACATCATACCCATACAGCGCAGCACTGTGCAGGTGACATCATACCCATACAGCCCAGCACTGTGCAGGTGACATCATACCCATACAGCGCAGCACTGTGCAGGTGACATCATACCCATACAGCGCAGCACTGTGCAGGTGACATCATACCCATACAGCCCAGCACTGTGCAGGTGACATCATACCCATACAGCGCAGCACTGTGCAGGTGACATCATACCCATACAGCGCAGCACTGTGCAGGTGACATCATACCCATACAGCACTGTGCAGGTGACATCATACCGATACAGAGCAGCACTGTGCAGGTGACATCATACCGATACAGAGCAGCACTGTGCAGGTGACATCATAACCATACAGCGCAGCACTGTGCAGGTGACATACCCATACAGAGCAGCACTGTGCAGGTGA